>NC_080168.1:96120768-96449196 GCF_950295315.1 Erinaceus europaeus | reverse complement strand
GGTCCGGGCAGTAGGTTAAGCACACATAGTACGAAGCTCAAGGACCTGCACAAGGATACTGGTTCAAGTCCCCAGATCCCCACCTGCAGGGGGGTCGCTTCACAAGTGGTGAAGCAGGTCTGCAGGAGTCAATGCTTCTCTTCCCCTCCTCTCTCATTTTCTCTCTGTCTTATCCAATAAAAATTGGAAAAAATGTCTCTCAGAAGGAATAGATTCATGGTGCCAATACCAAGCCCCAGTGATAACCCTGAAGGCAAATAACAACAACAGCAACAACAACAGCAAACCTTCCAATTCTCACTACACACATTCCAGTGCCAGCCAGGACTGAACCACATACAGCCCTCCCCTGACCTTGTGGGCAATGGTGAGCTGTGTTCTCCTAAAGTTTTCTTCTGATCCCTTGCGCAGTCATTCTTTACCTTGGACATGTCCATTTCTACTCAAGTAGGCTCATGATATTTCTTGATCACTTCTATGAATCCCACACCTCCAAAGATACTGTGTTTGTCCCAGGAAGTTAAGTCCTTTATTTATAACTCGTCTGTTGGACCCTTTCTCACCTTCTGTCTGTCCTTCTTGTGCCTTTCTATGTTCTCCTACAGCCATATTGCTCATATGGTCTTTTCTAGAGTTCCTTTGAGAAATTCTTGTGTCCTAGCACAGCTCTCTGAAGTAAAATAGTCAATTTGTCTTGGAATGATCTATCAATATTCATTTTGTTCACTGCTCACCCACTTCCAAAATGATGATATGAAGCAGAAGAAATATCAATAGCGAGCAACAGAAATAGAAAATTTCTCTTTGAAGGACAGGTTTTCATATTTTGTTTAAACACTAACAATTATTGACATCAGTGTTAAATGCAGAGATGGGTCATGAGATGAATGGCCAGGGGAGAATTACTAGTATAGTTCATTTTTCAAATCATCATTGATTCCAGATGAATTTGGATGATGGTGTTTCATATAGAAGATCAGACTCAGGGCCAGGTAGTGGTACACCTGATTAAGTGCACACATTATAGTACACAAAAAAATAGGGCTCGAGCCTCTGGTCCCTACCTGCAGGGGGAAAGCTTCATGAGTGGTGAAGCAGGGTTGCAGGTGTTTCTCTGTCTCCCTCTGCCTCCCCCCTCTTAATTTCTCTCTGCCTATACCCAATAATAAATAATATAACATGTATCAAAAAGTTAGAAAGTTAGGCTCAAGGCCTAATCATACATATCAAATATTTCTCCACTTTCATAGCTGAAGAAACTGTTTCAGAGAAGTCAAGTAACCACAAGATAAACAAATGATAGAAGTTGGATTCAACGCAGGGTTTTTGTTTCATCTCCACTGAAACAGCCAGCCTTAGGAATTACTGATGTGTCCATAAAAATGGAAACTGGGAGAGTTGGAAAGGGAGAGTCTAAAGCACTGTCCAGCAGAGAAACACAAGAACTCAAAGAATGCTGATCCTGGCCAGTGGAGTGTCTTCTGTATATTTTCACAAGAAATAAAATATATTCAAGGTTGGATACACTCCCAGATGTATCAGTCATTAATAAATCTTTCTGGTAGAATTGTTAAGTCAAAAACTATTCATGTCTTTCATTTTAAAACCATGCCAGTTACATATAAGAAGCACCTAAAAAGCACTCACATGCAGTTCAGCAATTGTGTCAGGGAAAGAACATGAGAAAAAATACCCTGTAAAAATCCTTGCAACTCAGAAACACATCGCCCCTGAATGTCACCATGAACTAGAGTTAAAAGGGAACATTTTTAAAAGGAATAGAACATACCTGAGTAAAGCCCTAATGTTTAATGACATGTAAACAAAAGTCAACAGATTAATTCATTTTGCTCTCATGCTTGCTCATGCAATGAATAAAGGTTATTTTTATTATGTGTTCATTTAGATGAATTATCAATGGGAAGAGGACCGACTTCTAGTTTTGCATGTAGGAAGGATCAAATGATGGAATGGAAAAGCGGACCTTACTTGTCTAACTATGTAAAGTGTACGCTCAAGGCCCATGCAAAGTGAGAACATCCACAGTTTCTTTCTTCCCCCAACCTCCCCTTTTTTCCTTAAGAACATTAAAAAAAATGGCATCTGAGGCCTGGAGCTTTTCATTCTGATATTTTAAATTTAAGAAACACATGACTCAAAGCTCAATATCATAAGAAAGACACCAGTTCAATCTAAATAGAATCTTAAAAATACTCGTCTACTTTCATTTCTTAGGGAATACTAATATTTACATTCTCTTTTCCCATTTAATGATAATCTCTGGCATCAAAAAAAAAAATCAGAGTCTACTGTAGCCTGTGCTAGTGAGTCTGATAGTTCATGTTTACAAACCAACAGTATAGAATGTGTAGTGTGTGAACATTTTGTTTCAGTGTGAACCATCCTTCATCTAGAGTGAGCTGAGATGGCAATGCTTGATTCTGGTTTTATTTATTTATTTTTAAAGATAAAAATAGAGAGGTAGAGAGAGCAAAGAGACCACAGCATCAAAGCTTCCTTTAGAGGCTAGGCTTAAATCCAGGTCACACACATAGCAAAGAAGCACATTAGCCAGGCAAGCTATTTCAACAGTTGAAATTCTTGTAAGAAAAATTATGACTGGTGGTCCAGGAGGTGGCACAGTAGATAAAGCATTGGATTCTCAGGCATGAGTTTCTGAGTTCAATCCCCAGCAGCACATGTACCAGAGTAATGTCTGGTTCTTTCTCTCTCTCCTCCTATCTTTCTCATAAATAAATAAATTAATTAAATATTTAAAAAAAGAAAAATTATCATGATTGTTGTACAATCTCTATGTACAGGGTTAACCTTTATTATCCCTATTTGCCAAATAATAAAATTGCCTCACACTTAAATTGACTCAATGAATAGGAAGGAACATGCTTAGAATCACGAAGAAAAATATTGCAAATTTATCTTCTGTCACAAAATATCTGAGAAGGAGAACTGACTCCGGAGACATGGATGACCTAATAGACTAATTAAAAATATAATTAAATCAAATCAAGTCATCCCAGTTCTACTTAGCTCTCTAATTCCCTCCAGGATGACTGTGACAAAGAAGGGCAGCTGGAGTCAAGAAAAGACTTTTCAGCATCTACAACTGTGAAAGAGCCCTTCAGACTTTCAAAACCTGTGAAGAAATGAGTGCCATTTATCCCACCAAATTGTGGGAGAGAATAAAGCAGATCCTTAGGCAAAGACAACCTTACAGAGGGCCAGTAAGCACATGAGAAAGCTCATTCTCACTGACGATTAGGGAATGTAAAGCAAAGTGACAATGAGATAGTAACTCCTACTAGTGAGAATAACCTGTATCAAAATGGCCACAAACAGTAAGAACTGGGGATGTGACTTTGTAGGGAAAAGAGATGGAAGTACTTCAAATAATTACAATTTTAAAGAGGGAAGGGGAGACATCACAGCAGTGGTGTACCAGTCTTTCATCCTTGATGTCCCATAAGCCCCAGGTTCAATCCCCAGCACCACTATATGCCAGTTATTAGAAGTTCTCTCTCCCCCCTCTCTCCTTCATTAAAATAAATAAAAATCTATAAAAAGAGAGAAATATTTATGTATAACCAAAGTTTTGTGTTTGTTTAAAAATAAATGAAAAAATAGAGCTACCATAAGACTCAATGACTCCACTCCTGTATTCAAAGAAAACAAAAAGATGAATCAAAAAAGATATGTGCGTTCCTATGTTCATTGTAGTGCTCTCTATAATCACTAAGATATGGTGCTAATAACCATGTGCTCAGTGACAGACAGTAGAATAAGAAGCTATGGCATATATACCCAGTGGGATACTATTCAGTTATGAAAGTGTGGTCTTTGCAACAACTTGGATTACACTGGAGCAGGTCCTGATTAACAGCAGATATCAGAAGAAGAACAAATAGTTGATGAGCTCACCTATACGTAAGATACACAGAAACAGCACCAGAGAACAGATACAATTAAATCAAAGTAAACCCTAGGTCTCTGACTACAGAGCTAAAGCAACCAATGGAATGTGGGAGGGACACTTTGCAAGTAAAGGAGAATCCAGTAGACTTCGGTGGAGGAACACTAGTATTTTGGTGGTAGCTGCGGTGTCACTGGATGTAGTGTGACAGCCCACACCATGAAGAGGTGTGAAATTGTACCCCTAAATCATGCAGAACAGTATATATTTGTTGTGGTTGTTTTTTTTTTTTTTTTTTTTTTTTTTTGCGCGGGGGTAACCACTGTTACTTGAAAAAAAAATTTTTTTTAGAGTGAAGAAATAAAAAACGAGAGCAGATAAGGTTAACATTACATCCCTCCCCAAACAGCCCTACTTAAGTGACCTCGTATGTTTTATCTTCAATTGCCTCATCTTGGTGACCGGGTGGTAGCACAGCGGATTAAGCGCACAGGGCGCAAAATTTAAGGACCTACGTAGGGATCCTGGTTTGAGCTCAGGCTCCCCACCTGCAGGGGGTCGCTGCGCAAGTGGTGAAGGAGGTCTGCAGATGACTATCTTTCTCTCCCCCTCTCTGTCTTCCCCTCCTCTCTTGATTTCTCTCTGTCCTCTCCAACAACGACGACAGCAATGGCAACAACAACAATAATAACAACAACAGTAAACAAACAATAAGGGCAACAGAAGGGAAAAAAATGGCCTCCAGGAGAAGTGGATTTGTAGTGCTGGCACAGAGCCCCAGCAGTAACCCTGGAGACAAAAAAGAATAAAAAAATATAAAATAAAATTTGCCTCATCTCCAAAATGTCTGATACAAGAGCAACATGTATCAAAGAGTAATTATAAGAGTAAACAATGCCGAGTATGATGAGTACCATGGGGATTTTGGTTCTTAGTACCACTATTAATTGAGTAGAGCACCAAGTGGTGCAGTAAACACTATCTTAGAAGAGCTGAAGGTGATCACAAGAAAGGCACTGAGTTGAGCTTTTCATGACAGCAGAGTTTCTCTGTAATGTTGGAAGTGAAAAATGGAAAAGTTTCCATGCACAATGCAAATCTGCTTTCTGAGAAAGGAAAGCGAACAAGAGCCTGCCCTGAAGCAGCTTTTTCTCTCTCCTAGGTACTACAGATTCCAGAAAGCTTGTGATAGAAGAATGAACAGGGCAAGGAAGTGAGAGGGAAGGAAATCCCCGTCCCATATGGCATAATAGAAGTAGTAAAGGCCAACCCTGTACATGGATCCCAACAATCATAGTTTGTCTTACAAGACACAATCCCAATTGTGGAAATAGCTTCAAGATAGAAATAGGTTGGGGGGGTATGGATAGACCTGCTAAAGTCCATGTCCAGTACAGAAACATCTACAGAAGCCAAAACTCTTTCCTTCCGAACTCCCAAAAGAATTTTGGTCCATTTTTCAAAGGAGGGAAATACAAGAGGAAGATGACCAGAAATAAAAGTCTGCTTACAAACACACACACACACACACACACACACACACACACACACACACACACACACACAGCAGGGTAGGGAAACAATAAGGCAGAGGGGAGAGGGGAGAGGGGAGGGGAGAGGGGAGAGGAGACAGAAATGTGGATTCATTTCTCATGGGCAAGTGCAAAGAAAAGAACATGATTAGGTGAGACAATGCTTCCCTTAATAGTTGTGTCTTCCAGGCAAATATCAGGGTGTGCATATGTCTGTATGTATGAATACATCCTTTCCCTACTGAGCTTCCACTATAAAAGTTAACCTCCTAGTTCTGTTCTTATACAAAATATTCCTAAAGAAGAGCTGGAGTCTGCAACTCCACTGGGCCCTCTCACTAAGTCAACTCCCAGAATTAGTACTTCTGGGGTGAACAGCACACCCCCATCTGAGACATTTGTGTAGAGGCTGAACTTTTTTAGGGAACAGAGGAATCGAGGCAGACCAGACAGGACAGGCTGTGCAGAACACTGCCCAGAAAGATTCCCACCACCTCTGCCAGCTCCCAGACTGCATGTGTAGGGGGATTTCTCTGTTACCCATCAGCTGGTTTATCTTACCAGCAGGGTATGTTGACAGGAGGCTGTTCAGGGGCCAAACTAAACCAGCCTCTCTGCAGACTGAAATAACAGCTTTCCTAAAAACAAAGTTGACAAGCATGTTAATGCTTGGGCTATTGGCTATTCTTTTCAGGAAAATGATGAGCCATTCCTGTAAACAGGAATAATAAGATTTCTGGGAAGAAATAAAGCAGAGAATATGCCATGGTACACTTTGGAAGAGGACGCAATGACATTCTCTCATGGACTTTACCCCAGAATTAAAGGAAGATTACTTTTTTTTTTCTAGAATAGTTCTTTTTTTTTAATTTTTTATTAGTGATTTAATATTGAGTTACAAAGTTATAATAGGGATACAATTCCATATCACTCCCACCACCAGAGTTCTGTGTCCCTATTCCCTTCATTGGAAACTGCTATAGTTCTTTCACAGATAGCGATAACTTTATATCTATCTATCTATCTAGATCTACATATAAATACACTATAAATATGTGTCCTGTGTTCTTTTCTTTTTCTTTTTGCCCATCTTTATGGCCTTCACTTCCTTTCTAAATTCACACCTACATTTACTACTTCTGAGTGTCCTGAAGGAAGATTACTTTGTAGCTCAATTAATGAAGACAGGCTAAATTGTCATTATTTGAAAAGGAGATGTGTACATACACACATACGCACCTGATGCATTTTAAACCAACCAAAAAAAATTGGTGATAGTTTTTTAAAATTATACAAACATATAAATCTAATCATCAGGTTCTATATGTTAAAATTGTATTTATTACACCAATTAAAAAATAACTACTAGTTTTGGTGCTTTTAGAGTATCAACTTTTGAACTCGGTTGTCTTTGGCTTAATAACATTAACAATGAAGACCCTGCTTTCATGTACTTTAGCCTCCTCAGAGATGACAGTTGACAACATAAATAAAAAGAAAACAAGGCATGCAATGGCATCCATCTCTGATAGCAAAGACAGCATGCTAATCTATTTGGAAAATATTTTGTAAATGTATGGCAAGTGTTTTCTTGTCACTAGAAGTCCAATGTGCCATCCATTGTGCCACAGAGCCACCCTAGCAAGTGTTTTCTTAATAACATTTGACAACTAGTAGCTATCCCATGGGGCACTCTAACATGGGAGAAAAATTCTCCACCCTGCTGAGTCAACTAGTAAAAACCACAAGTCAGGAGCACCTTCAATGTCTGGTGGCTAAAGGATCAGAGATTTTGTTCCTTTAGTTTCTGAGATCATCTGAGATTGATTTAGGCTGAGCCATCTCAAGCCCTGGTACTCTAGCTCTCCAGACTCTGGGTCAGCGAGTTAGTGTTCCCATGCTTTATCCTGCTGTGTACACTCAAGTTTGCCTTCAGGCTTAATGAGCCAAAGTTAAAGGATCAGGTGTGTCGGAAGTTTTATCCTTCGCACTTGACTAAATTCTAATTGCCTATTTGTAAAAGGAATTGTTTTTGGCTTGGTGAGTAGGAAAGCTTATATTGTCCCATAACTAATTTAGATTTGCCCAGTTTTTCTGTCTGGCTCAGTAGGGATGGGTCCTGAAAGCTGGGTGGAAGGGAAAGAGATTTTCAGTAAAAGAAGTGTTTTCTCTCTCTCTCTCTCTCTCTCTCTCTCTCTCTCTCCTGGAAATTGAGTTGTCATAAGAGTGACAATCATCATTGTTTTATTTTTAATGGAAATGACTTAGTTATCTTGCAGGAAATGTATTAAACATTGATGTCTCTGGGATGAAGATAAATAAGATCAATATGCAAAAAGTGAGGGTCAGCTTTTTTTCTTTTTCTACTGATTTCACCAGTTATAAGATCAAGTTTCTTAACCTCTCCAAACCTCTGGTTCTCTTATCTCTAAAATGGGAAACTTGGTTGTACTGCAACTTTTAAGTAAATTATATGCAACCCTAGAACAGAGAGCAGAAAGCCTAATAAATGTTAAACTCCCTTAGGTCTCCTTATGAGGGAC
The DNA here is from genome assembly GCF_950295315.1 of Erinaceus europaeus. Classification (NCBI taxonomy): domain Eukaryota; kingdom Metazoa; phylum Chordata; class Mammalia; order Eulipotyphla; family Erinaceidae; genus Erinaceus; species Erinaceus europaeus. The sequence goes on along the minus strand of NC_080168.1, from coordinate 96,441,193 downwards.
ATTTATTAGTGGATATAAAAAATGTTAATAATGTAGCATGCCCTGCAAGCTTTATCTCTGACTTACTAAATTGCTCATGTAATGGCTCCTACACCTGACTCACATGGAAATCTTAGCAAATGTGTTTTACCTCTCCAGACCAGAAAGTTGAATGTTAGTGAGTTGAGGGAAAGAGTCCATATTTTCACCACCCTGCTTATGATTTCAAAGTGTGCTGAAGCTAGAAACCCACCAAGAGTTCAGGGCCATTGCCACGCCCCATTCAACCCCAGAATGATGGGTCTGACAGGGTCAGCACCCAGGAAAACTCTCTTCAAGGAGGAAGAATTCTGGGAGTGGGTCTTGGCATTCTGAGCAGATCTAAACTGGAAACTCTGATTATTGTTTTTATTATGTACATGGTAATGATGCTGTGTAATCGGGGACAAACAGCCCCTGTTCCCAGATTAGATACAGATGAACAAGAAATTAGGTGGACTAAGTTATGGGTCATCAAATACATAAAGTTTTAGGAAAAATTCTTAATAATACTTACCTCCTATTATGAAATATGTTAAAACTCTATGTAAAATACTATCTGCTAAGCCTATTACTCAAACATACATCACCCCATGAAGTACGACATTTCTGTAAAACCGCAAGGCCATTACTTTCTGTATTCAGATATTGTTTATGCAAGGCTGAAGGATATAAATTCTCACTTGTTAAATAAAACTTGAGTTCAGATTCACCCTCCAACAGAGTGTGTTGTATTCTGTTCTCCTCATGACCCACCAGGTGGTCACCTTCAGAGTTCCCTGATCCTTCCTGCTGCTCCTCTGCCTGAGCGGTCCGGCACAGGCCATGGCAGCACAGTAACAGAGGATAGGCATCCACTCTAATAGGTTTATCATTCAAGTTGATCAAAAGATATATCCAATCAGTTAACAGAATTTTGTCAATCTAGGATTTTTAAAAAATGATGTTTTTAAATTCCACACAATTCCCACCCCCAGAACTCTGTATCCCATCCCTTCCCTTGAAAGCTTTCCTATTCATTATCCCTCTGGGAGTATGGACCTAGGATCATTATAGGGTACAGAAGGCAGAAGGTCTGGCTTCTGTAATTGCTTCCCCACTGAATATAGGCATTGGGTTGATCCATACTCCCATCCTGTCTCTCTCTTTCCCTAGTGGGGTGGGGCTCTGGGGAGGTGAGGTTCCAGGACACACTGGTAGGGTCATTTGCCCAGGAAAGTCAGTTTGGCATCATGGTAGCAGCTGGAAACTGGTGGCTAGAATTGTATGGAATTATACCCCTCTTATCCTATGGTCTTGTCAGTGTTTCCATTTTATAAATAAAAATAAAATAAAAAAACTTGATGTAAATATTGTTTGGATCCTGTAGTGCATCGATTTAACTAAGCTGTGGAATGACAACTGTGATGCTTTCCACTTTGACCAATGGTAAGATTCTAGTTCAAATGCCATTCCTCCCTGTGAAACTTCCTGAAAATCTTATCCTCTATCCTGGGGTTAATCAGATCTTTGGGTTCCTGGCTCTTAACATTTAGATTGATTGTTCACTGCTCTGTCTCCCACCCCTACCCATCTGTGAGATACCTGAAAGGGGTATACTTGGTCTTGCTGAGAGTTCCATCCCCTTCAGTTTAGTATCCAGCACATAGTAGGTGTTAAATAACTGTGTACCGAATTTCACTCTTAATATTTTGTTTTTCCTGTCACAGGGGCTTTACCACTCTGGGCCAACTTTTTCAAATAGAAACACATAGACAGAGAGAGAAAGAAAGGGAAAGATATCACAGCACTGAAGCATCTTTATGGGCATCGCAAGACAGGTGCACCGTCCAATCGAACTATCCTGCTGGCCTGACACCTTTCAACGTTCTTTATGTTTATGTCATAAAATTAAGGATATATAAAAATTAGACACCGATCATTAGCACTTTGAAGTCCATATCTGGATTTGCAACTACATTACCCTCTTTAGAAAAGATATTTTCCTACTCTCAAATTATTTCACTTAGAAAAGAGCAATCATTTGCCTAAAAAGAGACACTCCCTTAAGTTAAAGGAGACTTAACACCTTTCATGCACACAGTCCCCTCTCCTCTGCTGTGTAACTGCTTGTAAGTGGATTGGCACTGGATAAACAATTAGCAAGTCCTTTTACAAATATTTGAAGATGTAATCCTCCCAAGCAAAACCAAAACCTCTCTCCACATCAGTGTAGTGAATGAACCCTTATTCCTGAGCATGTGGTACTGTATAATAGAGAACACACACAACCAGCTTATCTCTTGAGAAAATAACATGAGAGAGGGAGTTGGGCGGTAGAGCAATGGGTTAAGCACAGGAGGCACAAAGCGCAAGGACCGGCATAAGGATCCCGGTTCGAGCCCCGGCTCCCCACCTGCAGGGGAATCGCTTCAGAGGTGGTGAAGCAGGTCTGCAGTTGTCTATGTTTCTCTCCCCCTCTCTGTCTTCCCCTCCTCTCTCCATTTCTCTCTGTCCTATCCAACAATGATGACATCAGTAACAACAACAATAATAACTACAATTTAAAAAAATAACATGAGAGAAAGTTCTACTGAAGTGCTCACACCTATGGAAATCTTCCACTGGCTTGTGTAGACTACATTCCTAGAATAACAAGAAGCCAAGTGACAGCAGCATCATACACTGACTGTTATAAACTAGCCACTGTCCTGGCCTGAACTTAGTCTGTGAAACAGAAAGATACACCAACAGTTCATTTCCAGGAAAGGTAAAAAGTAGGGAGATAGCATTGCAGTTATGCAAAAGACTTCCTTGCCTGAAGCACCAAAGGTCCCAGGTTCAATTCTCAACACCACTATAAATCAGAGTTGAGTAGTGTTCTGGAGAAGGAGAGGATTGGGGTGGGGGGAGAGGAGTGGAGGGAGAGGAGGGAGATTTATTCCTAAGGCAGGTATATGTTTATTGAGCTTGCATTTTTGGTCAGTTCACTCAAAATCAGGCTCTGGGAAAATATAACCAAAAAACCACATCTGGTGACAGACAGGGGAGTGGAGTTGCCTCAGCAGCTAGCAGTCCAGCAGAGTGTTTAGACCACACCCATCAGCCATTTCCATACACATGCAGGTAGCAGGATGTCCAGTTTAAAAGAAGAGGGGGAAAGGGATATATGTGTTGTGTTTCCCCATTCCTGTGCTTTAGTTATTAATTCATGAACTTTGCAATGTGTGTTTCAGGGACTTGTTCTACTGTTTTGAAAGAACTGTTATGGATGATATGGAGGATTTTCTTTAGGCTGCATGACTGTAATTTTTTTTTTTTTTTTTTATCTCTGCTTCACTAAGATCCTTGTCTACTCATTTGTCCTACTCATAAAGTGGGTAGTTAATTAGATTACTTAGCGACACCTAGTGACAGAGATTGGAATCAAAGGCTATCTTTTTTTTTTTTTTATCTTATATATATATTTTTGTCATTGGGGGTTTACAGTAAATATAGTTCTTGATGCATGAGTACAGTTTTTCAGTTTTCTGCAAATCATTCTCACCCACAGCCTAGGTCCTTCTTTACCATCGTACTATCTTTTTTGTTTGTTTGTTTGCCACCAGGACTATTGCCTATGCAAAAATTCTACCATTCCTGGTGACCTTTTTTTTTCTCTTCTTTTCTCTTCTTCTCTTTTCTTTTCTTTTCTTTTCTAATCTTTCTTTTTCTGAAAGAGAGAAATAGGGACACACACACACACACAAATGGACACCTGAAACACTGCTCTATCACTTGTGAAACTTCCCCCCTTCAGTGGGGCACAGGGCTTAGACCCAGGTCTTTCATGGTAATGTATGGGTTCTACCAGGTGTATCAACCACCTGTCCTCACAAAAAGCTATTTTATTTTTGTTTGTTTGTTTTTTGCTGGAAAGGATTTCTTTTTTATTTCTTTTTTTATTTATTCCCTTTTGTTGCCCTTGTTGTTTTTATTGTTGTAGTTATTATTGTTGTCATTGTCATTGGATAGGACAGAGAGAAATGGAGAGAGGAGGGGGAAGACAAAGAGGGGGAGAGAAAAATAGACACCTGCAGACCTGCTTCACCGCTTGTGAAGCGACTCCCCTGCAGGTGGGGAGCGGGGCTAGATCCTGAATCCTTATGCCGGTCCTTGCGCTTTGCTCCACCTGCGCTTAACCTGCTGTACTACAGCCCGACTCCCAAAAGGCTATTTTAAAAGAGAAGTTTGTGCTTCTTAGTTCTCATACATAATTTGAACACTAAAGTATAGTTTTAGGAACACAAAGCAGGAACCACTCCAACCAGGACACTGCTTTAGATCTCAGAATTGGGTAGTGGTCTTCCACTCCCTTTCATGGTGCAGCTCCCCTTCCAGCAATGAGCTTTGCCACCTACATACTGAATATCTTTAAGGCCTCTATAGGGACTGTATCTGAAGTATAAAACTTTTTAACCCAGATGGGGGTATAGCATAATGGTTATGTAAAGAGACTTTCATGCCTGAGGCTCTCAAGTCCCAGGTTCAGTCCCCCACACTGCCATCAGCCAGAGCTGAGCAGCTCTGGTTAAAAACAAACAAAAAACAAAACTTTTTATCCCTTGGAGGTGGAATCAAGGCACAGTATTGTACAGAGTACTCCTGGTTCTGATACCCAGCTGTTTGGGGGAGGTCATTGCTCCTGGGTTTTAGACCTGACACATCTGTTCTTTGCATGTCTCCTTTATACTCTTGGAAGTATCTGCTTAATACACAGATTTTTCACCTTTCAGATGCAAAGAAACAACCACCTTCTTTGGGAAGCCTTCCCCAGTGTCTACACCACCCAATTATTTATTCTATTTATTGTCCCTGTAATACTTCAGTCTTGTCTGCCTTTTTCTTTTTTCTTTTTTCCTTCCTAGCTGGGCCCTCGTACATGCATGGTTTTACAACTCCAGGAAGCTTTCTTATTCAGGTAGAGAGTGAGAGAAGCCACAGCATCAAAAAGTCCTCCAATGCATACCACTTCCCAAGTAGTGTTGGGAGCTTGAAGTGGTTGGTATATATGACATTCAACCCAGTGAGCTTTCTCTCTGGCCCTTCTCTTGAATTTTCTGTTAGACTATGGGCAGAGTCATGCAATATAATCTTCACCTGCCAGTTCAACCTATTATGTTATTAATGATTTAGTTAGTATCTAGTATGCACTAAAATGAACCTAAAGGACACAAAGATAAATAAGATATATGCCCTGCTTTCAAAGTGCTTATAATCTGACAAGAAAGACAAACAAGAAAACAGATGATTTTGGCATATCCTAGTAAATACCAAGACTGGGAAAAGCACTAGGTTCTTGGGAACAAAGAGCAGGGTCACTTAATCTGTGAAAAGAGTCTGGGAAGGTTTCCCAGAGGAGGGAAGACTATGGCAGGAGTATATAAAAGCATACAACTCAGCGTGTGAAATCTCAGATAAGTTCCAGTGATCTCCCTGTATCTGAACCCTAGGAATCTACTCTCCAGATCATCACCCCCCCCCAGCTCCTACTAGCATGCAACTGAAATCAAAATCAAAGATGGTTGGTTTCAAGAGGCATTTCCTTATCTTGCAAATGAAAAAAGTCAACCAAGGGTATATATTGCAAAAAGAAAATAAGACTTTTTAATTGAGATGATTCAAAATAACTCGTCAATACATGCATATATATGTCTACATTTGTATGCATGAACACATTTAATAGAAGATGATGAGAATGAGAAGAGGTCAGGGAATCAGAGAAAGGAACCTTGAGTGACTGCAACAATTTTAAACAAGTCTGAACAACTGAGGCTAGAAAAGCAATGTAAATAGATAAGTGAGTGAACTTCTGCCCCAAATGTGTTGAAGCAAAATACAGGAAGGATTGTTTGGTGACTAGTGGGGTGAATTAAGCATTGATCTTCACAGTCTCTGTTTCTACAAGAAAGGACTATTGGGGCCACGGGGCTCCATCATGGCTTTGTTCTTCTTGGCTGGGAATCAGAGTCACTGGTGAAGCTCTGATGAGACACTGAAACCGCTTCAGTCCATCTAGGGTGAGACTTGGGCTGCTGCACTGTCTTTAATGCCAGAGATGAGTCCCATGCACAGCTAGGCTTGAGCTCTATTTCCATGCCCCTGAAGATGTAGACAGCACATTATTTCTTAGTCATGAGCTCAGTGGACCTATAAATTTCACTTTAAATTATTAGTCCCTGCTGTGCTCTCCTCCCATTTTGTGCACTTCTATTGTATGAGTTGAAAGGATATTATTTTCTCTAAGGCTCTAATAATTCATCGTTTCACACTTGAAGAAAATACATTTGCAAGGCCTGGTTGTGTGTGTGTGTGTGTGTGTGTGTGTGTATGTGTGTTTCATAATGGCATAAAGAAGGAAGTTGGGGTTCACTCAATCACTCTAAAAACTCTTGAAACCCTGGATTATTTTTTTTTTTATTTCATTTGTCTTGTCATGGCCAGGGTTTCAGTTCTCTGAGTCAACTTTTTCAGACAGAGAGAAACAAAGATAGAGACAAGAGAGCCCAGAGCAGCAAAACCTCCCTCAGTGTTATGCAGTGTATCAGATACTAGAGCTTGGGTCACACACCTGGGAATGCAGGAACCCTCTCAGATGAGCTATCTCACAGCTCCCACACTGGACTTCTGACAATAGAATGCATTAAGGTTAGGGAAGACTACTTGGGGGACCTATGAGGGTGGTCTGGGAGGTGGTGCCGAGGATAAAGCACAGTATTCTAAAGCATAAGGTCCTGAGTTCAATCCCTGGCAACACATGTACCAGAGTGATATATATATATATATATATATATATATATCCTCCTATCTTTCACACAAGTCAATTAAAATTTTTTTAAAAAAAGAAAGATAAGAGGCCTTTACACCTTCATTTGCAAATTGAAAATGGCATCTCTCAAGGCTGTTATGAGCATGAAAATAAATGATTGATGTGAAACGCCAGAGCCTGGCACCGTGTTGGGAGACTCAGCATGCACCAGTGGTGACTATCAGCTTAGAACCATGACTTGGAAGCTGATCTGCCTAGATTTAAAGTGAAACTGTCACTTCTGAGCAGTGCAACCTGGAACTACTTCCTTTCTTCCCTTCCTTCCTTCCTTCCTTCCTTCCTTCCTTCCTTCCTTCCTTCCTTTCTTTCTCTCTTTTTTCCTTTCTTTTGTCACTTCATTGGGTAAATGATATTTACTGGACAGCTGAAATGGGCCCAAGTTGGGGGGTGAGAATGGTTTTGCAGATATCTATCTTGAGGAACAACAACAAAAAAATTGTACCCATATGCCAACAACTGCACCTTAATACATTAGCACTCTCATAAAGTGATTTTAAAAAGACAGTTGTTCCAGGTGTACAATTTCTTATCTCCCCATAAGTGCCAGCACAACATACCCTCTATCAATTTTTCCTCTTCCTTCACCATAGGTCACTGGTCCTTGACACCCTCTCAACCTCTGGACTCCTCAGTTCCTCAGTGTGTTATCTGTAAAATGGATATAAAGTGTATCTCTGTTGTAAGAATGGTTAGAATTAGTTAGAATACATATATGCAGTGCTTTGAACAATACCTGACACCTAGTAATAATTATAAATTCAATGCATTATTATCAATCCATCTTGCAGATAAAATACTTTCAATATGAAGGCATCTTTTGACTTTGAAAAAAACTGACTTACAAACTGTCTCCTTCCATTGATCCTTGCCACTATTACTTTGCATCCTGAAGTAAAGCTATTTTGCCCCTACCACTTACTATGAATGCTCAGAACTTATTTCATTTTGCTTTTTTAATTTAAGTTTTTTTAAAATTATTAGATAGAGACAGAGAGAAATTGAGTGGGAAGGGGGAGACAGAAAGACAACTGAAGCCCTGTTTCACCACTTGTGAAGCTTTTCCTCTGCACTTGGGAACCAGGGGCTTGAACCTGGGTTCTTGAGCACCAAGAACCAAATGTGTGCATTTAATCAGGTGTGCCACTGCCTGGTCCCTCATTTTGCTTTCTTACTGTCATTATGGTCTTAATCCCCTTCTAGGAAAGTATGTAAGTATATTTTTCAAAGCTTGGTGAAGCTAATAAACTTACACATCTAATAAACTAATAAACATACCAATGCTTAATTTGTCAAGCAATGCCAGTTTTTTAAATTGTTAGATCACACTGAACAAACTGTATAACTATTTCTAGTGAATAAACAAGTCTAAATTGTAACCAGTTTACTGAGAGATTTTAATTTTATAAAACACAAGAAACTATTTTAAAAAGCTTTTCTTTCAAGTTCACTCTCACCCCTGCATGAAATCTTAGTCACTGTTAGATAGTAAATCATAAGTCTCATTTGGAACATAATAATAATAAAAAAAAAACAGCCACAATACTCTCATCCAACTTAAAATTTTTCCTTTCCCTGGTCTGGATCTGCTTTGTGCTTGGAAGCCTGCCAGAGGGGGAAACACGGGCCACAGAGAGGATGTTTGTTAAGACTCTGTAAGAGGTAAACCCTGAAATGCCAGTGATTTACTGCAATGGAAATTTAGTTTGGGCTTATAAAAGAATGGGACCAGCTAGAGTGGTTCTGGGGGGCAATATGGGAAAAAGGCCCTGGGCTCCAGCCAGTTCTTCAAGTATCTGAGAAGACTGAGGCTTAGCTGTCATCAATCATGTAGGTTAAAGTGTGAGGGAATGGGCCCAACACATGAAGCACAGAGCTTGCCCTACTGAGACCTAGGCTAGTTTCCTGCCACCGAGTATGCCAGAGTGATGCTCTGATTTCTCTCTCTACTCATAAAATAAACTTTTTTAAAACTTTATTTATAAAATAAAAATATCGACAAGACCACAGGATAAGAGGGATACAATTCCACACAATTTCCACTACCAGAGTTCCATATCCAATCCCCTCCCTTGAAAAGTTTTCCTATTTTTTATCCCACTGGAAACATGGATTTAGGATTATTATGGCAGACGGTATATGGTCTACAAAGCTGCCTGGGTCTTATTGTGTGTTTATTCAGAAGCAGGGTCTGAAATAGGGATTTGAAGAAAAGCAGTTATTATTTCAGAGCCAGTCCCTAAAACGTTGGTAAACAGGGTTAAAAACATAAGACAGGGAGTTGGGTGGTAGCGCAAAGGTTAAAACACAGGTGGCGCAAAGCACTAAGCCCGGTGTAAGGATCCCGGTTGGAGCCCCTGCTCCCCACCTGCAGGGGAGTCGCTTCACAAGGAAGCTTGAAGCAGGTCTGCAGGTGTCTGTCTTTCTCTCCCCCTCTCTGTCTTCCCCTCCTTTCTCCATTTCTCTCTGTCCTATCCAACAACAACAATATCAATAACAACAACAATAATAACTACAACAACAATGAAAAACAAGGGCAACAAAAGGGAAATAAATAAATATAAATTAAAAAAAAAACAACATAAGACAATAAGAGACCAGGTAGTGGCACACCTGGTTAAGTGCTCACAGTATAGTCTACAAGGACCCAGGTTCAAGCCCCTGGTCCCCACCTGCAGGGGGAAGGCTTTATGGGTGATAAAGTAGTGCTGTGGGTGTCTCTCTCCCTCTCTGTCTACCCCCCTCAATTTCCATCTGTCTCTTTCCAATAATAAATAAATGAAAACATTTTTTTAAGTAAGACAATAGGGGCCGGGTGGTGGCACACCTGGCTGAGTGCATATGTTGTAATATGCAAGGACCCAGGCTTGAGCCCGGTCCCCACCAGCAAAGGGAAAGCTTTGTGAGTGGTGAAGCAGGGCTGCAGGTATCTTTCTGTCTCTCTCCCTCTCTGTCTCCCCCTTCCTCTCAATTTCTGACTGTCTCTATCCAATAAATAAAGACAGATAATAAAAAAATTAACGAAAATAAAAAAGTAAGACAATAATAGTTACACACATTATTATAATTTTTAAAAAACATTTTATGGTGGGCACTGATCAGCTCTGATTTATGGTGGTGTGGGGGACTGACGTAGTACAAAGTGCAAAGACTCACACAAGGATCTGGGTTTAAGCCCTCGTCTCCCCAACTTCAGGGGGGTCACTTCATAGGTGGTGAAGCAGGTCTGCAGGAGTCTCTCTTTCTCTCCCCCTCACTATCTTCCCCTCCCCTCTCAATTTCCTAGGACTATGGAGCTTCAGGCATTAAAAACTCTGCTTAATATTAATAACCATTATGCTATCTACTTGGGGTTACACACATTATAATTGAAGACAACTGGAGCCTAATCTTGCAGAGAAACAGTATGGAAGTCTGTGCTTCATGGTTATTTATTTCACTCAAGGAGTTGTGGAGTAGTTATTCACTATCTCAAAGCAATATTGGCTTAGAATTTTCCCTTTATTGGGGGGGGGGGAGAATGCTAATCCACTTAAAATATTTATATGGACAGACAAGGCCTCCTCTAGTGGCTAGAGTAAGTCTTTGAAGAGAGAGGCTCACTTGCCAGCAGGCAGACTACAGACTTATGACACTTAAATATCAAGGGCACACAGGGAAGGCATTTATAGTATCTGCTACATCTGGATATCGCCTTCCAGCCGACAGAATGGTGGGAAGAGGGAGCACAGGCAGTTTTACAGGAGGTTATATAGACTGCAGTTCTGAAGAACTTCGACTGCTGAAGCAACATCCCTGATTATTAAATTCGTATACCCTAGGCATCCCAAATGTCTATCAGCAAAATATAGGCTGTGAAAGCTGCCTTTGTGCCCTGCATGCTTCCTATGGTCAACCTCCCACTGGCCATGGGGAATATCAGAAAATAAGGTACTCGAGAGAATGGAGCTAGAAAGGAAACAGTTCATAGAAAACAGTTGAGAAGAAGAGCAAACACAAGTAGAACCTGAAATGGAACTGGTGTATTGCACCGAAGTAAAAGACTCTGGGGTGGGAGTGGGGGCCAAGAAGGATGACAGAGGACCTAGTGGGGGTTGTATTGTTATATGGAAAACTGAGAAATGTTATGCATGTACAAACTATTGTATTTACTGTTGAATATAAAACATTAATTCCCCAATAAAGAAATTAAAAAGAAAAGAAAAGTAAAGAAAACAGTTGAGAGCTTCTCCCAGAGAACAGACTAAGAATTTAACTTAGGAATTTCCCTCCCCACGGAGGTTCAGGATCATTTTAACCTCTCCATTTTTCAAAATTGTGTTATGTTCTTTCTGAAGTATCTTGTGATTTTTCCTGCTACAGTCCTAGAATGAGATATTATTCAAAGAATCCCATCTTCCTCTTAATGATCAAATGGCATTAAGTCCCTGACATTTGTTTGGTATGCTTTTTGCTATTGAGATTAATTTTTCAGGTCTTTTTTTCTTTTTCTTTTTAATTTTTTATTTCTATTTTGTCTATTTTCCCAGGCATTCTATTTGAGAAATATTCTGCAAGTTCTGCTTATCACCCTTACACATTTCTTTTTCTTTTTTTTCTTTTTAGATTTTTTATGAGTGATTTCATAATGATTGATAAGACTGTGGTTTAAGAGGGGTACAATTCCATATAATTCCCACCACCATAGTTCTGTATCCCATCCTTTCCATTGGAAGCTTCCCTACACTTTATCCCTCTGAGACTATGGACCAGTAAGATAGATCTCTGTGGGGTGCAGAAGGTGGAAGGTCTGGCTTCTGTAATCATTTCTTCTCTGGACTTGGGCACTGGAAGGTCAACCCACACTCCCAGCCTATCTTCATCTTTCCCTAGTTGAGTAGGGCTCTAGAGAGGTGGGGTTCCAGGGTACATTGGTGAGGTCATCTGTCTAGGGAAGTCAGGTTGGTGTGATGGTAGCATCTACAATTTGGTGGCTAAAAAGCATTAAGATATAAAGCAGAACAAATTGTTTCATCATCAGGAACCTACAGGTAAGAGTATAGCAGAAGAAATTTGGGTATTCATGTTTTGAAGAAGCTTGTAGGTCTATTTTAGTTATATTCCAAGGGGCCTATGACTTTACTAATTTTTTCCTGAGCCTGCAGATGGGCTAAAGGTATTTTCTGGGAAGACGGTGTCAGAGTTGGGGATAGGACTAGAAAGCTGGATAAGGGCAGAATAGCTCCCAAGTATAAGAAAATACTATTAACTATAAAGATATACACTTATACATACTTATACCTATCACCTGACAGTCATTTATCTGAAAATCCATGTTTATGCCTGTACTGCCAACTACAGTCCAATTCCAGATGGCCCAGTAACCTTTTTTTAAAAAAATATTTTTATTGGGGGTGGAGCCAAGATGGTGACTTGGAAACAAAAGCTGGCATGAGCTCTGAAAAGAAGCAGCTGACAACCTGGGATTCTCTGGATAGGTTTTGTTGCTATTTTTTCTTAGACTGGAGGTGTTGTTTGGCTAACTGGTATTGGCTGAACTGCATCAATCCTTGATTTAACTTTTTTTTTAATTTATGTGGCTTTTACTTTTCTGTTCTGTCATTCTTCAGTTGTTGTGTTTGAATGCAAACGCAAGCCATGCTATACTAAGGCCCTTTCACAAATGCAGTCACCAACCCCAGAAATTACAACAATAGCGACTGAAGCAAGGATTGGTGCAGTTCAACCGATACCAGTTAGCCAAACAACACTTCCGGTCTAAGAAAAAACAGAGACCAAATCCAAAGGAAAAAGAAAGAGAAAGGAAAAAAGGGAAAGCGAGAACAGACAATCTATGCAAATCTACTGTCCACTGTAAATTCTAGGGGTAGCAAGAAGAGAAAGGGAAGTAGAGAAGAGAGACACACATACACAGAGTCCACTCTGAGTCAAATTTCTTTACCAAAATAATTCACAAACGAGTATCAGTGAATTCAGAAAGCAAAAGAAGGAGGAAGGAAGAAAAGAAGACAAGAACAAGAAAAAAAAAAGAGCTGTGAAAGGAAAGAGTATTTTTTGTTTGTTTTTTTTTTTAGTTAGCTAGGAGGTGGGAAAAAGGTAAGTGGAGGAGAGAGGTAGAAACAAGTTCCTTTCACACTGGATAGGACACCCAGTCACAAAGCAATGGAAAAAACAACAGATAATTTTCGTCAATTTGAAGAAGGAGGGGGCAAAAGGGGTACATGTATATAATAATAGTAATAATAAAATAGAATAAAGTAAAAAACCATAACAGTCAGTCTGCAGCTTGGAGTCCTCTTTATGGGTTGGCTGCAGGCAGCCTGAGCAAAGACAGCCAATTGTAAGAAGTATCCCCCCCCCAAAAAAAAAAAAAAAACCTCCAGGTAGTTTTTCCCAGGCAGGGTGAGGCTCTGATTGGTCAGATATTTTGTCACTCAAATAGAGCTCCAGCCACTTAAGAAAAAAGAGAAGGAAAGGAAAAGGCTTCTAATGACACCCCTGGTGATCCAGGAATTTTGGTAAAGAAAATAACTCAGTGGGAAGCCTGCTAGGAGCAGCTGTCCATCCCCTGAGGTGGTTCTGGGGTGGGGGTGAGGGGTGAGCTTCAGAAGTAATCTAAAGACTTCCTTTCTTTTTCCTCCTGGCCTCTGTTTTCTAACCCAAGAGTGTTATCACCCTTAGGACCCCTTATTCACCTTCCTGCTGACGGCCTAGTATCCTACCCTATCCAGAGAATCCCCAGTCACAGGCAGCTGCTTGTTGGAGCTTATGCCAGCCGCTGAGTCCAAGTCACCATCTTGCCTCTGCCCTGACTCTTTTAGTCAAAGTGGAAAAAGTCTCTCATTTCCTTAGTCTGTTTACTCATTTGTCCCATCTATTTTGCACAGGTGGTTTCAGGATTACTAAGGATATATGAAAAGCAAACTAATTAGAATCTCCATTTGTTCACAATTATTTTTGTCTTTAGACAAAGATATTAAGTTAACATGTTATACTTGAAAGTCATTCATTCATTTTCTCCCTTCAGTGCAGTTTTTCTATTAATTTGAAATAGATTCAAATGCTTCTATTCTTCTACTATTCCATTTGACTTCTTGTTAATGAGATTAGATATGATTTTTTAGTATGTCCCAAAAGTCCAAATTGTATATATGCTCCACAAATCAAAATTATGTAATTACACATGTTAATTATCTCCAATTCATATCTTTCACCTTTCACTCACTCACATAGGTAACTAGTCATACAAGCCTTATTGTCCTTCCTATATTCTTGCTGGTACATGCTGAATTAACTATGGTATACCCATAAAAGTGGGGGCTATGGTGGTATAAAAAATGAGAAATATTGGGGGCCGGGCGGTAGTGCAGAGGATTAAGTGCACATGGTGCAAAGCCCAAGGACCAGCGTAAGGATCCTGGTTGGAGCCCCTGGTTCCTCACCTGCAGGGGAGGTCGCTTCACAGCGATAAATCAGGTCTGCAGGTGTCTATCTTTTTCCTCCCGCCTGTCTTCCCAACCTCTCTCGGTTTCTCTCTGTCCTATACAACTATAATATTAACAACAACAATGATAATACAACAAGGGTAACAAAATGAAAAAAAACTGGCCTCCAGGAGCAGTGGATTTATTGTGCAGGCACCGAGCCCCAGGAATAACCCTGGAGACAAAGAAAGAAAAGAGAGAGAGAGAGAGAGAGAGAGAGAAAGAAAAATGTCTCTCTTAACTGAGATGAATTTGTTTTCATGGCTTATTATGAAGTGACAATACAAAGTAGAAAAGAATAATAGTTCTTAATAAGACAATAGAACACTGTATGTTAACTAAAAATATATTGTAATATATTAACTTTTATGAAAGGGAAATAAACTATACATCTTTGAGAAATACAGAAAGGGATACCAGTAGCCAGTGAGATAAGTTAACTTTTATAAAGACAGTATTCTGCCTTAAAGTCTGTTTTCTATTTCCAGTTTTGTTGCGTTCTCTCTCTCTACTTTTCCCCATTCTTTCAGTTTCAGCATTTCTCTGTGTGTCAGCCATGAAAATATACTACTCCTTTAAGAGAAACTGCTGCAGGGAGGTAAATGACCACCTCTAATTACGTTTTCAGAGCCACTGCAATATTTCCACCAAGGACCGATTCACCTGCAGGGAGGTCAACCAGTGCCTGAGAACAGCAGGGGTAGTAGAAATTACTCATTTATACACAGTGTGGGATGACACAAGTCATCAGGCTTTGGACCCCACTGTTCCAAACGAAGCTTTCTCAGGACTGTGTGACCCTCCTGGGCTAGTCCTAACCAAGTCTTCGATTTTCTTTCTTCTTTTTTGCCCATTTTAGAGCTGTCTCACTGAATATTCTCTCCTCTTTCCTAATACCCCTCCTCCCTTTTCTCTCAATCTTCTGAAAACATTTTCCCCAATAAATCTGCACATCTGAAACCGTTCTCGTATCTGCTTCTCAGGAAACTCTGGCTGTATTAGAATATGCTATGTCACTTACAAAATAATTTC
The DNA here is from genome assembly GCF_950295315.1 of Erinaceus europaeus. NCBI lineage: Eukaryota > Metazoa > Chordata > Mammalia > Eulipotyphla > Erinaceidae > Erinaceus > Erinaceus europaeus. The sequence goes on along the minus strand of NC_080168.1, from coordinate 96,425,815 downwards.
TATTTGGATTTTTATATCCAATATAGCTGGCCTTTTCCCTTTCATCTAGTCACTCCCTCTGGAGTCCTCTTCCTTCTTCCCAGAGTCCATCCTTTATAAGGAATGTGTTCAATTCTAAGTATTTGAGATTCGTCATCTTTTCAGTATTTATTTTTAATCGTATGGAACATGAGCTGAAACTGCCCTGTTATTTATATGCTGACATTTTGAGTAAGGTTTCATTTATGGTCAAGCAAATGTCTAATTTTGGTCAGTTTCGAGAAAATAGGGACAAATGCATTGTCACACATTTGAGTTTTCTGATTAGTAAATCCATGCTACATGATTTCTTGTTAGGGGCTGATAGAGCTAGTTCTGAATGAGATGTGTTGAATTCTGTTGTTTGTATTCTTGAATTACCTTGCATTTTAACATTATTTTCTGTATATATTTTGTTGTTAGACTACTCTGTGTCATAGAATTTAATGAAAATGCCCCTTTTCCCTAAGTGTACTTTAAATAATTATCTGTGTGTGCAAACTGCCTTGAACTATCTAAAGATTTCCACTCCCATTTCTCATTGTCAGCAGTGTGATTTCCTACAGGTTTGAATACAGGATTACATATTTTCACCCTCTGCTTTCTCTTACTCGGTGAGAAAAAAAAATTAAGAGCCTAGCCTCCACTGAGTTGAAGGAAGCTTTCGTTCTGTGGTCTCTTTTTTGACTCTCTCTTTGACTACCTAAGACAAAAGGTAACAAAAGGTGAATCTAGTACTGCACATACCTGATCATTCTTTTGAACTAACATGTTTCAAGTGAAAAAAAATGCATGCAATTCACGAGTCATTGTATATTTAATCTAGGAGACTTATTTTCTTGCCTCATTTAAGCAAAAATACTTAATATGTATTTAAAATTAACTAAGACACTAAAATTTAATTTAATTGCAATTATAAAAAAGTATAATTTTATCAAAAAATAAAATGTATAAAAACAATTTAGAGGGGCCAGGTGGTGGCACACCTGGTTAAGCACACACATTACAGTGTATAAGTACACACATTTCAGTTTGTAAGGTTAAGCACACACATTACAGTGTATAAGTACACACATTACAGTTTGTAAGGTTAAGCACACACATTACAGTGTGTAAGCCCCTGGTCCCCACCTGCAGTGGGAAAGCTGCATGAGTGGTGAAGCAGGTCTGCAGGTGTCTTGCTGTCTCTCTCCCACTCTATCTCCTCCTCCTATCTCAATTTCTCTCTGTCTCTATCCAATAATAAATAAATACAATATTTTTAAAAATAATAAGCAAGACTATTTTAAAAATGACAACTGCATTTTAGAAATTATTGAAATTCTAAATAGAATATAGTGTATAATTAATAAATTCTAAATTTGTAAATCAAAATGGGTTTTAAAAAACTGGATTCTGATATAAATTTAACAGGTAATAAATCTTGCTTTTTTACATAAATAGAACTTTAATTTCAATATTCAGTATTCATCTATTATTAATAATTTCAAATACATACTGTGCATATTCATGCCACATCTAAGCTACATATGAGCAAAATAAAAAGCAATTTGCATTGTTAATATTCTAAAACCAACTGCTGCAATGTGCAGTTTTTGCAAATAGCATGCTAATTTTTCTTTCTTTTTCTATTCTTCCTAATATTTATTAGTGATTTAATAATGAAGAACAAGATTATAAGATAACAGGGGTATATTCCATGCAGTTCCCACCACAAGTCCGATCCCCTCCATTGGAAACTTCCTTATTTTTTTGTATTTCCTTATAGATTTTATATATATATATATAGTATATATATATAATCTTTATTTATTGGACAGAGACAGCTATAAATGGAGAGGATAGGGGGAGATAAAGAGAGAGAGAGAGAGAGACACCTGCAGCACGGCTACACTACTTAGAAAGCTTTCCCCCTGCAGGTGGGGACTGGGGGCTTGAACCTTGTGTTCTTGAGCATTGCTTGTGCTTAACCAAATGTGCCACCACCCGGCCGCTATTTTATATATTTTTATTTGTGATTTAATAATTATCAACAAGATTGTGGGATAAGAGGGGTACAATTCCCACCACCAAAGTTCCATATACCCTCCCCTCCATTGGGAGATTACCTATTCTTTATCCCTCTGGGAGTATGGGGTACAGAAGGTGGAAGTTCTGGTTTCTGTAATTGCTTCTTTTCTGGACATGGACATTGACAGGTTGATCCTAATTTTTCTTACCTCTAGAACCTAGAATTAAAGGAATACTATAAAACATAGTATTTCGGGGCCTTCACCTATGTCCAAGATGAAAGAAGTTTCTATTTTCTTCTTATGTCTGCAAAATAAGGGGCTTGTAGTTTTCAAAATTCCTCAGATGGGACATGTGGGGATTCACTCCTTGCAGAACTATCAGTCACTAGCTAGAGAGCAAGTAGCTTCAGGTAGCATCTATGATTTACTTCTTTTTTGCTGCAGATAATTTTCTTTTGTGATCACACTTGAAGTTTTTTTTTTTTTTAACAGTTTATAAAACATTTTAATTCTAGGGCAAAACTGGAAGCAATTATAGCAAGTTGGGGGGGGTGTCCCTGTGGGAACACTGGTAGTTTTAATTTACATACTAATGCTGGCAAACATTTTGAGAAGCAGAGAAGAGTATTCTGTGGTCCTAGTCATGGAATGGAAAGAATAGACAGGAAGGTGGTTGAAAAGGTCTAGGCAAATGGTCTGGGTTTGTATTTTTTCTGGAATAAGTTCAAGTTGTCCATCAGTTACTGTAGTAAGAGCATTTCAATGAGGTTGCAGTCTTTTACTTTGTTAAAAATGACTGAATTTAGTAAAAGGCCTCAGAATGAAAGTAAACAGCCCATCTGTCCCAACTCCAGGTCTGTGCTAGGAACAGCCCCTCTACTTGGCACCCCTCTAGGACCCACCGAAAGCACCTATCTTGCCACTCGGTGGGTAAGTACAAAACAGTGAAACACAGGACTTGTTAGAAATGATCAGATTTAGGGCAACAAAAGGGAATAAATAAATAAATAAATAAATAAAATATTTAAAAAAAGAAATGATCAGATTTTATTAAATAGCCCAGTTGGACACTTGTTTTAAGACACAGATTCTAGTCTAAGTGGCAACCACATGTATTGCTACTCTGTACCAGGCACAGTACTGGGCATTGTATATCAACTAGTTACTAGTTAATTTAAGCTCGGTAAAATTTTATGGCTTAAGCACTGTTACTGTTGTTTAAGTTTGGGGTCCCAACTGGCCGGGCTAGCTTCGCGGAGGTCAACAGAGACTCGAGGACACACGGCTGGGCTGGGAAGCTGTATTTCTTTATTCACGAACAACGATTCATAAACTAACCCAAACTAATCACCACATAGATCTCTCCTGCCTCCTTCTCCTCACGCTGCTGCGCCAAGAACTCTGGAACTCTGTAGGGGTTCCTTGGGGCAGGGACAAGCGGGCCCGCAAAACTAGCAGGGGCCAAACCAAATCTCTCAGAGGTAGGGGGAAGGGGACCAAACCAACACGAAGAATACCAACATATTCCCCCTTTTCTTTTTAACTAAATGACCACAGTATCAAGGGTGTGGGGTGAACAGAAACCTATATCGTACAGACATTTTCAAAAAAAGAAACTGGCACAAACATGGAGAAACATGTAAGTGGGCAACAAGAACCAATGTGCTGCCAAGGGAAGGCCTGAGGGGGCCATTTTTTGCCTCTGTGGGCAAAACTTTATCAGCTTAAAAAAAAACATTTCCTGCCTCTGGGGGGCATACTTGCCTCGACGGGCATTTTCTAGCATGGGGGGAGGGTGAGGCCTAGAGTCCCAAGGCATGGCTGCAGTCAGTCTTTGAGAAACCCAGCAGCATAAGGGGAAGCCGCTAGTTTTGTGCAACGTGTCCGAGGTGTACCAGTGAGTCCGATAGAAGTGTCCAAAGCAGATGTCCACTGAAGAATTGCCAAGGGGTGAATTGTTGTACGTCTGTCTCAATGGGGAATGTCAGCCATCAGAATTCTGCTTTTCTGTAGAGAACTTGACAGCTGCAATTTACTTACTTATGAAACAAAACTTGTAGCAGGTTAGAAGTTTACCACAATTTATAACTCTATCACAATTGGAAGTCCCTTCCAGCACGATTCCAAGGCTATTTAAAGTTCAAACAATAAAATGTGGAAAGGCAAACATGAACCATAGAAAGAAAAAAGCCTCAGGCATGAGAATTATTAGCATAACCATAGCAACCTAACATTTCTAACTGAGAAGGAATTTGAGACTTTTACATGTCAACAACATATTTTTAACCTTTTGTTACACCCATTCAAGATGGAGACACACCCTAGGTGTGCGCAGGTTTTTTTTTTTACCAAATTAGTTAAAATATATTAATTTTTAACTAATTTTTACCTCAGACTATAAATGTAAGTTAATTTTATCTTTATGAGAATTACGTTGAAAACCTTTTTCATTTAACTTTGCCTGGTAAGAATTTAGCCTTAAAGTTACATTTTTAACCTTAAAATTACTGTTAACCAAACTTTAAACACACACATAAACATGGTCATTAGTACACAAGGAGAGAAACCTTTGTTATGAAGACATGTCATTTTAAACACAAATTTAGATCTGTACTTTCTTAGTTGTTGTTGGGGGGTCACCATCCAGAGGTGGGGCCTCCCGCGCAGCTCCACTTCTAGGAATTGTAGGTTGCGATCTCTGCATGAATTTCTGCGTATTCTAGCTCATCTGCCTTCAGACCCGAGCTGAGGATCTCGGCCAGGGGGCCCAGTTTTGGCAGGGAGCCCATGGTCTCTGGGGGGTCTGGAATCTGCCCAGACTTCATAGCAGGAGGGCGGGAGGGCCAGCCGAGGTGCCCTGGAGTGGCCAGGATAGGCCGCCGTGGCCCTGCCCCATGGCTCTGCTATGTTGGCTGAGCAGCATGGAGGGAGCCGGCGCCCAGAGCCCTGTGTCACGTGGCAGAAAGCCGGCTCATGTGGGCTGGCGTTGGGCTCCTGCGGGCTGGCATTGGGCAGAAACCACAGAGTGGGGTAGAGATAAATGTTCCAGAAACAGCGAAACAGTCTCGTGAAGAAAGGGCAGAGGCCTTTGGAGATCTCTTCACAAGCAGAAGAGAAGGCCACAGTACATAGTAGCCAAATTTATCTGAGAGATGCACAGGTCAGCCCCATGTTGGGCGCCATTTGTTGTTTAAGTTCAGGGTTCCAACTGGCTGGGCTAGCTTCGCGGAGGTAAACAGAAACTCGAGGACACACGGCTGGGCCGGGAAGCTTTATTTCTTTATTCATGAACAACGATTCATAAACTAACCCAAACTAATCACCACACAGATCTCTCCTGCCTCCTTCTCCTCATGCGGCTGCGCCAAGAACTCTGGAACTCTGTAGGGGTTCCTTGGGGCGGGGACAAGTGGGCCCCGTGAAACTAGCAGGGGCCAAACCAAATCTCTCAGAGGTAGGGGGAAGGGGACCAAACCAACACGAAGAATACCAACAGTTACAATTAGTATTTTACATATGAGTATAAAGACAAAAGTTAAGTAATTTATTCAAAGTCACACAGTCAACGGAGAAACCCAAAATCACAATTAGACTATGTATCTGTAGTCATTGTTTGTGATACTGATGAAGCACTGCCTCGCTAATAACTTACATTCTCTTTCTAGGGGGTGGGGCAGGGCATGTCTTCATAGTTCTGTTAAGAAGTATAATGATTTTTCTTTTCATGACTGTATTTCAATAATCTTACTATTATATGCCCAGGTGTGTTAATTTCACTTTGTTTTCAAATCAAACCTGCTTTGAATTAATGTCCCTTTTCAAACTACTCACTAAGGCTGACCTTGAGTCTAGGAAATTTTTCATGTATTTTCTGTAGAATTATTGCCTTTAATCCATCTTTTACATCTGTCTTTAGAAAACCTGTTATTCATATGTAAAAATTCTGAACCCACCTATGTCTCTCCATAATCCCATCTCCACATTTCTGCTTTGTTATCTGAGTGATTGTTTACTTGGCATATATCATCACTAGTACAGATATTGACAGTTTGTCCTTTGTTTAAAAAAATAAATAAATAAATGACCTTTTGCTTTTTTTTAATTACTTGTTTAAAAATCATACATGTTACTTTTTGTTCTAAATAAAACCTCAGGGGCAGGGGTAGACAGCATAATTGTTATGCAAAGAGACTCTCCTGCTTAAGTCCCAGCAGGGAAGCAATTACAGAAACCAGACCTTCAACCTTCTGCATCCCACAGGTTTTGGTTCCAATTTTTTTTAGACTGGAGGTGTTGTTTGGCTAACTGGTATTGGTTGAACTGCATCAATCCTTGCTTCAGTTGCTATTGTTGTAATTTCTGGGGTTGGTGACTGCATTTTTGAAAGGGCTTTAGTATAGCATGGCTTGCGCTTGCACTCAAACACAACAACTGAAGAATGACAGAACTGAAAAATAAAAACCACATCAATAAAAAAAATGGCTAAATCAAGAGCAAATGGAACTGCTACCACACTGAATCAAGACAGGAGCCCAGAAGAAACTCCAAATAAGTCAGAAGTAACCATATATAAGAAAAGTATGCAAGCAGTAATAAACCTAATAATCACAAAAATGAAGACAACTATGGAAGAAAGGGTTATCAGAATTAGGGAAACAACAGATGAGAACCTCAAGGAAAACTTAAGCTACCTCAAGGTAGCTAGAGAACTGAAAGCTGAAAGGCCAATTATCAGAACAAGCTAACACTATAACTGAGCTGAAGAAAGAAACTGAGGGAAGGGAAAACAGGCTAACAGAAGCAGAAAACAGAATTAACCAGACAGGATGAGCTACAGAAAACTAAGAAAGAGGTAAAAGAGCTCAAAAAGAGATTGAGAGACATGGAAAACAACAACAGAGACACATGGGATGATCTCAAAAGAAGTAACATTCGTATAATTGGCCTGCCAGAGGATGAAAGAGAAGAAGGGGAAGTAAACATTCTAGAGGAAATTGTAGAAGAAAATGTCCCAGACCTAAATAACAGAAAGGACATTAAGATTCAAGAGGCCCAGAGAGTCCCAAACAGAATCAACCCAGACCTGAAGACACCAAGACACATCATAGTTACAATGAAAAGAAGTAACTCTAGAAAAATAAAAGTAATAGCAAGTAATATTGCATACTTATGGGCTTCGTGAAATGTTAAACTTCGTATGTCCATATCTTTCACTTCACTGTTGCATCCATCCTATGAGACAAATCCTTTTAGTTTCCTCTTTGCATGTGAGGTAATGGAGGCCTAGATAAACGATTCCAAATGTTCAAAGTTAGACAGCTGGCTAGTGTCTGCATGGAGTACAAATACAGGGCTGGGAGCTCAACATTTTCAATTCCTGGGTTTTTCCAGACTTACTTATACTATAAGATCTAGGTAGATTCAATGTAATTTTTTTTATAGGAGTGTACATAAACACCATTCCCACCACCAAAAGACTGTGTCCCATCCCCTCCCCCCGACCCCACCCCCTGCCCCAAGAAGATGAACATTCACTTCAATGTATTCTTAAAAACCAACAGATTACTCTGACCAAGGGAGGTACTACACATTCTGAAATACTGTTCTATTCTCTTTTTTTCCCTGCTCTTCAGGACCCTTCTCAGCCTGTGAATGGAAATGTTTCCATGATAGTGGTCTCTTTCCTTGTCTGGTGTCTCTTTTCTGATTCCTGCCTCGGCCTTCTGCTGCCTCTCCATGTTTCCAGTGCCATTTCACTGAAGCATCTGACTGATAGTTTCCAGATTCTAGATGATTCCTCTAAGGAAACTAGTGTGGGAACTCCTGCCTAGAGGACAATCTAGAGCTTCTGAACTTTTATAGGGAACCTTAGGCCAAGAGTTAGAGCCAGGAAACCCCACAGGAATGCATATATCCCCAGGCACTAAACTGACATTGGCTCCAATGTTGAGTAATGTCTACTCTTGCTGGTCCCCAAGAAGTGGGGAAAAAAAATTGAACAGTGAGAGTAAGACTGTACTGTGTATGGACAGTAGAGCAGAGGAAGCTTCCTCCTAGCTCTCTCCTTTGCTCCTGATCACTTAAAAGTAAGACAATGTCTTGCCTTCCTTTTGATGAATTGCTACTTTTTATTGTATGAGAGATATCAGGCCTGAACACAAAGGAACTATCAACAACAGAAAAGACAAGTATACAGCCATATAATGTCATCATCCAGAGAAAGGCCAAAGCAAATGGGTAAATACCCAGAGGAACATCACTCCCAAAGACACCAATGGTAATAGCTATGAGCCCACTCCTAAGTTTTTTTTTAATTCTTTAAAAAAATTTAAATCACTTATTTATTTAGTATTGGATAGAGACAGAGAGAAATTGAGAGGGGAGGAGAAGATAGAGTGGGAGATAGAGACATCTGCAATTCTACTTGACCACTAGTGAAGCTTCCTCCCTGCAGGTGGGGAACAGGGGCTTGGACTTGGGTACTTGTGTGCTGTGTACTTTACACTAGTGTGTGTACTTAACCAGGTGTGCCACCACCTGATCCCAGTACATTATTTTTTAAACCAGAGCATTGCTCAGCTGTAGCTTATGGTGGTGTGGGGAGTTGAACCTGGGACTTCTGCATCCCACAATGATCTTAAGTCCATAATCCCAGAGGGTTAAAGAATAGGAAAGCTATCAGTGGAGGGGATGGTATATGGAGGTCTGGTGGTGGGAATTGTGCGAAGCTGTACCCCTCTTACACTATGGTTTTGTCAATGTTTCCTTTTTATAAATAAAAATTTTAAAAAAATTTAACATGTACCACAGTGTATACAAAAATACCATTATTTCAATATTTTAAACAAAATAAAATGTTAATATGATTTTATTCTATTAATGGCATAGTGGATAAGACTTTGAGCTCTGAAGAATGAGTTTCTGAGTTCAGTCCTGACATCACATGTGCTAGGGTAATGTTTTGGTTCTATCCCTAGTAAATAGACAATCTTTAGCTTTTCAATATAATAAAAAATTCTCTCATGATCCAACAGCAATTAATGTCAAAATTCATAAGCCAGTGGGGCAGGCAGTGGCGGGCAAGGACCGTGCAACAATCCTGGGTTCAAGTACCCCGCTCCCCACTTGCGGGGGTTGGGGATTGGGCACTTCACAAGCAGTGAAGCAGGTGTGCAGGTGTCTTTCTCTCTCCCTATTTACCCCTTCCCTCTCCATTTCTTTCTGTCATATCCAACAAAATGGAAAAAATGGTCACCAGGAGCAGTGGATTCGTAGTGCTGGCACTGAGTCCCAGCGATAACCTTGGGGGCAAAAAATCCTGAAACCAGGCTTTCAGATACATTTCCCTACAGAAAATGTTGCTCTGCAAGAGTTAGCTTACTGAGGTTATTTTCACTATAAGAATTATAGGCGTTTGGGAGTCAGGTGTTAGCACAGCGGGTTAAACGCACATGGCACAAAGCATAAGGACCAGTGTAAGGATCCCCGTTCGAGCCCCGGCTCCCCACCTGCAGGGGGTTCGCAGGCAGTGAAGCAGGTCTGCAGGTGTCTTTCTTTCCCCTCCTCTCTCTATTTCTCTCTGTCCAACAACGACGACAGCAATAACACAACAACAACAATAAACAAGCGCAACAAAAGGGGAAAAAAAGAATTATAGGAGTTCTAGGAGAGCCATAATTTGATGACATTTTAAAAGACTACTTAGAGATTGACTATTTCACATAATATCTGTATTACTTCCACAATAACATAATTACTGTTAGACTGTGTAAATGGCAAACAATGTGTTATAAAACCAGTAACTTCATGCCCAGCTAACTTTTTAAGGGATTTCCCCTTTCAACTTTTGATGCATTTGATGGCTAAACACACACACATAGTTTTTTTTTTCTTTTTTCTTATTTTTATTGTTGTAATTATTGTTTTTATGGATGTCGTCGTTGTTGCATAGGACAGAGAGAAATGGAGAGAGGAGGGGAAGACAGAGAGGGGAAGCAAAAGACAGACACCTGGAGAACTGCTTCACTGCCTGTGAAGAGACTCCCCTGCAAGTGGGGAGTCAGGGGTTCGAACCGGGACCCTTACACTGGTCCTTGTGCTTTGCACCACCTGCGCTACTTCCCGACTCCCCCCCACACACATTCTTATTACTGAATAACTATGTATTCTGTATTCTGAAAGTGGTTAAAGGTGTTGACTCGAGAATTACAAGGTTTGAAAGTGAATAGTCTTTTTAGATATGGTCATAGACTACATACCTTCTTTTCTGTCTTAGATGTCTAACTTAACCTTCTCATCAGCTTTACTCCATCTGTAAAATGGGGGTGGTAATAAGATCCCCCCCTTGCTTCGGAGATTGTTGAGAAGAATGAAAGCTAATTCATCTGAGGCATGCAAGACGATGTCTGGAGTATAATAGCAGAGCACAGGATGTTTCCCCCCCTGGATTGTCTTTTATTCAAAAGGAGTTAAGGATCCTTAAAATGCAAGATATGGGGTAAAGGAATTAACAGCATCATCAAATTTTACCCAGCAGAACGGACTCTACTTTAGATCGATGGGATTTCTCGTTTTGTTTTCTTTCATTTTACATTTCATTTCTTTTTTTAAAAAAATATTTATTTATTCCCTTTTGTTGCCCTTGTTGTTGTTATGGATGTCGTCGTTGTTGGATAGGACAGAGAGAAATGGAGAGAGGAGGGGAAGACAGAGAGGGGGAGAGAAAGACAGACACCTGCAGACCTGCTTCACCGCTGTGAAACGACTCCCCTGCAGGTGGGGAGCCGGGGGCTCGAACCGGGATCCTTAACGCCGGTCCTTGTGCTTTGCGCCACCTGCGCTTAACCCGCTTACATTTCATTTCTTAAGTTCTGTTACATGACTCTAGAAAGCAGAAAGGACCTTTCAAATTCACTGTATGACTAGCAAAAGTCCCAAGTACTGTCTTGGATGGAGTGTATTCTGCTTTGACTAGGAAGGATGTTTTGTTTTCATAGAAAGAAGATACCTTGTGCAGCTGGCTTTTTTTTTTTTTTTTTTTTATTTATTTTAAAAAGGAGACATTAACAAAACCATAGGACAAGAGGGGTACAACTCCACACAATTCCCACCACCAGAACTCTGTATCCCATCCCCTCCCCTGAGAGCTTTCCTATTCTTTATCCCTCTGGGAGTATGGACCCAAGGTCATTGTGGGATGCAGAAGGTGGAAGGACTGGCTTCTGTAATCGCTGCCCCGCTGAACATGGGCGTTGGCAGGTCGATCCACACTCCCAGCCTGCCTCTTTCTTTGCCTGGTAGGGTGAAGCTTATTTTAAGATTAGATAGCAACAGACAGTGACTAATTTCTACTTTGGCCATTGAAAAGAAAGAGGCAGGGAGCTAGGTGGTGGCACACTAGGTTAAGCACATAGTACCAAGCAAGGATTCTAGTTGGAGCCTCCAACTTCGCACCTGCAGGAGGGTCACCTCACAAGCAGTGAAGCAGGTCTGCAGGTGTTTCTGAGTCTCTCTCCCTCTCTAGTTCCTCTTCCCCTCTCAATTTCTCTCTGTCCTATCCAATGAAAATGTAAAACATGGCCATCAGGAGCAGTGGATTTGTAGTGCAGGCACTGAGTCCCAGAGATATACTAGAGCCAAAAATACAGACAGAGAGAGAGAGAGAGAGATTGAGAGGATCAAAAAGAAAACCTAGTTTTTAGAACTTTTAGATGCCACTTTGAATATAGTCTACAATGACAACCAATTAGTGTGCAGTGTTTTAGAATTAGTGTTTATATTGTACAGGACACAGTGTTAAAATATAGAAGCTCAACTGTTTTGAAGTGGTCTTTCTTTAACTTCTAATTTTATTGTGGTAAGGGCTTTTCACATGAGATCTTCTCTCTTAGCAGGTGTTGAGTATTCAACATACTGTTGATTAGAGACACAATACTGGATAGGAAATCTAGATTGGGCCAGGTGGTGGCGTACCCGGTTGACAGCACTAACTATATTATAGTTAGGATTTGGGCTTATACCTCCATCAGGAGAGGAAGCTTCATGTGTTGTGAAATACTGCTACAGGTATCTCTCTTGCTTTCTCCATCTCTATTTTCCCCTTTCCTCTCAATTTGTCTCTGTCCAATAAGTAAAGAAATAAAATATATTTTAAAAAGGTTTATCTTTGAAAAAAAAAAAAAAAAGAACTCTATAGTACATTACTATAGTTCTCTTTCCTCCCAGTCTTTGGTGACCATCTTTCTCTGACCTTATCCATTTGACAATCAGAGGCACTTCAAATAAGTAGGAATATGCCATATTTGGTTTTCACTGTCTTACTAATTTTACTTAGCAAAATGTTCTCATGCATGTCTGCATCTTAGAGACTTCCCTTCTTCCTTTAAAATAAGTAGTATTCCTTTAAGTATATTCCATATCTTTTATTCATTCATCTGTCCATGGACATTTAGTTTGTCCATACATCTTAGTTCCTGTGATACAAGGTTAGGGAGAGGTAATATCTCTTAAAGATACTGATTTTCTTTTTTCAAATTTTTTTATATTTATTCCCTTTTGTTGCCCTTGTTGTTTTATTGTTGTAGTTATTATTGTTGTTATTGATGTTGTTGTTGGATAGGACAGAAAAAAATTGAGAGAGGAGGGGAAGACAGAGAGGGGGAGAGAAAGATAGACACCTTCAGACCTGCATCACCACTTGTGAAACGACTCCCCTACAGGTGGGGAGCTGGTCCTTGCTCTCTGTGCCATTTGCGCTTAACCCACTGCGCTACCACCCGACTCCCAAGATATTGATCTCTTTTTAAAATATTTCATTTACTTATTTGTGAGAGGGAGAGGAGGAGAGAGGGAAAGAGAGCCAGAGCATTACTCTGGCACATGTGCTGCTGGGAATTGAACTCTGCAACATGTACACTCATCCAGGTGTGCCACTGCCTGGCCCCCAGGAATTCAACTCTGGACCTCATGCTTGAGAGTTCAATGCTTTATCAACTGTGCCACTTCTGAGACTACAAAGATACTAATTTCAAGGAAGGGGTTAGTTGGACCTTAAGGTAGAGCCATTTTTATTTTTTTGAGAGTTGTCTACATTTTACTCCACAATAGCAGCACTACTTTTCAGGCTTTTAATTTCTCCACACTCCTTGCTAACACTTACTGTTATATGCTTATTTATATGATAACTGTTCAAGTAGAATTGAACTCGCATTTGTGGTTTTGATGGGTACCTCCCTGATGATGATTAGTGAGTTTAAAAACCTTTCCATGTATTAATGGTCATTCGTATGTCTTCTTAGAGAAGTATCTATTTACATGCTTATCCAGGTATTTTTTTGTTTTTATTTTTTTACTGATAAGATAAAAATAATGACAAGACCATAGGATAAGAGGAGTACAATTCCACACAGTTCCCACCACCAGAGTTCTAAATACCATCCCTTCAGTTGGAAGCTTCCCTAGACTTTATCCCTTTGGGAGTATGGACCCAGGATCATCATGGGGTGCAGAAGGTGGAAGGTCTGGCTTCTGTAATTGCTTCTCCTCTGGACTTGGGCATTGGCAGGTCAGTGCATACTCCCAACTTGTCTCTGTCTTTCCCTAGTGAGGCAGGGCTCTGGAGAGGTTGGGTTCTAGGGTAACTTGGTGAGGTCATCTGCCCAGGGAAGTCAGGTTGGCCTCATGATAGCATCTGAAACTTGGTAGCTAAAAAGCATTAAAATATAAAGCAGAACAAATTGTTTCATAATCAGGAACCTATAGGTAAGAGTATAGAAGATGAGATTTTGAGGTCTCCATTTTGGATAAAAGTAGTAGGTCTATTTTAGGTATATTCCAAGGGACCCATGACTTTACTAATTTTTCTTGAGCCTGACAGCTAACATGCAATATATTTTTGTCGCTCCAGTCACACTCATTTTCATTCTTTTTTAAAAATTTATTTATTAAAAGGAAACACTGACAAAGAACATATGATAAGGGGGGTACAACTCCATGCAATTCCCACCACCAGATATATGTATCCCCTCCACTCCCCTGTTAGCTTTCCTATCCTTTATCCCTCTGGGAGTATAGACCCAGGGTGCAGAAGGTGGAAGGTCTGGCTTCTGTAATTGCTTCCCCGCTGAACATGGGCATTGACAGGTCAATCCATAATCCCAGCCTGCCTATCTCTATCCCTAGTGGGGCAGGGTTCTGGGGAATCAGAGCCCCAGGACACATTGGTGAAGCTGTCTGTCCAGGGAAGTCTGGTTGGTATCATGCTAGCATCTGGAACCTGGTGGCTGAATAAAGAGTTAACATATAGAGCCAAACAAATTGTTGACTAATCATGAACCCAAAGGCTGGAATAGTGCAGATGAAGAGTTGGGGTTGGGGGTCTCCATTTTGTAGATAGTTAGTAGTGCTATTTTAGTTATATTCCAAAGAGACCATGACTATATTAGTTTTTTTTTCCCCCTGAGCCTGAAATCTGATATGCAGGTGGATCCAAGTTATTGTTTGGGAAGATGATGTCATGGCTGGAAAAAGGACCTGAAAGCTGGATCAGGGAAGCAAATAGCTCCCAAATATGGGAAAGGTGTATAAATATTGTTGACTGTAAACCCCATCGATTTGATCTGAGGTCCATATTCAGCTCAGGAGCCTATGTGACCTCTGCATCCTTTGCATTCTTTACACCAAGACAATAAGGCAATAGAAACATAACAAACAAACAAACAAACAAAAAACAATGAGAAGTAGAAATAATAGATACTACCAAGAAGGGAAGCCATGTTTAGTCTATCTGGTCAGAGATGGATCTTTTAAGGCTTTAGTGATCTCTCACTTGCTAGGGGCTCCTATAAATAAATATTCACTTTCATATGTGTACATAATATGTGTGTACATATCCTATACTTGTATATATTCATACCATTTTTAATTTTTTTCCAAAAGAAAGGTTACTAACTTGGAGAGTCAAACTTTTGGTTTAATTTCTCTTGGCAGGTAAATCCCAGCAACTCTGAAAAATGTTTGCTGCCATCTGATTCCTGAATTCTAATTTCCACATTGCTGTACAGAAATAAGAAGTAGCAGAGAGCAGATGATAAATGATCTGGGGGCCCTTAGCAACAATATCATAAGCAATATAGCAAATACTAACATTTAGCTAAAAAAATCTATATCTATTTTGTTCTACATGCAGGAGAGTTTTTAAAAAGGCACTTGGGAAACAAACGTATTTTGGAATTTTTAAGTCTTATTGTATGTCACTTCTGAAACCACAAATTTAGAGAGACTGGTAATATTTTAAAAATATTTATCTCCCTGAGCATTACAAATAGGATGAGTAATGGTCACAAATTAAAACATATATACTGGGTTAAGTAGCATTTTCCAATCTGTCTTTCTGTCTTTTTTCACAAACTGTCAAATACATTCCAGTTGGCAAACTATTAGTAAAAAAAACATGCTGACATTGGACATATTTTCTATTGAGTAAAACTAGTTAAAATTCTACACATAGTATATTCAGGCTGCATTTTAATTAAATGTCATTCAGAAGTGCTTAGCTTTTGAACCGTGAGATAGTCCCAGGACAATAGTAAATTTCCAGGGAAAAATTAGGCTGCTAAAAAAGCCTTTTCTGAAGTTGTTCTTTGTTCCTTATTATTTCAGAGTAATAACCTTTCTACTAAAAAATATATATATTGAAATCATTTCTTTCTCTGTTGTCATAACTGCGTTTGATATCAAAGACCTTACAGAATAATAATAACTATCACTTGAATGACATTATATTATTTTAAATGACTTTTATATACTTTATCTGATTTAAACATCATAGTAGTTCTATTATTACGCTTGGTTTTCAGATAAGAACATTGAGCTCAGAGTGGTTAGCTAAGCCTAAATCTCAAGTCACTACATCTCAGGGTTAGAAGTTTTTTTATTTTATTATTATTTTTTATTTAA
This sequence comes from Erinaceus europaeus, assembly GCF_950295315.1. Classification (NCBI taxonomy): domain Eukaryota; kingdom Metazoa; phylum Chordata; class Mammalia; order Eulipotyphla; family Erinaceidae; genus Erinaceus; species Erinaceus europaeus. The sequence goes on along the minus strand of NC_080168.1, from coordinate 96,409,829 downwards.
GAAAGGATTAGTTAACAAAACCATAGGGTAGGAGGGGTACAAATCCACACAATTCCCACCACCCAATCTCTATATCCCACCCCCTCCCCTGATAGCTTTCCCATTCTCCATCCCTCTGGGAGCATGGACCCAGGGTCATTGTGGGTTGCAGAAGGTAGAAGTTCTGGCTTCTGTAATTGCTTCCCTGCTGAACATGGGCGTTAACTAGTCGGTCCATACTCCCAGTCTGCCTCTCTCTTTCCCAAGTAGGGTGTGTCTCTGGGGAAGCTGAGCTCCAGGACACATTGGTGGAGTCTTCAATCCAGGGAAGCCTGGCCGGCATCCTGATGGCATCTGGAACCTGGTGACTGAAAAGAGAGTTAACATACGAAGCCAAACAAATTGTTGAGCAATCATGGGCCCAAAGCTTGGAATAGTAGAGAGGAAGTGTTAGGGAGGTACTCACTGCAAACTAGTGTACTTCTGCTTTCAGGTATATATTTTGCAGTAGTTTATAGATAGGTGTGAAGATATGCTCTCTCTCACAGAAACTGGTGTATATCTAGGTTTTGGGACTTTGTTAGAAAGTGAACCACCTGAGATGGAATTAGAGTATACTATGAAAGGAAAGGTCTCACCCGAGTAATGAAGCTGAAGGGTTGTCATTCCACATGTGAAGTCTCTGGATACAGTCTGAAGTGAAGCATGTTGAGGTGGCAATCGTTGCGTTGGTTAGGTTGTGATCGGCGGATGCAATATTATTTGATATGGATTGGGAGAGGCATAAGGGAAAGTGGGCCCTATCCAAGGGTTCCAGGACTGGGGGAAGTAGGGTCTCTATAGTGGAGATGTGAGGTTCCTGCTGTCTTAGGGTTCAAAAAGACAATCGATAGTCAATGTTATCATCCCATTATTTGGTAATTGGGTTAACTTTGAAAAGTCCTTTTGTTAGGGTTTGCTGTACAGTACCCAGTATCTTGTATATAGATGTGCTATTGGATGCTTATGATCTACTTGGTCTAGGCTTTTGAGAGAGTCCGCATATCAAATACATAGCCTATATATTAAAAAGATTCAGTTTGTGTTTTGAAAAACTTTGAGACATACAATTGATTTTCCCCCTCTCATATTAATTAACTAGTGATTTATATGTCTACATTTTGCTAGGAGTGTACATAAACACCATTCCCACCACCAAAAGACTGTGACCCATCCCTCCCACCCACTCCCACTCCCCACTGGCCCAGGAAGCTGCATGTCTACCCCTCACCACAGGGTTTTTACTTTGATGCCCTACTTACAATTTGGTCAGGTCCTGCTTTTAGTTTCCCTTTCAGATCTTCTTACTCAACTTCTGTTGATGAGTGGAATCATCCCATACTCATCTTTATCCTCTGACTTAGCTCACTTAACATAATTCCTTCTATCTCTGTCCAAGATGGGTCAGAGAAGGTGGGTTCATTGTTCTTGATAGCTGCATAGTATTGCACTGTGTATATATACCACAGCTTTCTCAGCCACTCATCTGTTGTTGGGCACCTGGGTTGCTTCCAGGTTTTAGCTATTATGAATTGTGCTGCTATGAACATAGGAGTACACACCTCTTTTTGGTTGGGTGTTATGGAGTCCTTGGGGTATAACCCCAGGAGAGGAATTACTGGATCATATGGAAGGTCCATGTCTAGCCTTCTGAGAGTTTTCCAGACTGCTCTCCACAGAGGCTGTACCAATTTACATTCCCACCAGCAATGTAAAAGGGTTCCTCTGTCCCCACATCCTCTCCAGCATTTGTGGCTTCTGTCCTTTTAGATGTATGCCATTCTTACAGGAATGAGGTGGTATCTTATTGTTGTCTTAATTTGCACTTCTCTGACAATCAGTGACCTAGAGCAGTTTTTCATATGTTTGTTAGCCTTTTGGATCTCCTCTGTAGTGAATGTTTTGTTCATATCCTCTGCCCATTTTTGGATGGGGTCATTTGCTTTTTTGGTGCTAAGTTTGCTGAGCTCTTTATATATTTTGGTGATTAGTTTCTTGTCTGATGTATGGCATGTGAAGATCTTCTCCCATTCTGTGAGGGGTGTCTTTGTTTGTTTAGTAGTTTCTTTGGATGTGCAGAAGCTTTTCAATTTTATGTAGTCCCATTGGTTTGTTTCTGCTTTAGTCTTCCTTGCAACTGGGTTTGATTCATCGAAGATGTCCTTGAGGTGTAGGTGGGAAAGTGTTTTACCAATGTTTTCCTCTAAGTATTTGATTGTTTCTGGTCTGACATCTAGGTCTTTGATCCACTTGGAGTTGATTTTTGTTTCTGGTGAGATAAAGTGGTTCAATTTCATTCTTCTGCATGTTACAACCCAGTTTTCCCAGCACCATTTATTGAAGAGAGCCTCCTTTTCCCCTTTAATCCTTTGTGCCCCCTTATGAAAGATTAGATGCCCATAGGTGTTGGGATTTACTTCTGGGCTTTCAATTCTGTTCCACTGGTCTGTGTGCCTATTTTTGTTCCAGTACCATGCTGTTTTGATGATGATGGCTTTATAATATAGTTTAAGGTCTGGGAGTGTGATGCCTCCATTTCTGTTTCTTTTCCTCAAGATGGTTTTGGCAATTCAAGGTGTTTTCAGGTTCCATATAAATGATTGTAGTGTTTGTTCTATTCTCTTAAAGAAGCTTGGTGGAACTTTGATGCGTATTGCATTAAATTTGTATATGGCTCTGGGGAGAATATTCATTTTGATGATGTTTATTCTTCCAATCTATGAGCATGGGATATCTTTCCATTTCTTGGTATCAGTTTCTATTTCCTTGAGTAGTGACTCATAGTTTTCAGCATACAAGTCTTTCACTTCTTTGGTCAACTTTATTCCTAGGTACGTTGTTGGGTAGTTGCCACCTCCCCCTGGCTTCTGCTTAACCATATGCCTATATAGGGATTTTACTGATCCAAAGCTTTGGTCTATTTACATAAATCACTTTTACATAAAGCACTCCAGGGCATTGGTGGTTCTATGATAGGATTCTCTCCTGCTCCACCCCCTCCTTGTCACACACTGATCCCTTCTTTGTCACACCCTGATTTTCACCAGTCACTTTTCTCTCCACCCTCTCTATATCACATCCTGTTTCCACCCTACTTGGAGAGTATAAAAACAGATGCTCTTCTGATTAAAGACACTTGGAAATTGCTTTCCGGCTCCGAGAGTTCCAGAGTGTATCTCCTGCGGAAGTTGGTGCAGCACGAGTTCCTGATCCCTCTCCCACACAGCAGCCTAGATCAGCTCCAGTTGAGTTCTCTCCAACCCAGAGAGCACTAGCTCGGGAAGAAGTACCCTCAGGCTATCCCGGCATCTGGCGCCCGGAACAGGGACACGTAAGCAGCAGATTTTCAAGAAGACATCTTAGATAAGTACACACCTTTTGGGTATGTGCAATATTGTGTTAAGGCACTGTTATTTTTTTTCTTTCTTATTGTTTTCCTGAGATCTCTCCACCATGGAAAATCTTTTCCAAATCCTGCATTCTTTTTCCAGTATACAATTTTTATATACCTGGGACATTTTTCTCGGGGCTTCACCTTATATCCTGTTGATCATCATAGCAGCTTTTAAGGGATATATAGGTCAACCTCTCAAAAGGTTTAAGGACCTAGAGGCTGAGGTCCAAGAGATAAAGGAAGTAATCATAGAACTTAACCAGCACCTTAAAAACAAGAAGAAGCAAAGGCCTGTCGTGATCTTGACCCACCCTAATTCCTCTGCATCTTGCCCTGAGGCCCCTATTTTGGCATCTTGCCCTGAGGCCCCTATTTTGGCAGACATGTGTCCGAATTCTCCTTTGGACTCCACAGCCACTTCTTCCGCCACCCCCATTTTGGCAGAAACGTGTCCGGAACCTCCTGCTGCCTCCACGGCTGCTTCTTCACCCACCCCTGTTTTGATAGACACATGTCCGAATTCTCCTGTAGCCTCCAAAACCACTTCTTCGGCCACTTGTCCAGAAGCTTCCACTTCGATGACTCCTCCTACCGCTACACACTTATCAGAGCAAGTCCACACATTTCCGGTCAATGTTGCCCCCAATAGACAAAAACCTCAGGCCTGGTATCCATATTCCGCCACAGACCTGAAGGAACTACGCCAGGCTATCAAAGATGACGGTGTTCATGCCCCATGGACCAGGTCCATTTTACAAGGCCTGCTTCAGAACCTTAATACCCCTCAAGATTGGAGAGATGTGACTCGTGCTACGCTCCCAGGCCCCCTCTTCCTGCAATGGGAGGCATTCTTTCGTGACGAATGTTTACAACAATCGCGGAAAAATATTCAAAATCAGCCAGAGGGTAATTTTGATGCATTGTTTGGAACAGGCCAATTAGAAACAGGGATTCAACAGGCGGAAGCCAAGTTTCCAGCGGGGTATTTTGATCAAGTACGCCTGTGTGCATTAAAAGCATGGGAGCGATTAACACCACCCATGGGAGCAGCCTCAGCCCCCATTCTCTCCCTGCAACAAGAACCTGATGAATCCCTCGCTAAATTCATTGCCAGGGTCCAGTCGAGTTTGGAAAGGAAGATTTATAATCCTGACACTCGTTTTCTCCTTCTGCGATCCATAGTCTGGGATGGAATGCTTCCGCATTTTCGACAGGCCTGTATCACTCTTAAAAACGAACACCCAGATACTTGGATTCTAGCTACACAGGATCTCAGATCAAGCTCTTTTCAAGGACCTATGTTACAGGCCTATGCAGCTACCTTACATAAGCAAAAAGGAGCTTGCTTTCAGTGCGGTTACCAAGGGCATTGGCGTAACCAATGTCCAGAAAATAGACCGCGACCCTGCCTCCAGTCAGGGCGACCCCACCTCCAATCAGGGCAACCCCGCCTCCAGACAGGGAATCAGAGACCACGAATGCCTTGTCCCAGATGCCAGAAAGGATTTCACTGGAGGAGAGATTGTTGGTCAAGGTTCCATAGGAACGGCACGCCTCTGCCAAATGTAAACAGGGATTTAAACTAGGTATGGGGCTTCCCTTAGCCCCGCCCCCAAGAGGGAAGGAAGCAGGTCGCCTGCTTGGTGCTGTGCCTTTCTTCCACAAACAGAAGCACAGCTTGGGACCCAATCCATAGCTACACCCACCACGCCAAGTAACAATAACAGAGGGTGAGCAGAAGGAGGAACCCGCGGTATGTGGGAACTTCCAGCATAGAAATAACTGGCTGGAGCAAGAGAACAGCTAGAATTCAGAGCCTGAGATTTTATGGACCACCCCTGTTTTAGAAAGGGGTCACCCAACTATGACAGTAAAGATTGGTAATATTCCTTTTAAGTGTTTGATTGACACGGGAGCAGATAAGACAATATTAAGACAAGCAGAGGTTCCCCAGAGTTGGGAACTTCTCCCAGGACCACGCTTACATGGTGTTGGAGGATTGACTCAGGCATTCCGCACACGAGATTCCCTTGTGTGGGAAGATCCAGAAGGGACTACCGGACGCTTTCAGCCTTTAATAGCTGATATAAGCACCAATTTATTGGGAAGAGACTTGCTGGAATCTTTAGATGTAGTGATATCCTCAGACACCTCTGCAGGACACCACACTCACTCCTGTGAGACTGCTAGACCCAACCAGCACCCCCAATACTAACTGCCACTGTTCGTAACAGAACTCCCCGCTTAGATTGGCTTTCTAATGAGCCTGTCTGGGTGGAACAGTGTCGCCTTTGCCTAGGGAGAAGCTAGAAATTTTAAAAAAACTCGTCCAGTTATCTTTGGGACACATTCGTCATTCTCGGAGCCCATGGAATACTCCAGTCTTTGTAATTAAAAAGCGCTCAGGAAAATGGCGCCTCCTCCAAGATCTTCGTGCAGTTAATAAAACCATGCAGGTTTGGGGCTCCCCCCAAAGGGGTTTGCCTCTTGCTTCCGCAATTCCCACAGGAATTCCAATCATAGCTATTGATATACAGGATTGTTTTTTCTCTATTCCCTTACACCCACAAGATTGTAAATGTTTTGCTTTCTCTGTTCCTTCTATTAATAATGCCAGCCCTGCCGATAGATTTGAATGGGTGGTACTGCCCCAGGGCATGGCTAATAGTCTTACTATTTGTCAAGAGGTTGTTAAATCTGCCCTTTTTCCATATATTCATAAGGGCCTTAAGGTTTTTAATTATATGGATGACGTGTTAATATGGGGAGAATTAGATACAGATCTCTCCGCCCTACGTGATTTTCTAATCCCTGCCTTAAAGAGAAGTGGACTTAATGTAGTTCCTGAGAAGATACAGCTAATCCCTCCAATATCTTTCTTAGGCTCAGAGATTTCCCTAACGCAGATTCGTCCTTTAAAACCTTGTGTTACTTTTCCTTCTAATCTCACTCTTGCTTCTTTACAAAGTTTTCTTGGAAATTTGAATTGGCTTAGGCAGTATCTTTATCTGCCTACGAGCTGCCTGCAACCACTGTTCGATCTGTTAAAAGGAAACAAACAGCCCTCCTCAAAGCGTATGTTAACCCCCGAAGCATCCTTGGCTCTGGAAAAAGTTAACCAGGCTCTCCAGGACATGCACCTCGTTCGATTCTCCCCCTCCTCTCCAGTAAATCTTCTAATCTTTAACTCCACCCCCACGGTAGTGGGGGCATTGTGGCAGAAACATGGCGTTCTCGAATGGCTTCATACGCCAGTAGGTGGAGCTCCAAGACTCCTTACAGAGATTGATGCCTTAGCATTTATGGTTCACCAAAGAAGAAACAGATTGGTTCAGGTCTTAGGAAGGGAACCAGATTCAGTCATTCTTCCCTTTTCTCTCACTGATACAGAATGGCTCATACGCCACCATTCTCGTTTTGCCATAAGTTTAATGGGTTTTCCAGGACAATTAGATAATCATTTTCCCTCTAATAATTTGATAGCTTCTTTACCTCTGTTGCCTCTACTAGTACCTAAACTTTTCTCTCGAGATCCCATCCCCTCTGCTCCTACAGTGTTCACTGATGGTGGAAAAAAGGGAGCTGCTGCCCTTATATATTATCCAGACCAGCAATACCCCAAACCTCTCTTTACTGAACTTCCTGATAATTCCCCTTAGTACAAAGTACTTTATGCTGTTTTCCTTGCATTAAAAGCTGTACCAGAATCCTTCAACCTTTTTTCTGACAGTGTGTATACTGTTAACTTACTTCCATGGCTTGCTCGATCTTATGTAAGAATTGATGACAACCCACTTTCTCCTCTTTTAATTCAAATTGCCTCTATGCTCTGTTCTCAAACCCATCCACTATATGTTCAGCACCTACGTTCCCACAGCCCTCTTCCTGGTCCCCTTTCCGAAGGGAATGCTGCAGCTGACTGCCTTGCCTCCACAGGAATTCTCCTAGCCTCTTTCTCTAATCCTGCTGACTTTCATTCCCTAACCCATGTTAATCTTAAAGGTCTTTGAGCTCGATTTCCTGATATTCCTCTGCCACAGTTAAAACGTATTCTTGCTACATGTTCCTTCTGTGCAGGTCTAATCAAAACACCTGCTATTCAGACTCTAGGGGTTAATCCTCGAGGTTTAAAAGCCAACGCTCTTTGGAAAATTGATGTTACCCACATACCTAACTTTGGCAAACAAAAATATGTGTTCGTCTCAATTGATACCTTCTCTAAGTTTTTTTGGGTACAGCTCAGACTGGAGAAAACTCAAAAAAGCTTATAAGCCATATGCTCTCCTGTTTTGTTGTAATGGGCTTACCTCTTCAACTTAAAACGGATAATGGACCTGCTTTTACCAGCAAACAATTTAAAGATTTTTGTTCCCTCTGGAACATTACTCATACTACAGGCATTCCGTATAATCCACAGGGACAAGGCATTGTTGAGAGGGCCCATCAAACTTTTAAGGCTCAATTAAATAAAGAAAAAGGGGAAATGTACCCCCTAATATCCAGCTGGCAAAAGCCTTAACTACATTAAATCTCTTTAATATTTACAAAAACTCAGACCAACCTCCTATAATTCTTCATTGGCAAACACCACCCACCCTCCCAGCTGTTAAAGTCAAATGGAAAGACCCACTTGATAAAATTTGGAAAGGACCTGACCCCCTGTTGACTATGGGGAGGGGTTTCGCATGTATTTTTCCACAAAATTACTCCAAGCCTGTTTGGGTTCCTGCCCGCCATGTCCGGCAATACCCACATGATGGCGCTGATATCCCTGAAGAACAAGAAACACTGCAAGAAGACTGGCTGCAAGAGGACTGGCTACAAGATGCACCCCAGGATCCATAATACAGCATGGCAGAATCAAAAAAAAAAAAATCTGATTCACAGAACTCTTCCCCCCCCCCGAATGAATGTCTTATGCTATGACTGGCCAGTTGTGTTTTGTGAGTGAGTGAGTGAGTGAAAAAAAAAATTGAGTGAGTTGAGTGACCAAAATTTTTGTATGACCCATTGTGCTCAGAGTACTCTGAAAGTTAACTGACTTTATATAAAACGGCTGGACGCAGCCATGGTTTCTGGAGATGTCCAGAAACAGTCCAAAAATTGTTCATTCCCCCTTTTGATTTCTTTTTTAAGTCTTGATATCAATATGAAATGTTTAGTCTTAAACTGTGTGAGTAAAGATGGTTCAACTATGACAGTAGATCTAAATTCACATTTGAGATGATATATCTTATTTACAAGTTTTTCTCCTCCTGTGTGTTATAAACTATATGTTTAATATGCGTGTTTCAAGTTTGGTAAACATTAACTTAACAGTTAAATTGTAACTTTGAAACTACATTTTTACGAGAAGAGGTAAAATCAATTCATTTAAGTAACTGAGTGTTTAAGGTAAAACTCTAAATATTCAATGTGACAATTCATCATCTCCTAAGTTAAAATACAAATTCTCTATACAGGACATTTTGGAGGGCCCCCAAAAATGTCCTGTAAGCTATCTTGTGGAAATTAATCCACAACAAATTTGGCATCAATCTGATATTGTAAATGTACCAAAAAAAAAATTGTCACTAAAATGTGTTAACTCTAGTAACCTGAGTTTGCTTAAAAACCCAATGTAAAAATAGTTAAGAATCAATATATGTAACTTAAATTCGGTATGAAAACTTTGCTATATAAAGACTGCTACATGAGGTCACGTAAGATGACCTTTACACAAAATTATAAAGATACCTAAACCAGTTATAATCATTGAGTTATCAATTGTAGTAAACTTCTAATTTGTTACAAAGTTTTTTCATAAGTAATTGACTACAGCTATGACAAGCCTTCGCATAAAGAAGCATCTGCTCATATAGAATCCCCAGAAATCCATCTTGGACCCCTGACCTCTGACATCACCCACAATTACAGCCATCCCCCGAAACCCATGATGTGACCTGACACGATCTAGAGAACCTGATTCACAGACTCCGAAGGACAAGACTTTCCTACTGCCTTTCTCTCAACCATCGGCATCTGCTCTTCCTGCTTCTGTTTCGCCCATCATGTTTTGGCGGTTCCAGGTCACTCTCTACAGAGAAGAAAAGTTCCGGTGGCCGTCCTCCTCCATCAAGATAGACGTGTGGCATTTATTTCCTGGCCGTTGACATTGGACTGATGCTTCTATAGAACTTGCTGGACACTCCTTTTATACTGCTGGACTTCTTGAAGAATGACTGTAGCAGTTCATAGAACTTACCGCCAGCTGACTCGGGATTTTGCAATACCAGATCACCCCTCTAGCCCCTCGGCTTATCAGGCCCCCACTCCTCCACCCATCAGGCTCACTCTGTCTCTTGCTACTCTTACTTATCCCTCTGTCTTGTGCTAGTTCTTTTTAAAGACACTTACACACTATCATTCTGCTTTCTTCCCAACAGGTTTCCGTTCACCCCTACACTGCTATTCCCCTGACAGAGATGAAGCCTTTTACAGACATTGACCCAGTTATATATGGCCATTAAGTAAGAGGAAGATGTTGGGGAATTGTGAGGATATGGTTGAGCTTGGAAGGGCTTGAGCCTGAGGGGTGTGTCAATCCTGTTAGTCTCTCTCTCCACGGAGAGGTTGAGCAAGGAGGGACAGTAGAACCCCCAAAAAGGTGTGCCTCTTATCAGTCTCCCTGCCTCACAAAGTGCCCCACACTCCTGATACTATGGCAAAAAGTTAAAAAGAAAGGGGGAGATGTTGGGTAGTTGCCACCTCCCCCTGGCTTCTGCTTAACCATATGCCTATATAGGGATTTTACTGATCCAAAGCTTTGGTCTATTTACATAAATCACTTTTACATAAAGCACTCCAGGGCATTGGTGGTTCTATGATAGGATTCTCTCCTGCTCCACCCCCTCCTTGTCACACACTGATCCCTTCTTTGTCACACCCTGATTTTCACCAGTCACTTTTCTCTCCACCCTCTCTATATCACATCCTGTTTCCACCCTACTTGGAGAGTATAAAAACAGCTGCTCTTCTGATTAAAGACACTTGGAAATTGCTTTCCGGCTCCGAGAGTTCCAGAGTGTATCTCCTGCGGAAGTTGGTGCAGCACGAGTTCCTGATCCCTCTCCCACACAGCAGCCTAGATCAGCTCCAGTTGAGTTCTCTCCAACCCAGAGAGCACTAGCTTGGGAAGAAGTACCCTCAGGCTATCCCGGCAGTACGTGATTGATTTTGTTGAAACAGTAAATGGGAGTGATTTCTGGATGTCTTCTTCTTCAGATTTAGTGTTTGCATAAAGAAATGCCACTGATTTTTGTACATTGATTTTGTAGCCTGATACCTTGCTATATTGCCTAATAACTTCCAGTAATTTTCTACTGGATTCTTTAGGTTTTTCTATGTATACTATAATATCATCTGCAAATAGTGAGAGCTTGACTTCTTCCCTTCCAATCTGTTTTCCTTTGATTTCTTTCTCTTGCCTGATTGCTATGGCAAGAACTTTCAATACTATGTTGAAGAGTAATGGTGACAGTGGACAGCCCTGTCTAGTCCCCGATCTGAGGGGGAATGCTTTCAGCTTCTGTCCATTGAGTATGATGTTGGCTGTAGGTTTGCTATATATAGACTCCACTATCTTGAGGAATTTCCCATCTATTCCCATTTTTTGTAGAGTTTTGAGCATGAATGGGTGTTGGATTTTGTCAAAGGCTTTCTCTGCATCTATTGAGAAAATCATGTGGGTTTTGGCTTTGCTTTTATTGATGTGGTGAATGACATTGATTGACTTACGGATGTTGAACCAGCCTTGCATTCCTGGGATGAATCCCACTTGGTCATGATGAACAATCTTTTTGATGTGTTGCCGTACCTGGTTGGCCAAGATCTTGTTTAATATTTTGGCATCTATGTTCCTCAGAGATATTGGTGTAGTTTTCCTTTTTTGTTCTGTCCCTATCAGCTTTTGGTATCAGGATGATGTTGGCTTCATAGAAGGTGGAAGGGAGTATTCCTGTTTCTTCAGTCTTATAGAAAAGCTTAAGAAGTATGGGTACTAACTGTTTCCTGAAAGTTTTGTAGAATTCGTTTGTGAAGCCATCTGGTCCAGGACTTTTGTTGTTGGAGAGATTCTTAATAACGGTTTCAATTTCTTTGTCTGTGATTGGTGCATTTAGATTTTGTAGTTCTTCTTGGTTCAGTATTGGAAGGGCATATGCTTCTAGGAGTTGTTCCATTTCTTCCAGATTCTCTAGCGTGGTGGTGTATAGTTCTTTATAGAAGTTTCGCAGGATTCTCTGGATTTCTGTGGTGTCAGTTGTGATATCTCCTCCATCGTTTATAATTCTATTAATTTAAGTCTTCTCTCTTTTTTGTTTGGTGAGTCTGGCTAGGGGTTTGTCAATTTTGTTTAATCTTTCAAAGAACCAACATTAGGCTTCATTGATCTTTTGTATGGTTCTTTTATTTTCGATGTTGTTTATTTCTGCTCTAACTTTAGTGATTTCTGTCCTTTTCTGGTTCCTTTGTTCCTCTTCCTCTAAGTCCTTGAGGTGTGCAGTAAGGTCGTTCATTTGAGCTTCTTCTTGGTGTTTAATATGTGATTGTATGGCTATAAGTTTCCCTCTCAGTACTGCTTTAGCTGTGTCCCAAATATTTTGATAGGTTGTGTCTTCATTTTCATTTGTTTCCAGGAACATTTGAATTTCCTGCTTGAGTAAGTCTCTGACCCAGTGGTTCTTAAGGAGTATGTTGTTTAGTTTCCAAATTCTGTGACTTTTAATACTTTTCTGTTTGTTGTTAAATGTTAGTTTTACTCCACTGTGGTCTGAGAAGATACTTGGGATGATTTCAATGCTCTTGAATTTATTGATGCTGTCTTTGTGGCCTAACATATGGTCTATCCTTGAGTATGTGTTATATGGATTTGAAAAGAAGGTATATTCCAGTTTTTTGGGGTGAAGGACTCTGAAAATATCCAAGAGGTCTAGTCTGTCAATCTCTTCATTCAATTCTCTTGTATCTTTATTGGTTCTCTGCTTTGTTGGTCTGTCTAAGTGTGAGAGTGGGGTACTGAAATCTCCCACTATAATTGTATTACTATTGATGTATTTTTGAAATTCTTTCAGTAGGTGCTTAATGTATTTAGATTGTCCCTCATTGGGTGCATAGATGTTAATAATTGTTAAGTCTTCTTGGCTGATTGATCCTCTAATCATTATGTAATGTCCTTGCCTATCTTTTATTACTTTATTTAATTTAAAATCTATCGTGTCTGATATGAGAATGGCTGTTCCTGCCCTTTTTTGTGGTCCGTTAGCCTGTATGATAGTTTTCCATCCTTTCACTTTAAGTCTGTGTTTATCTTGTTGTGACAGATGGGACTGTTGCAAGCAGCATATGGTTGGGTTATGTTTTCTGATCCATCCCCCCACCCTGTGCCTTTTGATGGGTGAGTTTAAGCCATTGACATTTATTGATATTATGGATTTAATGTATTGCAGTGCCATTGTTCAAAAAAAATTTTGTTTGCTCTGATATATTGCAAGTATTATAGTGATGTTCTTGTTTATAAGAGGTCTTTTAGAATCTCTTTCAGGGCCAGCTTGGTGATGGTTGTCTCCTTTAACTGTTGTTTGTCTAAGAATGTTTTGATCCCTCCATCTAGTTTGAATGAAAGTCTAGCAGGATATATTATCCTTGGTTGAAACCCTTTTTCATTCAGGGCTCGATAGATATCTTGCCACTCCCTTCTGGCCTTTAGAGTTTGAGTGGAGAAGTCTGCAGATAATCTTATGGGTTTTCCCTCGTATGTGACTTTTTGTTTCTCTCTTGCAGCCTTTAGGATCCTTTCTTTATCCTTACTTCTTCTCATTGTGACTATGGCAAACACTAGAAGAAGATTGTGATTATGATGTGTCTTGGTGTCTTCAGGTCTGGGTTGATTCTGTTTGGTACTCTCTGGGCCTCTTGAATCTTGATGTCCTTTCTGTTATTCATGTCTGGGAAGTTTTCTTCTATTATTTCCTCTAGAATGTTTGCTTCCCCTTCCTCTCTTTCTTCCTCTGGCAGGCCAATTATATGAATGTTACTTCTTTTGAGATCATCCCATATGTCTCTGCTGCTGTTTTCAGTGTCTCTCAATCTCTTTTTAAGCTCTTTCACCTCTTTCTTCGTTTTCTCTAACTCATCCTCTGTCTGACTAATTCTGTTTTCTGCTTCTGTTAGTCTGCTTTCCCTTGCCTCAGCTTCTTTCTTCATGATAGCTATTTCAGCTTTCAGTTCTCTAATTGCCTCAAGATAATCAGTATTTTCCTTGCGGGTCTCAACTGTTGTTTCCCTAATACTGCCATTCCTTTCCTCCAGTGTTGTTTTCATTTCTGTGATTAATAAGTTTATTATTGCTTGCATACTTTTCTTATCTATGGTTACTTCTGGCTGATTTGTAGTTTCTTCTAGGCTCTTGTCTTCATTCATTGGAGTAGCAGTTTTATTTGTTTTTGATCTACCCATTTTTTTGATTTATGTGTTTCTTTTTTTTATATGCTCTGTTCTTCCTCAGTTGTTGTGTCTTGAGTACAAGCAACACTGTACTAAATACCTTTATGACAATTGCACTCACCAACCTCAGGAATTATAGTAGCAACTGAAGCAAGTATTGAAGCAGTTTAATCGTTACCAGTTAGCCAAACAATTTCTCCAGTCCTTTAAAAAATAGTAACCTAATCCCAGTGAATAAGAAAGAGAAAAGAAAGATGGGATAGCAGGAATAGACAGTTATGCAAATACACTGTATATTCTAGGGGTAAGAAGAGGGGAAAGGGAACTAGAGCAGAGATACACACATAGAGAGTCCACTCTGAGTCAGATTTCTTCCCCAAAATAATTCACAAATTCAGAAAGGCAAAGAAGAAGGAAGAAGTGTATGACAAGATAAAAAAAAAAGAAAGAAAAAAAAGAAAAAAGAGACAAGTGAGAGAAAAAGAAAAAGATAAGAAAAAGAGCTGTAATTAAAGAGCAGTGAAAGGAAAGTTTTTTTTATTACTTTATTTTTAATTTAATTTAATTTTTTTGATTAGCTAGGAGGGGGATGGAGGGGAGAGTCTGTAGAGGAGGTAGGATTAAGGAGACAAGTTCCTCCCACAATAGATAAGATGCCCACTACCCTAGCACTGAAATATATGCTTAGAGTTAATTCTGATCAACCTAAAGGGGGGTAAGATATATGCTTTTATATAATATTAATAGTAAAATAGAGCAAGGTAAAATAAAATAAAATAAAATAAGAACCCTGTCCCAGATTACCTCAAACCTTGTGATCAGAGGCAGCTGATTGTTAAGAATGAGAAAAAAAAAACCTCAGGACTAGACAAGGATAGCTGAAATAGACAGTTATGCATATCTACTATCCACTGTATATTCTAGGGGTGGCTAAAGGAGGAAGGGAAGTTGAGCAGAGACACTCGCAGTTAGAGTCCACAATGAGTCAGAATTCTTCCCCCAAATAATTCTCAAATGTGTATCAGTGAATTCAAAAAAGCACACTGTTTAGTGGTGTGGGGGCTGGGGCCTGTGGCTTTGGAAGCTGTAGGATTAAGGAAGAAAGGATGACAAGAATGAGAAAAAGAAAAAAAAAGAGAGAGAGAGAAAAGAAAAAGATAAGAAAAAGAACAGTCATAAAAGAGCAGTGAAAGGAAAGGTTTTTTTTTTAATTTATTTATTTTTAATTATTTAATTAGCTATGCGGGGTGAGGTGGGGGGGGTTGGTTACTTAGAAAGAAAAAAGGCCAGAGGTTTCAGAAGGGTATAGACTTAGAATGAATGATACTCCCTGGTGGGACAGGAATTTGGTAAAGAAAGAGGCTCCTAGCAGGGGAGCCTGCTAGGAGCTGGTCCCCAGGGACTGGTTATGGGGGGGGGAAGGGGGAGGAGGTATGCTTAAAAATTAAAAGGAAAAAAATGTTTTCCCCTTTTTTCCTACTCTTAATTCTTGACCCAAATTAAGTTATAGTCACCTCCTTGGTGTTACCGCTAGGACCCCTTATTGACTGGCCTACTAAAGGCAGAAAATCCTACCGTTTCCAGGAGATGTCGTCAGAGCTCAAGCCACTAGCAGCTTCTCAGTCCGCCATCTTCTGGGAACCCCCTTCAGGGTTAGAATTTTACCCACATCTCTAAAATATCCCCCCCCCCTTGTCTCTTAGTTAAGGTATAAGTGATCTTCAAATGTAAACCAAGTATTTGATGTTTGCTTTTAGAAGCACTGCCAACAGCTCTACAATACTTAGGTGACTTTTCCATTAGTTCCTCAAAATGTAAGACCCAAAAACAGAGCTATAATTTCAAATGGTTAAATAAATGTCAAATAAAAAGAGTCAGAAAATGCAAGATGAAAATAAATACTGCATAGCTATTAAGAACACATTTTTAAACTAGAGGATGAAAAGTTTTTGTCCAGTGGGTACAGATGGTAGAGTTCTCGAGATGGGCAATGGTAAAGGTGGCAGAGCAATGTAAGTGTACTCAGTGCCACTTATCTGAAAACTTAAGAAATTATATGGCAAGTTTAATGTATGTATTTTAATATAGAAATAATTTTTGGAAATTTGAACTCTAGAGGACATAGGGCTAATTAGTAAGAGTCCTATTCCATGAAAGTAGTTGTTTGCACTTTACATGTACATAATTACAGTGGACTTTGATTTAAAAATAAATCAGTAATATAGGACAATGCCTCTACTGTAATATTCAAGTGTGGGGAGATGTAAAACTATATATATTAGTAGCACAGATTTTTTTTTTCTTTAAGAAGTTACTCAGTAGAGATTGGAAAAAGTGGCAACAAAATAATATCAGCTACTTCTGGATCAAGGGCCCACAGAAGACTTCTGTAAAAGGTCAGATAATAAATATTCTAGACTTTGGGGTCACAGAAGGTCTTTGTCCATGTTCCTCTCTAGATGTGTGTGGGGATTATAATTCTTTAAAAATGCAAAAAACATTCTTAATGCAAGGATTTAGAAAAACAGGCCATGAGCAGAAGTCAACCTCTTACTGACCCCTCTTTAATGATGGAGCTAAGGGTGATACTTCTTGTCTTCTATGTTTTTACTACATTTCCAAACACAATATGGTTTGGAAATGTACAGTGTACACAGTATAATTCTATAAACAGAAAATAAAACATAGTATTATATTATGCCTTTGAAAATCTCCTTCATTCTATGTATTTCTGACAAATCTATGTATTTATTTCTCACAAGCTCATAAAAATTAGTAGGGTCTAGCTATTCTTAAAATTATTCAAGGTCATGTGCCTCTATTTAGAAGATAGATCAAACCATGGGTAGAAAGAAATAGCAATTACAGAGTCACAAGGGCAAAGAACTCTTGTTGATTGCATTTGTCTACCCCACATTATGAAAAATAAAGGTGACTAGCTATTACCTTCCCTGTGGTAAGCAATGTAAAGGGTACTGTGATATTACCAACAGACTACATGTTTTGCCTGAAATGGTAGCTCCATCATGTCCACAGATCTGGATATGAGTAGTGGAACAGTTGGTTCTTCAAGAAGGTAACCATGCCAGGCCAGACCATCTGAACTACTTTAACAGGTATTAACTCCTTCATCAGCAGAGAGTAAAAGTAAGGAGGATATTTTGACTTTAACTTTACATTGACTTTGATAATAAATACATTTTCAAGAAAATAATCCAGTAAAACAGCAAACAAACAAACCATTTGGCTGCTACCTCTGGGTGTTATGAAACTTCCTTTTTATTTTTTTGTAATTAAAAATGCAGGTTACTTCAGAAAGAAAGGAGTTTTTCTACTTTTAAAGAATATTTATTTTACTAACTAGAGAGAGAGAGATTACTCATGGATATCGAGTATTGGGATTAAACCTGAGTACTCATGCATGGAAGTTCCTATATTTTATCCTCTGAACTACCCACATAAATCCTTCATTTGTAATTTTGGCAGTATGTTACAAGTCAATGCTCATGTTCCTTCTGTTCTCACAAAAAGTAATCAGCCAGAGGCAACTCAGGACAATTTTATGTGCATTTATTTATTTTTTTCCCCTTGTCTTCCTGAGATGATGAACCAAACAGAGGGTAGAGAACATAACAAGTATACTTACCTTCTTTACTTCTAATTCTCCTCTAAAACTTTATTATTTTCCTTTAATTTACTATTCTCAGTCTTTATTTTCTAAATTTTCCAATACAACTGATCAGAATTTTTATCTTGGGATTGCAGTTGTGCTTGCAGGGACTATGCCTGAATATCTGAGTTCCATGAAAGAAAACTTTGACAGAAATAGAGTCCATTGTTTGGGACTTCTTAAGAACATAGAAATGTTCCCATAGCATCATGGCAATGCTAACTATTATAAATGGTGCCAGAACCTTCCCCCATCTCTATAGCAGCATATCAACAGCAATAAGATCTTGTTACATCTAAATGTGAATGAGATGCCATCTTACCTGGAAGATAAATAACTAAAGCTTTACTGCAGATTCCACAGACTTTGAGGAACATTAATCATGAAAAACAGTGAAAATGTTTATCTGTGCATCAAATTTGCAGAATCAAGACTTGCCAATTATTTCTGTGGTTTTTACATAGCTAACCTATCACCCTTGCTATGGTCTCAATGTTTGTGTCTCCCCCATCCCTAAAGTTCGTATGTTGAAATTGTAATCCCAAATGTAGTGCTACTAGGAGGTGGGGTCGAAAAAAAGTAGTTGGGACCCTCAGGAATGACATTAGTACCTTGTGATATGGGTCCCAGAGAGTGCCCTAGCCCCTTTCTACCATGTGAGGACACACCTAGAATGCACCAGTTGTAAACCAGTATGAGGATTTTTCATCCCAAAATGGCATCCTGAACTTGGACTTTGAGCCCCTGGAATGATGAGAAATAAAATCTCTCCTGTCTATAAATATTTGATATTTTGTTACAATAACTTGGACAGACCAAAACAACCCACTTGTGTCTTTTAGTTGTATAGGACCTGCCCTGAGAAAGAACAATGGTTTTTGGAAAGGCCTGTGTTCAGAGACTTTGAAGAGGATTGTAACTGATATGAAATTAATGAAAACAGCTGCTGACTGAGGATGTTGTGATCTGTCTGCTTCCTTGGCCATTCTATCAAAATCAACTCACTGCATCTTTCAAAAGCACTTGCTTCTGCACCTGTGCTAAAGAAACATTCCCTGTGCAATTGTACTTTTAAAGGAAGGGAGGTGGTGTTGGCAGCTTCCTCTGACAAATGGCTTAGCTATGTGTTCCAACAAGCATGGGGACAGAAAGGCTCCCAGCACACCCGGAATCTAAGGGTAGTGGGTGGGTCCTGCTCAGGGTTCTACAAGGCCACTCATAATTTGGAAGTCGTTATCTTAAGTGCATCTCTTCTGTCAATTCCTTATGCAGCAACGTCTTTCTCAGTATCCACTCCATTCCTCCCCACTGTGCATTTTAGCTTTACGAGAGAAGCCAGTTTCATCACAGATAACACCTACAGGACACACAGTACTTCATTGTCCTTCTTTTCAATTACTTTTCGCTATCCTGGCCTAGTGGGACTGTGCTTCCTGGCGATGTGCTGGCGGACTCCAAGGCTGACCCCATTTACCTGTGGTTGTTTCCTAGGAGGTTTGATTTCCCTCTGCAGCTGCAGCTCTGTTAATTGAAGCCGCCTTTTTGGTGGCATATCCTCTATTCCCTGAGAGGATCTAAAGCTCCATGAACTGCTCCACTGTTAGCTCACCTCAGCTTGCCTTTGAATCTGACTGCAGAAGACTGAATCCAAATTGATTCTGCTGGGGGTTTGCAGAACTTGCAGTTAGAGCAGGCACATATATCTTGCTTCGCATCTCAAGTGTGCCTTGATTTAAGCACACTGAAGTGTGCAAAAGCATAATTTAGGACACTGACAGTTTGAGGCCTTGGTTCTTAGCATAATCCTAGAGATGAAAGGAAACCTAAAAGCCACTTAGTGCAGCCCTTTATCTAACTTATGATTTCGTTTTACAAAAGCTCCTGTAAGTGCTTCTCAAGATACATCTAAAGCACTCAGTAAAGAGAAACATTTTCTCAAAAAGTTCATGTGCTTTCATAAAGACAGTGAAATTTCTTGTATAAATAGTAAACTCAAATTTATTCTCTATTCATTTTTTAAATGTTTTAATTTTTTTTTTTTTTGCCTCCAGGGTTATTGCTGGGGCTCGGTGCCTGCACCATGAATCCACTGCTCCTGGAGGCCGTTTTCCCCCCTTTTGTTGCCCTTGTTGTTATTACTATCATTGTTACTGGATAGGACAGAGAGAAATCGAGAGAGGAGAGGAAGACAGAGAGAGGGAGAGAAAGACAGACACCTGCAGACCTTCTTCACCACTTGTGAAGAGACACCCCTGCAGGTGGGGCACCAGGGCTCAAACTGGGATCCTTATGCCGATCCTTGAACTTTGCGCCATGTGCACTTAACCCACTGTGCTTAACCCACTGTGCTACTGCCTGCCCCCTATTCTCTACTCATTTAACCCATTTGCTTGAATACTTACACCAAGAACCATGAAGGGAAAATAGCACCCAACCCCCTATTCTGCACCAATTCAAGTATTTGAAGACAACTATTACATTCTACAAATACTATTTTCTCCAGATAAAATATTCCCAGTGTTTTCAGCCTTTTATTTTATTCCTAAGTCTTTTTTTTTTAATTTGGGAATAATAGCAGTTTACAAGATTGTAAGGCTGCAGGCTATAGTTTTATACACCCACCACCAAAGTTCTGTGTCCACAGTCTTCCAACAATAACTACCATAGTTTTAATTTTAATATTTGTTTATTTATTCCCTTTTGTTGCCCTTATTGTTTTATTGTTGTAGTTGTTGTTAGATAGGACAGAGAGAAATGGAAAGAGGAGGGGAAGACAGAGAAGGGGAGAGAAAGACAGACACCTGCAGACCTGCTTCACCGCTTATGAAGCGACTCTCCTGCAGGTGGGGAGCCAGGGGCTCAAACCGGAATCCTTACTCCAGTCCCTTCATTTGGTGCCATGTGCGCTTAACCCACTGTGCTACCACCCGACTCCCCACTACCATAGTTTTCAAAATTCTTAGAGACTGTTTGTTTGGTTCTGTTTCTTTTTCAAGTTTTTGTTTGTTTGTTTCCCACTAATTCTGGTGCCCTTTCTTTTTTTCTTTTTCTCTTTATTTGATAGGACAGATAGAAATTTTGAGGAGAGGGGGATATATAGAGGGAGACAGACAGAGAGACACCTTTAGTACTTTCTTCACTGCTTGTACCTGTGCTTTAGTACTTTCTTCACTGCTTCCCCTTGCAGGTGGGTAGTGGGGGCTGGAACCTGGGTCCCTGAGCATGGTAACTAATGTAAGCACCAGGTGCATCACTGCCCAGCCCCCAATTGTTTACTCTTTAAAAGAAAATTGTTGACAAGTTCCATAATACTCTCTCACACATGTTTAAAGGTCTCTTTAGATTCCTAGGATGAATGACCAGAGGTGAGCAGAACTATACAAGACATAGTATAGTAAAAAATTAAAAACTTCCACCGGCTTTGTTGTGGGGTTTCAGAAATGCAGATTCATATAAGGGCACAAAAACCACAATGGGAAAATAGTCAGGAGATAAAAACTGGCTAGAAATGTGGCAGGAACCATTAGTCCTTAAACTTAGTTCTCCAGGGTTCAGCTTCAACACATGTAGGTCCCAGCAAAAGTGGCATTGAGGGTCTGGGGAGAAAAATCAGACAGGAACAGAAATGACAGCTTGGGGCCTGGTGGTGGTGCAGTGGATTAAGCGTGCATAGTGAGTGAGAAATGACAGCTGTGGAAGAAAAGGAGGTCAGGAGAGAGTGGAAAGGGCTGAACTTCCATCAGACACTTGCTTAAGTAACTTCCCATACCCACAATCCCTTGTGAGTTTACGTCCATCTGTTGTATGCTCTTGATGTACAGGTCTTCCCTCTCTTCACTATACAAATTGTCACTCTGACCACATGGGGCCCCAGAGTTAAACTAATAAACTGAATACTGGGAATTGAAGGAGACTCATTACATAGCTTAACCAGAAACTATCTTCCTATCGTGATTAGGATCTTATGTTAGTCAGAGCCAGCCATGTAATTGCACCAGCAAACACATCTCAAATCTCAGTTACAGTAAAAGTCAGTTTTCTCACCTCACAGTGACCGAGTGTCTGGAGTCCATCCTTTATCCTGTAGTTAAGCCACTTGGACTTGACCCTTAAGGTCAGCATGACCTGACAGTCTGCAGTGATTGTATGTGATGTGACTCATTCTTCTCCTGGGACCAATACACAAACCAGAGCATGGTCTTCTATTGACTATTCAAGTGGAAAAGTAGAAACAAGCAAACTATCTTAAGACCTAGGCTTAGTACCAGCACCACACCATGCACGCTCATGTTCTATCAGTCAAAACAATTCATAAAGAGGCATAGAGATGCAATGACATTGGACTAACAGTTAAGTGCTTAGAAAAAGATCGGGGGGGGGGAAGAAAGTTTTGATTTGTTAATTGATCAAACCCAGTAAATGCTTAGTTAATCTTTCAAGAATACAAATCCCATTCACTTAGATCCAGTTTGTGTAGGGATACCACTGGGGTGGGGGGAACTACTACAAATCATGAGGGTTAAAATAATAGAAATGTAGGCTGGCAAGGTAGCTTACCTGGGTAGTGAACCTGCTTTGACATGCAAACAACCCAGGTTGAAGCCAGGCTCTGCCACATTGACAGAAGCTTTGGTTTCTTGGTATCTTTCTCTCTCTCCCTATGTCTTTCTGTTTCTATTTTTCTTTCTGGGGGAAAAAATGTTGGCTCAAAGCAGCAAAGCCCCAGTTATTACAAGAAGATGAAGGAAGAGGAAGAGGAAAAGGCAGAGGAGGAGGCGGCAGAGGAGGAGGAAGAAGAGGAGAGGAAAAATAAAGACACAATTTTCTCAGAGTTTTGAAGGCTAAAAGTCTAAGGTTAAGCTGCTAGCAGGGTCAGTTCCTTCTAAGGAAATATCCCACCAAATTACAGTCAGGAAAAGTAGAGAACTTTTTCTCTAAGGCAAAGAACTTTAATTTGGGAAGAGGGTACAAGTTATACCAAATTCCAAGCACCCTAATTCCGTTGTGACACCATGCTTACATATCAATTGGCAGCATGAAAGTACATTGTATAAAGCAGTGGGAGTCTCTGAAACAGCTTTCCTGATGGCTTTTGCAACCTTACTGAGAGTAGGATGGGATATGGAGATCTGGTGGTAGGAATTGTGTGGAGTTGTATCCCTCTTATCCTATGGTTTTGTTAATATCTCCTTTTTTAAATGAAAGAAAAAATAAAAATAAAGAGAGAGAAAGAGAGAGAGAAGGACTGGTGGCTGCCATACTGTCTCCACACCACAGTAGCAGATCGTGGGGGCAGATTCTGGGAAAAGTAATCTACCTACCACAGCTAGTAACTGATTTATCTGAGGACTGTGAGGCACTTATCAAAAGTGTTCATTCCTGGGAAACAAATAGACTCAATCCTCACCAGTCCATACCTGACTTCTAACAAATAGATCAGTTTAATATAGCGGCAAACACCCTGTGAACCTTCCAAAGCATAGACTTTCAAAGACAGCCAGGGGTGCCCACTGCCTGCCTCAATCCCCTATCGGGCAACAAACCTTTCAGACTCTGTTCCCACCAGACCTAGTGTGTGCATGTTGTCACCATCTAGAATAGAGGTCCCAGCCCCCTTTTAGTCCTGAATCATAGCCTGTCAACAGTCTAATAGCTATAGAGCATTTACAGCCTCAGTCTTCGAGCTGCTACCCAGACTGGCTCAACTTCAGTACTGCCCATCGCTGAGTACATTGCCAATGAATTGAAATCAGCATCTCAGGAGATATTTGCTTCTCAATTATTATTCCAGCATTATTCACAATACCCAAGAGGTGGGAGTAGCCCAAACATATGTTGACAGATGAGGAGAGAAAGAAAATACAGTAATATCATACGCCAAGAGAGACACACAGCAGTCACACACAGGCCTTGCATGCTAGAACTTCCTGGTGATATCCTTGGCACTACCAACAGCCAGAGTTAAGCGGTGATCTAGTCAAAGTAAATAAATACATAAGTAAATAAATAAACAAACAAATAGGAGAGACAGGGGAAGAAGCTTTTTTCATATGCTATAGCATGGATTAAGTTTAAAAAATTATGCTAAAGGGAGGGGATGGACAGTGGTGCACCAGGTTAAGAGCACATAATATGAAGTACAAGGACAAATAAGGATCCTGGTTTGAGCCTTCGGCTACCCACCTGCAGGGGAGTCGCTTCTAGGCAGTGAAGCAGGTCTTCCAGTGCCTATCTTTCTCGCCCCCCTTCCCCTCCTCTATCCATTTCTCTCTGTCCTATCATATATATATATATATATATATATATATATATATATATATATATATATATATATGAAAACATGGCCACCAGAAGCAGTGGGTTTATGTAGTGTCAGCACTGAGCCCTAGCAATAACCTTGGAGGCAAATAAATAAATTAATAAATTATGCTAAGTGAAATGAACCAACCACAAAAAAGACAAAAACTGTGTGATTTCACTTACATAAGACATCTAAAGTAGTCAAACTAATTGAAACAGAAAGAGGACCTTCATTTCTAAGAGCTGAGACAAGAGAAATGAATCAAAGTTTCAGTCAGGCAAGATAAAATTGTTCTAGAAACCTGCTGTAGATCATTGCACCTGCAGCTCACAACTCTAGAGAGTACTCTTTAAAATTGTTAAGAATAGACCTCATGTCACAGGGTGTTTTTTTTTTCTTTTAACTACAATACAAATAATTTTAAAAGATGTCTTCAGTTCCATTGATATCAGTGCCCCCAACAAAAAGGAGAAACTTTCATGGATAAAACAGAAAAGCTGTGAATTTCCACCATGTCGTGGATACACTTGCCAAATAATTCTGCTATTAGGAAACCTGTTCAGAATCTTAAATACTTAAAAACTTTGCAGAAGTGTCCATAGGTGGAATAGTAGGAAATATCTATAGCCATCTCAAAGGGAACATTCTGCTTCCAGGAATAAAGTCACACACTCACAGGCACTTCCTGTTTTTTTCACCTTGCCCACCTTCTGCACACCACATATGCAGTCTGCAAAGTATGAGCCTGACAGGAAGCTGCCTGCAAATTCAGGTAACTCTTCTGACTCTGAAAGAGGTCTTGATTTAACTTTCAGAGAAATGTCAGCAAAAACTGTAGTTATTGGGGAAGGACAGTTCTGGAAGAGAAATACAGAGGACTAACACTGAGAAGGTGAGAGCATTTTTTCTTTCCTGTGAAGATCCCATGACTTACATTTTATAGTAAATTAATGTACTTCCTTTGTTTTTTATTGTTTTCTCCTGTGGGTAGAATTAGGAGAACCGACTATAAGTGGGTGGTGTTTGTTATTTGAGGGAGGAGGGAAAGGATGATAGCTGAGGTAAAGAGTAGGGAGGATACCCACATGACTGGAATGCCCCAAGTGAACTTAGGGGAAGAATTACTACAATTCCCCTATTTGAGGAAGTTCAAGTGCCTTTTCTGAGATTTTAGAACCACCACCCTAAAAGAGCTTACAGAGCATTACTAAATTCCCATGGTGTTCACAGCTACTGTTGACTGAACTATTCTAGAGAATGACATCTTAATATGGATGGTCATAGGTAGACTAGTTGAAATAATAATTCCAGGATTTGGGTTTAGTTTTTTTCTTTCCTTTTCTCTCCTTTCCTTTCCTTTTCTTTTTTTACTTTTTTCTTTCACTCCTTTTCTTTCTTTCTTTCTTTCTTTCTTTCTTTCTTTCTTTCTTCCTTCTTCCTTTCACTGAGGATCCCAATGGATAAAAGTTCTAAGAATAGGCCTGTGAAATAGCTCACTTTGACAATGTGCATGATCCAGGTTTGAACTCAGCCCCCACCATCCCACAATAGTGAAGGAAGTTTCAGTGCTATGCTCTTTTTTTTTTTCTTTTTAAATAATATAATTTAATTTAACCTTTTATTTTTGCTTTATTTTTAAAATTGTATGTGCTTTAATACTGATTTACAAAATTACATGTCAGCAGGGGTATAATGCCATACCGTTCCCACCACTAGAGTTCTGAATCCCCAATCCCTTCATTGCAGGCCACAACAATTCTCCTAAGGTTGCAGACATGGGTTAACTATCATCTCTACAACTGTCTGTCTACATTTGTACATAATTGTCCCCTTTTTCTTCCAGGTTCAGTCCTCTCTTCCTTCCAAGCCACATAGAACCCTATTACTACATCCAAATGTCTCTTCCTTTTTCCTCCTTTCTTTCCAGGTCCTGGTGGAGCTGGAGTTCACAGCCCTCTGATCCTCTTCCTCCTATCATTTTTTATTATCTGTATTTATTGGATAGAGACAGACAGAAATTGAGAGAGAAAGGGGGGATAGAGAAGTAGAGAGACAGAGAGACACCTGAAGCCCTGTTTCACCACTTGCAAAGACAAAGCTTTCCCCCCTGCAAGTGAGGATTGGGGTCTCGAACCTTGGTCCTTGCGCATTATAACGTGTGCTCAACCATGTGTGTCACCACCTGGCCCCCCTCCTATAACTTCTAACCACTGGGAGTATGGATCAAAGTTATTTTGGGGGTGCAGAAAGTAAGAAGTGAGGAAGTCCACCCTAGGCATGTTTCTAGGGGCACATGACTATGGTATTTTTGCTTGAGTTTGATAGCTAACATGAAGTTGGATAAAAATATTGTCTAAGAAAATGGTGTCAGGGGAGTCGGGTGGTAGTGCAGTGGGTTAACAGGTGGCTCAAAATGCAAGGACCTGTGTAAGGATCCCGGTTCAAGCCCCTGGCTCCCCACCTTCAGGGTGATCACTTCACAGATGGTGAAGGAAGTCTGCAGATGCCTATCTTTCTCTCCTGCTCTCTGTCTTCCCCTCCTCTCTCCATTTCTCTCTGTCCTATCCAACAACAACAACAATAATAACTACAACAATAAAACAACAGGGCAACAAAAGGGAATTAAAAAAAAAGAAAAGAAAAGAAAATGGTGTCAGAGTAGAGAAAAAGGCTAGAAAGTTGGATTAGGGCAGAGAATAGCACTCAATCTTGAAAAAATTCTGTTACTAAAATAAATTATTTATGTCTGTCCTCCCAATCCAAGCCATATATATAGCACATGAACTTGTGTAACTTCTAAGTCCCTATTGGTCTGAGCTCACTGCTCATGGTCACAGCTGGGAACATTCTAGGCTGTATTCATTTCAGGACCAGTCTTCCTCAAGTGGCGGGGCAGGGTACTCCAATCTGCCTTCAAAGACTGGGGCAGTCCCTACCATCACTGCTTTATGGTGAGGGTAAGGTCCTGTGAAGGCCTGCAAGAGAGCTGATGATGACTTTCCTAATGGAAGTGACCAGTGGTGGTGCAGAGAGGGATCCATTAGAGGTCTAGGCCTGTCATATTTGTGTGGGAATCCAAGAATTCCCTGATTAGGGCCCCAGATGATGAGGTGCTTTTATTTCTTTTAATGTATAATGAGAGATATAGACAGATAGATAGATAGATGATAGATAGATAGATAGATAGATAGATAGATAGATAGATAGATGAGAAGGAGAGAGAGATCCAAAGGGCAAAACCAGAGTACTGCTCAGCTCTGATTTAGGATACTGTGGGAGATTGAACCTGGAGACTTATGCTTGAAACTTGTTTGGCATAGCCATTATGCTACCTCCTCTGCCCTGTTCTGTAGTCTCTTTCATTCTCTCTGCCTATGTTTCTCTCTCTCTCTCTCTCTCTCTCTCTCTTTCTCTAACACACACACACACACACACACACACACACACACACACACACACACACACACACAGTTATACAATCAAAGAATTCTTTATCCTGAGGTTTGTGACTTTCTCTCATAGAAGACATGAGAAGCTGAGAAAGACTTCATAGGTTCTATGTGGGGCTGAGAGTATGAAGTAGGTCTAGAAAATGGGAAGAATCTACAAAGGCAGAGAAAAAGGGTAGGAGTTCACAGGCTCACTCAGAAGGCCAGGGGATGCAACAGTTTGCTACATCCATCAAGAACTGGCAATGCACATCTGAGTGTTAGAGGAAATCATGCTTCTGTCTACCTCACCATGCAATGATAATAAGTATCACATGTGGAAATGTTCAGCAGTAGACATCTGTGACCCAACAGGCACAATATGCTCAGAGGAGAATTATCAAAATGGGCTAAATCTCCAACCCAAAAGTCTCTTCTAAATAGTCTGGTATCCCTAACAAAAACTCAGAATGCAAGTGTTCCTGAAAGAAGAACGACACAGTCACAGGATAGTAAGGCCATTGGATGAAGCAAGTCACTGCAGATAGAGACACAATTTCCTAACTAACAGAGTTGGATTTTATTATTTTCCTCTTTGCTCTTTGACTTCATGTGTTCCCTTAAATTAGTTTCTTTATGGTCTCTCTTGCCTCTAGGCCAAGCCAGGACACATCGTTAACTCTTTCTAGCATTAGCTCTTTGTATTTCATCATTTCTTTGTTTATATGTCACAGCCTGTGCCACCTAAAAACCTCATTATTTGCTCTCCTGATTTATATTCCCAAGCTACTGAGCACTGTAATAGAAAATCAAAACTGTGCTGAGCACATCCCTCCTCAGACTGTTCTTTTTATCCTGAATGGGGCTATCATTGTTACTCAGCCATTTATTGACTTGCTCTGTAATCACCTTCTGAACATTTCTGCTACCATTCATTTTCTTTATTTTTAAAATGTACTGCTCTTTTGCTCTCTGGACTATCCTATATCTTGTATTATAGAGGATTTTTGAAGTTCCCTGACAGACATTGCCTCAACTTTCCCTAACACTTTTCAAATCTATGCTGAATCTTCACTTAGAACTTTTGACTTAGCATTTAAAAATATTTACTAAGGGGCTGGGCAGTGGTGCATCTGGTTGACTGTATAGGTTACAGTGTACAAACACCCAGGTTCAAGCCCCCCAAATCCCCTCATGAAGGAGGGAAGCTTCATGAGCAGTGAAGCAGTACTGCTGATGTTTCTTTGTCTCTCTCCTTCTCTATGTCTTCTTCCCTCTTCATTCCTCTTTCTCACTCACTCTCAAAATAAATATTAAAAAGTATTATACTTCAGAATTTCTATATGAATACACATACATATATGTCTTGATACTTTCAACTACTTTGTCAGGTGAATAGTCCCATCCCAATTTTTACACATGAATAAAATGTGCACCCAAGATCACTCAACCAAAAGAGAACAATGTCAAAGCTTGAGTTTAGGTTATTCAATTCAGACTTCACATTCTATCCTCACCCTGATGAAGGTGTGGGGGGTAGAGGTGAAGATAGACATGTGTCTATTACTTCATATCCAAGTCTAATCTGCCCTTTCTACATCTGCCTTCTATCTCTTTCTCACTCACTCACTTTTGTCTGTTAGTGTTTGCTGAACAGGAAACCACCTCAAAATCTAACACTTTAAACCAGCAATCACTTATCTTTGCTCACAAGTCTAATGGTAACTGGCTGATTCTATTTAAATAGGTCAGATTTGGATAATCTCAGCTAGTCTAACTTATATTTCAGTGTCTACTTAGGATCTTGTCTGAGACTGGCCAGAATGGCCTTAACTCATATTTGTGGCAACTTTTCTGATGTTGATTAGAATGACAACAGTGGCAAGGTCATGTGTTATTCATTATCCAAAAGTCTAGGTTGGACCTGTTAGCATGGCAGTGGTTATAGAATTCTCCTAAATCTAGGCCCTGTGGGAAGCATCTTGTAGATCCCTGAATTACATGTGAATTGCATGCTTTACATGTCAAAGTCTATCACAACGAGAGCCACCACACCCACTCATTCCTGCCTCTTTATCTACCAATTTGGTAAAATCTATTCCATTCTAGAAAACCCTCCTTCAATCCCATTATCCCTTGAGGTATTATGTTCAATGAGTGTCAGGGATTGACTACACAGTGGAAAAATCTCTGGTTTATGCCGTATAGAAACAATGAAAATTAAAGAATACATCAAGTGATATCATTTAAAAATGTGCAATAGTCACTACTGCAGACAGCTTAGACAAACAGAAGATCTTTTTTATTTCCAGGGAAGAATACTGTACAGAAATGCTGACATATGGTGATAATAAGAAAGCAGACTGGCTTTTACTATTTTTATTTTTCTCAGGCTGACTTTTTAGTTAGTTACATTTCTATCTGTCAGTTCTCTACTGATAATGTACCTTCCTAGTCCTTGTGCCTGACAAAGAAGCCCCCACTGCTTCATTTTATACACCAAGGCTACTAAACATGTTCTCTCCTGAGCCTCAGTAAGTAGGGCACTTTCAACTTGAAATTTCATCATATCTGATCACATTATGTTATTAAAACAGGGAGTCAGGCGGTAGCGCAGTGGGTGAAGCACACCGGGTTAAGTGCACCTGACGCAAAGTGTTAATGGACCAGTGGAAGGATCCCGGTTCGAGCCTCCCTCCCCCCCCCCCGCAGGGGAGTCGCTTCACAGATGGTGAAGCAGGTCTTCAGGTGTCTATCTTTCTCTTCCCCTCTGTCTTCTCCTCCTCTCTCCATTTCTCTCTGTCCTAACCAACAACAACAGCATCAACAACAACAACAATAATAACTACAACAATAAAACAAGGGCAACAAAAGGGAATAAATAAATAAAATAAATATTTTTTTAAAAGTCTTAAAAAAAAAGACCACTTTTTTTTTTTTCTGGCTTTCTCTAAGCTCCACCCCAGGAGCATATTTATGTTTACTTAGAGCTTCCCAAGCACTCTGTGGGAGCATCCATTTCTCCGCATCTCTATCCATGCTCAGATTTCCACCAATTTCAGTCTGATCATTATAAAGTAGTTTATGGTGTTTTAATCTGCATTCCCATACTATAAAAAGCCTTGTAGGTTTTATTGTACAAACAGTAAAGTTTTTAAAATTAATTAACTAGTTAATCTTATTTTATAAAATTACATGTCAGTAGAGGTTTAAACCCACACCATTCCCACCACCTGATTTCTGATTCTTCAGTCTCCCCACTGCAAGCCACCAAAGTTCCCCCAAGGTTGTAGACATAAGCCAACCACCATCTCTACAACTATCTGTCTACATTTATACATAATTACCCCCCTTTTCTTCCTGATCCATTTCTCTCTTCCCCTTCAAGCCACTCATAACTGTTGGTATGCTTCTAAATTCTGCTTATAAGACCTTCTGTTTTGATCATCACATTAAGTTCACTTGTATTACTTACGAAATCAGTTTTACCTGGGTCCCGCCCTGCCTGCAGGGTATTGGTTTAATCCCCACTGGTTAGATGGAAGCTTTCTATGTTCTGTTCCTGCTCTTTTTTGCTCCGCCCCCTCTCCTAGTCATTTCCTTTCCCTTGCCACTTCCTGTGAAGAGATGTATAAAAGGCGATGTATGTGATTAATAAACGAGATACTGCTTCCCAGCTCAGCCATGAGTCCCTGGTCATCTCTCTACCGCTGGTGAAGCTAGCCCAGCCTGACAAATGGCGCCCTGAACAGGGACTGGCACATAACAACATTACTTCCTCCATATGTCCCTCTGCCTCTCCTGGGATCTTAGGGTAGAAGAAAGCTAGGAAGTTCGTTCTAGGCATGTTCCTGGGAGCACACAACTATGGTAGCTTTGCTTGAGTTTGATAGCTAGCCTGAAGTTGGATGAGAATATTGTCTGAGAAAATGGTGTCAGAGTAGAGAAAAGGGCTAAAAAGTTGGATTAGGGCAGTGAGTAGCTCCCATTCTTGGAAAAAAATTCCAAACAGTCAAGTTTTTATTCTAGTTCTCTTGCTACATCCTCCAATCTAATTTCCTTTAGAACTCATGGAATTCCTCCTCATATATGGTATTCCGACTGACCAACTAAACACTTTGTAATTTATATGAGTAAATATAACTGGAGGCAGGTGTTCATTTTACACAGGAGAGGTAGAAACCTGCATAAGTGGAAGTAACTTCCCTGTGCTAATATGAAGTGTCAGAAAACAATTTTTTTTCTCTCTTATGTCCTCCCACCACTGGATAAAATAGCTGTTGTGAACAGAAAGAAGACTGCATGTAAGTGTGTGAATGTAGTAACTTGTGGTCTGGCTTAAGAATATGAAGTAGCTGAAAATCTGACAAAGATATCCTCCCACCCCCATCCCCTTTCTCGCCCTTGATTACGGGTGATGAACTTCAGATACGAGTAGGATCTGACTGGACACAAATCACTTTGAAAATGCTGAGAAAAGCATCTAAGAATTTGGAGGGTGTTTTTGTTTTTTGTTTTGTTTTTAAATTAAGTTTATTTATTTATTTATTTTCCTTTTTGTTGCCCTTGTTGTTTAACATTGTTGTGGTTATTAATGTCATTGTTGTTGGATAGGACAGAGAGAAATGGAGAGAGGAGGGGAAGACAGAGAGGGGGAGAGAAAGACAGACACCTGCAGACCTGCTTCACCGCTTGTGAAGCGACTCCCCTGCAGGTGGGGAGCCGGGGGCTCGAACTGGGATCCTTACGCAGGTCCTGGTGATTTGTGCCACGTGCGCTGAACCCGCTGCGCCACCGCCCGACTCCCCTTGTTTTGTTTTTTTAACCACCAGAGTTCTCAGTTCTCACACAGTCTAAGAGACAATTGGAGTATACTTTTTGTAAGCTCATTTGATTCAGCAAATCAATGTAATTTTTTGTTTCTTTGGTTTTATTTTTTTAATGCTTTGTTTAGGCATTATTGCATAGAAACAGAGAGAAATTGAGAGGGGAGAGGAGGGAGATAAGGGAAGGAGAGAAACACAAAGATGCCTGCAGCCCTGCTTCACCACTTGTGAAGCTTTCTCCCTGCAGGTGGGGACCAGGGACTTGAACCTGGGTTCTTGCACACTGCAATGTAAGCACTTAACCAGATGTACCACTGCCTGGCTCCTCTTTGACTTAGTTATATATATTCTACATATAAACAAAAATCATCTGATAGTTGTCTTTAACCTCTTATTTCAGATAACATAATCACCTCCAGGTTCATAATGATTCAACATTATCATTTAAATTGTAGATTAGTATTCCACTGAATTTAAATCTCATACTTTTTTTTTTCTTAAAGATTTATTGCCACCAGGTTTATTGCTGGGGTTCAGTGCCTGAATGATGAATCTACCCATGATGAACCTACTGCTCCTGGTGATGAATTTTTTCTTCTTTGTTTTTCTTTTTATTTTATAGAACAGAGAGAAATAGA
The DNA here is from genome assembly GCF_950295315.1 of Erinaceus europaeus. Classification (NCBI taxonomy): domain Eukaryota; kingdom Metazoa; phylum Chordata; class Mammalia; order Eulipotyphla; family Erinaceidae; genus Erinaceus; species Erinaceus europaeus. The sequence continues at coordinate 96,377,072 of NC_080168.1, read as the reverse complement.
AAGGGATGGGGGAAGGAGAGAGAGCGAGAAAGAGAGAGACAGAGAGAGAGAGAGAGAGAGCCCTCCAGTGCTGCTTACCACTCATATAGATGGGGACCAGGGGGCTTGAACCCAAGTCCTGTAGCATGGCAGTGTGTGTGTTCAAGGTGTGTCACTGCCCAGACCTCTCTATCCCATAACTTTTATCCAGTTTTCTGTAGTTGGGCATTCAGAATGCAACTATATTTTCACTGTTGTGAAAAGTATAGCTATGACCACAGACATGTGTATATCCTTTCAAATTCAAGATTTCACATCTTCTGTTTATTTTAATTTTACTAATTTATTATTTGTGGGTGGAAACAGAGAGAAACTGAGAGGGGAGGGGAAATAGGGAGAGAGACAGAGAGAAATAACCTGCAGCCCTGCTTCACCACTTGTGAAGCTTCCCCCTATAGGTAGGGAGCAGGGGCTTGAACCCCGGTCCTTGCACATTGTAATGTGTGTGCTTAACCAGTTGTGCTACCACCTGGTGGTCCCTTGTTTCATGCCTTTGTATGTATTCCCAATGTTAGTTTTACTGCAGTATTAGGCAATGGACTCAGTTTTTGTGAATATGCAATAGTGAGGCAAAGCCTCTCTCAGCCCCATTTTTATTTATTTATTTTTTTCTACTTAAAGAATTAAAAAATTTTTTTTTTATTTATAAAAGGGAAGCACTGACAAAACCATAGGATAAGAGAGGGGTACAGCTTCACACAGTTCCCACCACCAGATCTCCGTATCCTATTCCCTTTCCTGATAGCTTTCCTATTCTTTATCCCTCTGGGAGTATGGACCCAGGGTCATTGTGGGATGCTGAAGGTGGAAGGTCTGGCTTCTGTAATTGCTTCCCCGCTGAACATAGGCACTGACAAGTCAATCCATACTCCCAGCCTGCCTCTCTCTTTCCCTACTAGGGTGGGTTAGCCCCATTTATTCTATACCTTTGAAATAGAAGGAAAGAAGGAGAAAAAGAAAAAGGGAGAGACATACAAAAGCACTACTCCACTATCCATGGTGTGTTCCCTAGTTATTGTCCATCGTGTTCTTATGTGGTGCTGGGGACCAACGCCAGGGCTTTAGGTATGGTAAGGTTTATGTTTTATCACAGAGCCATATTTCATCCCTCCAAATAGTAAAAATTTCAACAGTTAAACACGTACTTCCTATTTTCAAAATTGATACCATATTTTTTAAAGTTATTGGAACAAAAGTACTTAACAAAAAGATAGTGTGGGTGTGGGAGGTAGCTAGCATGATGGTTATTCAAAAAGACTTTCATGCCTGAGGCTTAATCCTTGGCACTTCCATAAGCCAGAGTTGAGCAGTGCCTTGGTAAAAAAAAAAAAAGGCGGGGAATAATAATGTGACAAAAGTTCTAGAAAACATCATCTTATACTTTAGAAGCATTGATGAAGAATAAATTTAATCTGAATCTGTACACTTTCCTAGGATAAACATAGATCTGGGTGAATAAAAGGAGAATGCCAAGTTTAAAGAAGTAAGTGTGTGTGTGTGTGTGTGTGTGTGTGTGTGTGTGTGTGTGTGTGTGTGTGTGATTATTACTATTTTTTGCCAGAAGGCTGCTCAGTTCTGGTTTATGGCCAGGGATTAAACCTGGGACCTCAGAGACTCAGGCATAAAAATCCTTCTACATAACCATTATGCTGTCTCCCAAGACCCAAGTGTGTGTGTGTAGTGCATTCAATAAAATAAGACACTTTAGGCAAGTTTGGGAGCTTCTATAACCTATTTGCATGGCAGGTAGAGGGTCTGGGTTACAAAACATTACTATTTTCTTGAGTTGATGGTTCATACCATTGTGAACTCCCCGAGCCACACCTGTGTAGCATAGAGAAGTAACCTTCCCAGCACTGGGAAACATTTCAATTAAGGAATATACTCATTATTGTGAGAAAATTGGAGCACACAGTCTGAGTTGAAGGTATTCTTAGTGAAAAAGAACACATTGACACTTTTCATACAGAAGCAACAGGCTTCCTCTCTCTTCTAGAGAAAAGCCATGACCCTCAGTAGAGGAAGCTACAAGAGAGAATGAGGGAGAGGAATGTTTTATTAACTAATGATAGTATAAAGCAAATAGACCATGAGGCACCTGACTTTTTAAATTTATGTATTCCCTTGCGTTGTCCTTGCTGTTTTATTGTTGTAGTCATTATTATTATTGATGTCATCATTGTTGTCAGATAGGACAGAGAGAAATAGAAAGAGGAGGGGAAGACAGAGAGGGGAGAGAAAGACACCTGTAGACTTGTTTCAACTCTTGTGAAGTGACTCCCCTGCAGGTGGGGAGCCGGGGGCTCAAACAGGGATCTTTACACCAATCCTTGTGCTTTGTGCCACGTGGGCTTAACCCGCTGTGCTACCGCCCGACTCCCGAGGCACCTGATTTTATGAGTACCCAGCAATGCATCATTACCTGCTTCTGAAAGCTTGCTGGGGAAGGAAGCCAGATAGGTGATGCCACAGACAGCTCCTTCCATTTTTCTTGAGTTTCAAGTAAGTCAATTATAATCATAAATTTATTTCTGGAATTGACAAACATTTAAAGCTTTAAAATATGTCCCTTTTTTCTAACTTTTTAAGATCCCCAATTCTCTAAGACCAAGGAAACTTTCAATGTGAATGAACATGTGTTTATGAAACACTCACACTATGTGTCTAGCACTATGCTAGACAATATAAAGGCTAAAGAGAAAAGATGCTCCCTTAAAGAAAGACTTTGAGATCTTATTAGGAGATAAAACAGATACATATATAGCATACAAACAACATTTCATATTTTGAAGGTAAGGTTGGATGCAGTACTGATGAAGAAAGTGGTCTATTGCAATTTTAAAATATGGATTCTAGATTCAGGAAAAAAAAAGTCTAGTTTCAGTTCCTTTTATTACCAGCTGTATCTAAGGGACCTTCAGCAAGTTACTTAACCGCTCTATGCCTCAGTTTCTCCACCAGTAATGCGGTAAAATTACCTCTTTTTCATAAAGTAAGTTATATGTAATTATGCTTGGAAATATGCCTAACACACACACACATATGTAGCTCAAAAAAAAACAACAGTAACTTCTATCACTTCCAAATGTTAAACAAAGTGGTTTAGAGGATACATCTGATACTTGTTAAAAAAGAAAAAAAAATCAGTTGCCAGAGTTGGATCAAGTTTTTGACAGAAAGGGATGCCTTTTAGAAATTGCATGGTCAGATTTTTCAAAGAACATTTTCAGGTTTGTATTATTCATCTCAACAATTGCAAATCATTCTCATATGTAGAAGAAAGTAAGTGGTAAATAATTTAAAAAAATACATGTCAGTTTCTCAAATCTTATATCACTGATGAGATGTTGAAAAGTTTCAAACTCAAGAAAGTTTGAAGAGTTCATGACAGCACAAAGCCCATGACAGTGACAATTCCAAAGATACAGAGAAAGTATCTCATTTCCCATGCAGAAAAGAAGGTGAGAGAAAGGGTGAGGTAGGGGACATAATTTGAAATATTTTTAAGTCCAGAAAACAATACTAATTCATCCATTCACACCCTCATATCAGACATCTATCAAGTGCAGCAGTACTTGGTTAAAGATTCATGATTAGGGGGCCAGGTGCCCCTGGTTGAACACACATGTTCCAATGTGCAGGGATCCGGGTTTGAGACCCCAGTCCCCACCCTGCAGGGAAAAAGCTTTCCAAGTGATGAAGCAGTGCTACAGGTGTCTCTCTGTCTTTCTCACCTTTCTGTCATCCCCTTCCCTCTCAATTTCTGGCGTCTCTATCCAAGAAATAAAATAAATAAAGATGATACAAAGAAATTTTAAAACAATTCAAGATTAGATGACACATTTTGAACTTTCAAGAGTTTCTAAGACAGACAATAAAAAGTGACTGTCATTCAATGTGATAAATGTGAGTACAAAATACCATGGAAGGCCTGGAATAGGTGTATGAAGTAGGAGGTCAGGAAAAGTATCCTGGAGGTGATGTCTGAGTGAGATGCACAAGGATGAAGTTCTGTAGACACTCTACCGTGGTTCTGATGAAATTATAGAGAAATATGGAAGAGACTCAGAGACTGGAGAGTAGAGCAGAGGCTATCTGATGGAGTTCTACTTTTATTCTGAGGCCAGTATAAACTCTCTCCTGAGGATAAATCCTAAGGAAACTAACACACCTATCCAAAGAAATCTGTGTATACCTATGTTTCTAGCAGCACAATTTGCAGAAGCCCAAACTTGGAGCAGATGAATGGCTAAGAGAGTTGTGGTATATCTATACAATAAAATACTACTCAGCTGTTAAGAATGATGGTCATCTTGTTCAACTCATGTTGGATGGAGCTTTAAGTGAGATGAGCCAGAAAGAGAAGGATAAATAGGGAATGATTTTAGTCATAGGCAGAACTTAATGTAATAAGAACAGAAAGAGGGACCGTAAAAGTAAAACTTGGACTGGGTCTTCAGGTATCTCTCTGTCTCTCTCTCCTTTCTCTCTACTTCTCTCACCCCTCTCAATTTTTTTTTCCATCTTAACTAATAAAATAGAAAAAAAAAAAGGCTGTGGTACCAGGCGATAGAGTATCTGGTTAAGCACACACATCAGAGTGCACCATGATCCCGGTTCAAGCTCCTGGCCCCAACCTGCATGGAGAAAGCTTCACAAATGGTGAAGCAAAACTGCAGGTGTCTCTTTGTCTCTTTCCCTCTCTATCTTACCTCCCCTCTCAATTTCTCTCTGTCTCTAGTAAAAAAAAAAAAAACTACTAAAAAGAACTATTTGAAGGGGACTGGGTGGTGGCATGCCAGGTTAAGCACACATTGTATGAAGTGCAAGGACCCACTCAAGGGTCCCAATTCTAGCCAGGGCTCCCCACCTGCAGAGGTATGGGGTCGCTTCACAAGCAGTGAGGCAGGTCTGCAGGTGTCTGTCTATATCTCTCCCCCTCTGCCTTTCCCTAACCTCTTAGTTTCTCTCTGTCCTGTCAAAAATAAATAAATAAATAGCCACAGGAGCAGTGAATTACCAAGCCCCAGCGATAATCCTAGAGGCAAAAAGAAAAAAAGAAAAGAAAGGGAAAAGAAAAAAAAAATGGATGTAATGGATTTATAGTGCCAGCACTGAGCCCCAACAATAGACCCCGGTGGCAATGAAAAATAAAATAAAGTAAAATAAAATAAAATAAAAATAATAAAGTGAAATGAAAAAGAAAGTAACAGTGATAAAAAAGCACCAATCTTTTGATTTCTAGATTCCATTAAATGAAACTAGAGATCCTTGAAGAAATGACTGATCCCAGTACTGGTACAGAGAAAAATATAAAACTAGCCTGGAAACTTTGATGGTACAGGAAGGGCAAGTGCATTAAAAACAAATAATGAATGTATGTGTTGAAAGAACACAAAAATCAATCTAAGCAGGTTCTCAATGGTCAAAATTGTGTTAATATAAAAACCAAATAAATAATACTAATGAATTATAGAATAAAATGAATCACCTTGACTCTGTATCAAGAGACATAGCCAAAACATGCAAAAGAAGGTAGAATTTCAGGGGGTCGGGCAGTAGCGCAGCAGGTTAAGCACACGTGGAGCAAAGTGCAAGGATGGGCATCAGGATCCCAGTTGGAGCCCCAGCCCTTCACTTCACAAGTGGTGAAGCAGGTCTGCAGGTGTCTATCTTTCTCTTTCCCTCTCTGTCTTCCCCTCCTCTCTCGATCTCTCGATTTCTCTCTGTCCTATCCAATAATGACTACATCATCAACAACAATAATAACTACAACAACAATAAAATAAGGGCACAAAAGGGAAAATAAATAAAAATAAATAATAAAAAATTTTTAAAAGAAAGTGAAAAAATAAGGAGGTAGAATTTCATAAATATGAAAGGAATGATGGAATTAAAAATACCCCCTGTTTAGTGTGGCAATATAATATATAATAAAAAACAAAATGTGTGTATAATCTTAAATATTTCTCTTTAAGACACTAAGTATAAAGGGAAAATAGTTATTTTACACTGAAGTCTGGCAGACCCTCTCTTAACCAAGTGATCAAAGTTAACATGAACAGTAAGATCAAATTACATGAAGTTCCTAATATTTAGCACTAAGAAAACCACAGTATCATTTCTTTTGTATTCTTCACAAGTTAGCATGTGTATTATGAATGTAATCATTATAACTTTCACTATAATCTCTACTCTGATCCATGGGCTACACAAGGGGAAGCTCTGGTACTGTGATTGGTACTGTGATCATTCTGAGTCTCTCTGCCTTTCTCTCTGAGTGAAAAAGCCCACTTGGGAGTGGTGAGATTGTGCACGGGCAAGGCCACAGCCCTGCAAAAAGAAAGGAAAAGCACTTAAAAAGACCCTACCATCTATGGCTACAAGAGTTTATCTTTACAAGGAAAACACAATGCCCTACCAAAACAAACAAACAAACAAAATATATATATATATTTTTTTTTTCTTTTCTTTTCTTCTTTTTTTTTTGCCTCCAGGGTTATTACTGGGGCTCAGTGCCTGCACTATGAATTCACTGCTCCTGGAGGCCATTTTTCCCATGTTATCCTTGTTGTCATTATTATTGCTGTTATTGCTGTTGTTGTTGTTGTTGTTATTGTTGGATGGGACAGAGAGAAATCCTGCTCCACCAGACCTGCTTCACTGCTTGTGCAGTGACACCCTCTCTCCCCCACCCCGCAGGTGGGGAGCGAGGGGCTGGAACCAGGATCTTTATGCTGGTCTGGTCCTTGTGCTTTGTGCCATGCGCTTAACCAACCCACTGCGCTACTGCCCGACCCCCCCAATATTTTCTTCTCAAAATTAAAATGTTAGGTATATGTAGCCTTATGAAAGTTTAAAAAATATGTGCAGAAGAAGATAGGGTTTTTATTTTTGCCTCCAGGGTTAGCTCCAGGGCTCAGTGCCTGCACCACAAATCCACTGCTCCTGGTGGCCATTTTTTCCATTGTTGTTGCTCTTATTGTTGTTGATGTTGGATAGGACAGAGAGAAATTGAGAGAGGACAGGAAAACAGAGAGGAGGAAAGACACTTACAGACCTGCTTTACCGCTTGTGAAGCGACATCTCTCCCCCTCCCCTGCATGTGGAGAGCTGGGCCTTGAACCAGGATCCTTGCACTGGTCCTAGCACTTCAAACTATGAGCACTTAACCCGGCCCCAGAGTGCACTACCATTTGGCCCCAGAGAAGATAGACTTTTAAGGTGAATTCTGCTGTAATCAATATGCTTCCTTTCTGACTCATTTTAACTATCCAACTATTATTCTTCATATGGTCAGAGGATATGATCCAGGTGATGATAAAAGTTTTCTTTACATTCACTTATAGTTTTGCCCCAGAGGAAACCAAGTGCCTTATGATCTAATTTTATGTACATTCATCTCTAAGCAACAGATTTCAGTGAGTTCCATTTAGGTCAAGTTATTTTTTGTCATTTAGTACCAAAAAGTCTTTGTCCACATGTAACAAGTACTCAGATGCAAGTACTTAGTTTTCATCTTTGTTTTTAAAAGGAAGGCAGAGAAATAAAGACAGAGAGAGACCTGGCACCCTTGCCCTGGGAACATATGCACCATTTTGCCAACCACAAATTCACTACTCCACCCTTACTTCACATTCTTTTTTTTTTCTCTTTTGTTGACCATGTTGTTTTTCATTGTTGTTGTAGCTATTGTTATTGATAGTTATTATTGTTAGATAGGACAGAGAGAAATGGAGAGAGGAGGGGAAGACAGAGGGGGAGAGAAAGACACCTGCAGACCCGCTTCACCGCCTGTGAAGCGACTCCCCTGTAGGTGGGGAGCCGGGGGCTGGAACTGGGATTCTTCCACCGGTCCTTGGGCTTTGCACCACGTGCGCTTAACCCGCTGCGCTACTGCCCGACTCCCCCTTACTCCACATTCTTAATATTAAAAGAACTGTGCTGAACCATTTTGTTTTCTTAAAAAAAAAAAAAAAACATTAATGTACAATAAGTAGCCACCTCTGATTATCTTCAGGAAACGTTTTACTTTGGAAAATTCAAATGAAAATACAGCTGGTCCCTTGAAGCCACCACCAGAGGGCGTAAGGTATTAAGAAACGGCAAACAAAACACGCCCTGCTCTTGAGAGTCTCTGCTTTCCCAGCTTGACATCTCCGAGTAATCCCTTCCAGCAATGACCCTCAGAAGACAACTGAATATGTCCAAATGAGGGTATGAAGAAGGAGGGGGGAAATAATTATTTAAAATATTTATTGAGTGACTTATTTAGGGGCGAGAGGAAGAGAGCTCTGTGGCACTGCAGTGTGTCAGGGATCAGACCTTGGGCCTTCTGCGTTCAAGTCCTGCACTCCACTGCCTGCACCTCCCCTGGCAATAAAACAAATCTACCATTTTGTTATGAGAAATCTTTACTCACTTTCTGCAAAGTTCTCATCTATACACCAGTACTAAAGATATCATTGACTTGGATTCAATCTCCCATCAATCGTCTAAGTGGGCTGGTAGCATTACATCCTGATATACATTCTCTTGGTGGCGTCTGAGAAAAAAATATATTGACTGGCAAAAGCAATCATGTATAGATAAATGAAAAATGAGGTGGTCTAGAATCAGTGAAGCCCAGGTATTAAATTTAATTTGTATGTGGATGAGTGAAGATCTCTCTAAGCCAGCAAATATATAGGATGGAGCAGAGTGGCATGACTGAGAGAGAACATAAGCTTGGGTGCCTGCAAACTAGAGTTGAAATGAACAGTCCCATCTTATTGGGTCCACAATATCTCCTCACAAAAAGGTGATATATTGATCTTGAGCTTAGAAATTATTTGGAGTATGGCAATTCAAACTTCTGTTCCTGTTTTCACTATTCCCCAACTCTTTTTTTCTTTTTTTCCTCTTTCCTTTCCCACCTAGCCCCCCCACTCATTTTTTTATCTTATGAAAGAAGTGATGAATTTTTAATTTTGATGGTTTAAGATTTACTTCACCCCTGCCATAGTTTTGTGAAACAGCTTGAATCATCAGGTGACATTAGGATTGGACTTGAATCCACAATGGCATTTCCCCATTACACACAAACACACACACACACACACACACACACACACACACACACACACACACACACCCCACTTGCCTTCTTCCTTTTGGAAATGATGTTCCTCAGCCTGTATTAGACTCAAACATCAAGATGCTAAATCACTAAACTTCAGTATACTTTTAAGTCTATTGTGTTGACTTTTTCTGAAGTGATTCAAAACCACTAAAAACATAAAGCCATTACAAACAAGAACTACATCCTTCTCTACTCAGTAAATAATTTTCCATTCAGTAAATAATTTGTGAGCATCCACTATGCGGCAGATATCATCTTGGATTCCTAGATATATCTGTGGTTAAAACAGTCTGAAAAATAGACGTTATTCTTGGTATACTTCTGACTTTTGCATCTCTTTGGAGATGATAAGTTTATGGCTTTGATTGTACTCCAAGTTTACACTCAACTACAAATACATCAAGATATGTACATATATCATATATACATCTTTTTGTATGCCACTCAATGTCTCATTAAGTCTGTTAGAAAGCTAGGCAATGACCTTTGTCTGCATATTTGACATGAATGGGAAGTGTCCAAAAACAAAAAATTAAAGAGAGAAGGGGCCAGGCAGTGGTGCACCAGGTAGAAGGTACATATTACCATACTCAAGGGTTCAAGTTCAAGACCCCAGTTTCCATCTGCAGGGGAGCTTTATGGCCATTGAAACAGTGCTGCAGGTCTCTCTTTCTCTCCCCCTCTCTCTCTCTCTCCCTCGCTCTCCTTCGCTCCCTCCCCTCCTGCCCTCTGAATTTCTGTCTGTATATAAAGAAAGGAAGAGCTAAAGAGAGAGGAAGGAAAAAATAATAGTTGCATCTAGCCCCAATAACCCTGATGGCAATAAAAATCAAAAGGCAAATATTAATTAAATAAATATTGTACATTAAAAACAGACAACTAAGCCAAGCAACATACATAGATCACCAGGACGATTCTCTTGCTTTGTCATGTACAGGGTCCATGGTTCCAATTAGCCCCCACTGCAAGGATGGATGCTTTGGTGTGGTGGTATCCTTCCTTCTTTTCCCTTTCTATTTGAAAAAGAAAAATTGGCTTGGGGGATGGGTGGTGGTGCACCGGGTTACGCACACATAGTATGAAGCAAAGGACCCAGAAAAAGATGCCAGTTTGAGCCCCCGGCTCCCCACATGCAGGGGGGTCGCTTCACAAGTAGTGAAGCAGATTTACAGGTATCTGTGTCTCTCCCTCTCAACCTCCTCCTCCCCTCTGAATTTCTCTTTGTCCTATCCAATAAAATGGAAAAACTGGCCTCCAGGAGTCCTAGTGCAGGCACTGAAACCCAGAGATAATCCTGTAGGAACAAAAAAATTGGCTCTGGCAACTACAAAAAATGTCAAGTATAAAAATAGAATATAAATTATTAAAAATGTTAATTATTATTGTGTGCCATTTAAATCACGTAGAAATCATTGACTCACTTGTAGATAATTCTCTAACTAATACTTTCTGAGATATATATCTCCAGGCGTATACTAACCCACACTCCAAAGAAATATCTCAGATTAGTTCAAGTTACCGATTCTATGTTAGTGATATGGTCTGGTTGAAAAATTCTAGAGACTCAGACTAATTTTAGTGACCAGATTTCTTCCAGTTGTATTTCTTTCTCTCTTTCTTTAAATCAAGGTAGACTTACATATTAATGGTTTTTAAGTCCATGACTTTTAAATAGTTTTGATTTCTTACAATTAGACATTTGCTCTAAACGTGCTTTTTAAAAAAATTTCTTTATTGGAGGATTAATGGTTTACACTTGATAGCAAAACACAATAGTTTGCACCTGCATAACATTTCCGCATAACAATACAACCCCTACTAGGTCCTCTGCCATCAAGTTCCAGGACCTAGACCCCCCCACCCCCCACCCCAATATCTTTTACTTTGGTGCAATACACCAACTCCAGTCCAAGTTCTGCTTAGTGTTTTCCCTTCTGATCTTGTTTATCAACTTCTATGAGTGAGATCATCCCATATTCATCCTTTTGTTTCTGACTTGTTAAATATTTATTTGGTCAGCTCGCTATACTATGCCCTATCAGTATTGTACATAATTCTACCATGATTTGTCAGCATCATTATAATTCATGATGCCTTGCTAGTATCTCTTGATAACAGGTCCAATTACTCAAGAGATTCTGCTGATTAGATGAGAGAGTGAGTTTGCTCTTGGGCAATGCAATGAATGTCTCTCCTTTCAACACATTCTCTCTATACAAACATTGCTATGCTACTAAGAATACTAATTATGCTTAGTATACATCTTCCTTTTTAAGAACTCCTGGGAATACTCACAGTTTTATTGTCTATTTATAGAGATAAAGAAAAGTATATATCTATGCTATATAAAGAGCCATATTCCTTGAAGGAAATGGAACATTCACATATATCAAGATCATCTCTTTCTTTAGTATTTATTTACTGGATAGAGTCAGAGAGAAATTGAGAAAGGAGAAAGAGATAGAGAGGGAGAGATAAAGAGAGACACCTACAGCCCTGCTTTGCCACTTATGAAGTTTCCCCACTTGTGAAGCTTCCCCCCATTGGGGATCATGAGCTTGAACCTATTTCTTTGCACATAATAACAAGTAAACTCAGCTAGATGTGCTACCATCTTACTCCTTCACCTTTTTTGTGAAGCTAATAAAATTTGGCATATTTATTTATGTTCAACTTTGCATTACAACATATTATGAGGACTTTACCTTTTTTCATGTTTAATATTATTATGGGCCATGAATCACTAATTCATCTTGTCCATAAACGATAATTTTTTATTGCTCAAATAATCCAAGTTGGACAGTGAAAACACCTCAAAGTTGACTCATCTTTTTAGAATTATCATCAAATGATTTTTAAAGCATTACTGCAGTCAGACCAGAATAAAATGTGTATCTATTCTTCAAAGAGCTCTGATTCATTTAAGTGGAGAGGCCGAAGAGAGAATGAAATCTTAAATGTCCAAGAGTGCAGTTGACATTGTTTTCTTGCATAGGCTCTTTAGTGATAGAACACATCGATGCCCACTTAGACTTTTAGCATAGCTTTCATATCCTAATTCCACTTTCTTTCCTTCTAAAGTGTTCATTCCTACAACTCACATCTATAGTGATATACCACCCTGCAGATGGAATTTAGATCTGTATAATCCTCCCATCCATTTTAATTGCTCAGTGAAAATACAACTTTCTCTTCTTTCTTCCTTTCTTTCTCACTTTCCTTTTTTTTTTTTTTTTTTCAGATGCTACCTTTACCCTTCAGGTTGAAAATTGAAGGAAGTTCCACAGAGATGATATGGAGATAAGTATTGAAGAATTAAAGAGTTCTACCAGCAGACTGAAATAGGAGTAAGTTATAAAAGGAGTTATAGACAAAAAGTAAGCTTCTGTGTCAGCATGTCAAGTGCAGAGCTGCATGAAAGAAACTTGCAGTAAAACAAAGGGATGGCCTACATCAACAAAACAGGAAATGACAAGTGTTGGTGAGATTGTGGAGAAAAAGGGACTCTGTTTTACTGCTGGTGGGAATGTTTGTTTTCATTTACTTAATTTATTTTTTTAGAGACAGAGAAACCAAAAGGGATGAGTGGGACAAACACACACACACACACACACACACACACACACACACACACTCACTCACTGCTACTTAACAGTTTGTGAAGCTTTCCCCCCCTGCAGGTAGGGACTGGAGCCTTGAACTTGGGTCCTTGCACACTGTAATATGTATGCTCAAGCAGGTGTGCCACCACCTGAACCCCTGCTGGTGGGAATGCAAACTGGAAGACTGTATGGAGAATCCTTAAACAAATAAAAGTAGAATTGCATTATGATCCAGCAATATCACTCTTAAATATCTATCTAAAGTACCCCTATGTTCATAGTTGCATTACCACATACAATAGTCAAAGAGTGGAAGTAGCCTATTATAAAGCCATCATCATCAAAACAGCATGGTACTGGAACAAAAATAGACACACAGGGTAGTGGTTTCTTTTGCTGTGCAAAAGCTTTTTAATTTTTATGTAGTCCCATAGATTTATACTTGTCTTCTTTGAAATTGGATTCATTTCATTGAAGATGTCTTTGAAATTTATGTGGAAAAGAGTTCTGCCAATATTTTCCTCTAAGTTTCTGATAGTTTGTGGTCTAACATCCAAGTCCTTGATCCACTTGGAATTTACTTTTGTGTTTGGTGAAATATAATGATTCATTCTTCAGCATGTTTCAACCCATTTTTTAACATCTTTCCACATTTACTAATCTAGGCACCTTTGTCAAAGATTAGATGTCCATAGATGTGGGGGCTTACTTCTGGGCTTTCAATACTATCCCTCTGGTCAGTTTGTCTGTTCATGTTCCAGTACCAAGCAGTTTTGATTACAATGGCCTTGCAATACAATTTGAGATCTGGGAACATGATGCCTCCAGTTCTATTCATTCTTCTCAAGATTGTTTTGGCAATTTTTTAGGTCTTTTCTGGTTCCAGATAAACATTTGTAGCATTTGTTCTATTCTCCTAAGAAATGTGGTTGGGATCTTGATGGGGATAGCATTAAATTTGTAGATGGCTCTGGGTAGTATATTCATTTTAATGATGTTAATTCTTCCAACCCATGAACATGGAATATCTTTCCATTTCTTTGTGTCTTTTTCAATTTCCTTGAGTAATGACTCATAATTTTCAGTACACAATCTTTCACTTCTTTTGTTAGGTTAATTCCTAGATATTTTATTGTTTTTGTTGCTATAGTAAAAGGCATTGGTTTCTGGATTTCACCCACTTCTAACTTAGTGTTTGTACAGAGGAATGCCACTGACTTTTGAATGTTAATTTTGTAGCCTGACGCCTGATGATTTCCAAAAGCTTCTTGCTGCATTCCTTAGGTTATTCTATGTATACTATCATGTAATCTGCAAATAGGGAGAGTTTGAATCCCTCTCTTCCAATCTGTATGCCTTTAATTCCTTGCTTCTGCCTGATTGCTATGGCAAGAACTTCCAACACTAATGGTGATAGTGGGCAACCCTGCCTAGTACTTGATCTGAGGGAAAATGCTTCCAGTTTTTCACCATTGAGTATGATGTTGGCTGTAGGTTTGCTATATATAGATTCCACTATCTTCAGGAATTTTCCATCTATTCCCATTTTTTGTAGTGTTTTGATCATAAAGGGATGTTGGATTTTGTCAAAGGCTTTTTCTGCATCTATTGATGTGACCATGTGATTTTTGGTCTTGCTTTTGTTGATGTGGTGGATCACATTGATTGATTTTGTTCACTCTTTCGAAGAACCAACCTTTACTTTCATTGATCTTTTGTATAGTTTTCTTATTTTCAATGTTATTTATTTCTGCCCTAACTTTAGATATTTCTGTCCTTCTCATTGCTTTGGGGTTCTTTTCTTCTTCTTTTTCTAGGTCTTTAAGTTGTACAATTTTTTATTTGTACTTTTTTCTTGTTTCCTAATGTGTGCTTGTATGGCTATGAACTTCCCTCTCAGTACTGCCTTAGATGTGCCCCAAATATTTTGATAGCTTGTGTCTTCATTTTCATTGAACTCTCAAAAAATTTTAATTTCTTCATTTGTTTCCTCTTTGACCCAGTAGTTATGAAGTAGTATACTATTGAGTTTCCACACTTTGGAACTATTACTAGTCTTTTGTTTATTATTAAGTGTTAGTTTAATTCCACTGTGGTCTGAGAAGATGCTTGGGATTATTTCAATGCTCTTGAATTTGCTGATGCTGTTTTGTGGCCTAACATATGGTCTATCCTTGAGTATGACCAATGTGAACTTGAGTAGAATGTGTATTCTAGTTTTTTGGGGTGAATGATTCTGAAAATGTCCAATAGTTCTAGTTTATATATATCCTCATGTAGCTTACTCATTTCTTTATTGACTTTCTGCCTGGATGATCTGTCAAGTTGAGATAGAGGGGTGTTGAAATCCCCTACTATAACTGTGTTGCTGTTAATATATTGCTATAGCTCTTTCAGTAGATGTTTGATGTATTTAGATGGCTTCTTGGGTGCATATATGTTAATAATTGTTAAGTCCTCTTGGTTGACTGATCCTCTGAGTATTAAGTAATGTCCATCCCAATCTTTTACAATTTTAAAGTCTGTCGTGTCAGATATGAGAATAGCTGTTCCTGCCCTTTGTTTGGGCCATTGTATTGTATGATAGTTTTCCATCCTTTCACTCTTTGAGTCTGTATTTGTCTTGTTGAGTTAGGTAGGTTTCCTATAGACAGCATATTGTTGGGTTGTGTTTTCTGATTCATCTTCATACTCTGTGTCTTTTAATAGGTGAATTCAGGTCATTGACATTTATTGATATGATTGATTGAGGGCATTTTAATGCCATTATTGTAGATTTTTCAGAGTGTCCTGATATATGGCATATTTATGCTGGTGTGACTGTTTATAGGAGACCTTTCAGAACTTATTTCAGGGCAGGTTTGGTGATAGATGATTCTTTCAACTGTTGCTTGTCTGAGAAGGTTTTTATGCCTAGTCTGAATGACAGTCTAGCAGGATACAGTAGTCTTGGTTGAAAGCCGTTCTCATTGAACACTTGATAGATATATTGGCATTCTCTTCTGGCCTGTAGTGTTTATGTGGAGAAGTCTGCTGCTAATCTATGGGTTTTCCTCTGTAGGTGACTCTTTGTTTTTCTCTTGCAGCCTTCAGGATCCTTTCTTTATCCTTATTCCTTTCCATTCTAAATAGGATGTGTCTTGGTGTCTTTAAGTCTGGTTGTCTCTTGGCGGCAGCGGGACGCAGCAGAGAGGTACGAAACAGAAAGGAAACATGATCCTTTACTGTTGGGTCAGATGGGTGGTTCAGGCCACTTGGAGCCAGCCAAAAATGGCTGTCCCCCGCTACTGCACCACCCACCGGGCAAGAGCGCGAGAGAGGGGAGAGAGAATAGGAGGGATTTTATAGGTCAACACCCAGGAGTGACGTGTCGGGACAAGATTGGTTGAGGAAAGCACCTGAAAATACTGTATATCTCTGTGGGAAGTGGCAGAGCCTTGGGGAGAGCACTTAAGGGTACCATATAACTGTGTGTAGAGTGGCAGAGCCTTGGGGGACATCTGCACAGCACTGGGTTAATTCTGCTTGGGACCCTCTGAGCTTCTTGAACCTTTATGTCTTTGATGTTGTCTAGACTAGAGAAGTTTTCAGCTATTATGTCCTGAAGAATGTTTTCTTCCCCTCCCTGTCTTTCTTCCTCTGGTAAGCCAATAATGAGCATATTATTTCTTTTGAAGTCATCCCATAGGTCTCTGTGTTGTTTTCAGTATCTCTTAATCTTTTTTTTTGAGATCTATTACTTCTTTTTTAGTTGCCTCTAATTTGTCCTCAATCTTGCTAATTCTGTTTTCAGCCTCATTTATTCTATTCTTTCTCCCCTCTCCTGTTTCCTGGAGTTCATCTGTTTTGTTACCCTATTCTGATACTGTTTTAGCTTGTTCAGCTAGTTATGGTCTTAGCTCAGCTATTTCTGCTTTTATCTCTCTAATAACCTTGAGATAATTAGTGTTTTCTTCCAGAGTCTCATTTGTTATTTCTGCATTTCTGATGACAATTCTTTCAAACTCTTTATTCACTCCTGTGACTATTTCCTTAACTAGTGTTTGGATGTTGACCTCATTATTTTGTGCTTCAACCTTTGGGGGGCTTTTAGCTGGACTCTTATCCTGGTTCATATCTCCAATATTTCTTCTTGTTGGTTTAACCATTTTATATAGTATGTTATGAGGTCCCTCTCTCAGTACTTTTCATATTACTGTTCACTCTTTCCTGGATTGACTTGTATCTAAGTAAGGTACTTAAAGAGTTCACAGATGTGGAGATTAACAGTTGTTTTAATATTATTTCAATCCCTGAATTGGAGCACAGAGACTGTAAAAAGCCTCTTTTGTTCTTTTTCTTCCCTTTAGGCCATGGAAGCCTGTGGGCTTTTTAAAAAATATTTATTTATTCCTTTTTGTTGCTCTCATTATTTTATTGTTGTAGTTATTGCTGTTGTTGTCGTTGATGTCTTTGTTTTTGATAGGACAGAGAGAAATGGAGAGAGGAGAGGAAGTCAGAGAGGGAGAGAGAAAGACACTTGGAGACCCACTTCACTGCTTGTGAAGTGACTCCCCTGCAGGTGGGGAGCTGGGGGCTCAAACCAGTATCCTTAGGCCAGTGCTTGCACTTTGCTTCACCTGTGCTTAACCTGTGGCCCTACTTCCCGACTCCCTCCTGAGGGCTTTTAAACTATAAGCAGGCCTCTTACCTTAATCCCTCACTCCTGACCAAGAGATAAAGCAGGTTGGGGGAGAGATAGCACAGTGGTTATGCAAAGAGACTCTCATACTCCAGTGATCCAAAGCTCCAGGCTCAACTCAGCTTTTTTTTTTGCCAAGCTGGGCAGAACTGCTGGGTCCTGTGAGTTTCTAAACAAGTCTCCTTTATAGTCTGTAGGTTCTGAGACAATTATTCACCATGTTCTTAGCAGTAGAACAATGTAGAAAGGCTCCCACAATTACAGCCCACTGCTAGGCCACCAAGGTGTAGCTCTTCTCCTGAGTTTCCTGGTCAGTTCTCTGTTCCCAGATGTCAGCACAGGGCCTCCCCTCTGCTGCTCCAGCCTCTGAGTGGAGTAGCAATGGAGACTCACTGTTGCATTTGGTAAGTTAGGGAGGTCCTCTCCTCCCTTCAGCAGTCTTTTTGTTGGTAAAAGATACTGGAGGTGGTGCCTCAACTAGTAAACTGCTGGACTGTTAATAGCTGCTCAGTCTCTTCTTGGGCTTCTCCCTGTTCATAAGCCACATGTGTTTGCACTCACTGGTGGTTTGTTGGGTTCCTAAGGTCATTCTAGTCCTGCCTTGTTGTAGTCCCAGGTGGTCTCCTTTGGTATTTTTAGTTGACCTGGTAGAGGAGAGGAGAGAAACACAGTTGCTGCTGCTCTGTAGCCTTGCCTCTGTTACCAGTATCACTTTTTACTAGCTCTGGTCTCCACTGGTCTTGCTTTCTCTGTCTACCTGAACAAAAAACAAAACAGCTTGGAATGGTCATATTGCACAATTGTGAGGCCCTGAATTCACGTAAGAAAGAAAAATCACAGGGAATCAATTTTTAATCTGTTATTCTATGCAGTGTGGGTTGTGGGTAATGGTTAAAACTTAATTCCTCAAGTTAGGCTGTCCCACCACCACCACACACTTGATATTAAACTTTGGGCATATCCTTCGATGCTTTCATGCTTCAAGTTTTTCCATTATAAAATGAGATACACAGAGCTAAGCTCAGGATGGTTTTGAAGATTAAAGCATTTACTTTACACAATGAATCTAGAAGGTTATCTGGTACAGCAAAACATTAGCTATTATTATATCATGCATTTCTACTACTTATCAATACATCTAAATAGAGCAAAGGCTTACTTCATATATACCTTTAATAAATAAAAGTGCCAAAGTATTTGATAAAAAAAAAAACTATTGCAGGGCTGGGCAGTAGTGCAGTGGGTTAAGCACACATGGTGTGAAGCACAAGGACTGGTGTAAGGATCCCAGTTCTAGCCCCCGGCTCCCCAGCTGCAGGGGGGTCGCTTCACAGGCAGTGAAGCAGATCTGCAGGTGTCTATCTTTCTCTCCCCCTCTCTGATCACTCTTTCCCTCCTCTCTCCATTTGTCTCTGTCCTATCCAACAACAACAACAGCAGCAATGGCAACAATAGCAACAACAAGGGCAACAAAATGGGGGAAATGGCCTCCAGGAGCAGTGGATTCATAGTGCCGGCACCGAGCCCCAGCAATAACCCTGGAGGCAAAAACAAAAACGACAACAAAACACTACGTTGAATTTCAATAATCTACTTTAGTCAGACAAAATTAAGCCATGAAAAAACAATGTAAGAAAACTACAAAGAATAACTGAAGGACTTTACCACATGTGGACATACCTAAATGCTATGTCTGTCCTAAAAGTTAAAAAATAGTCTAATAAATCACTAAAACCAACAAAGAGCTATTAAAGTCTTGTGTCACATGCTGTGTCCAAGGAACTACACAATGTAAAAATTCTACATCGAAAAAAATAAAAATAAAATAAAATTCTACGTCTATAAAATACAATTAAAGGAAAATACTTTGAGGAGAGCTATTTGGCTATGATATGTAGAAATATACACATATAGACTGATAGGAGACAGGTGGAAGAGAAGGAAGGGAGAAAGGGAGAAAAGAAAGGGAGGAGGGAGAAGAGAATTGGAAGGCAGGAGGAGGGAAGGGAGGGAGAGAGAGTAGAAAAGAAAGTAGGGTGTCCTGGAACTGCACGTCCCCAAAGCCCTGCCCCACTAGGGAAAGATAGAAGCAGGCTGGGGTTATGGATCAACCTGCCACTGTCCATGTCCAGCAAAGAAGCATTTACAGAAGCCAGACCTTCCACCTTTTTGCACCCCATAAAAATCTTGGTCCATACTCTCAGAGGGATAAAGAAAAGGGAAACTTCCAATGGAGGGGATATGGAGCTCTGGTGGTGGGAATTGGATGGAATTGTACCCCGCTTACCCTACAGTCTTGTCGATCATTGTTAAATCACTAATAAAAACAAAAGAGGAGGAGGCAGGAAGAAGGAAGGAAAGCCAGAGGAAGGGAGGGAGGAGGGGAGGCCTGGAGGGAAGGAAAGAACTAGAGGGGGGGCAGGTGGTGTTGCACCTGGTTAAGTGCTCACATCACAGTATGCAAGGATGCAGGTTCAAGTCCCTGGTCCCCACTTGCAGGGAAAAAGCTTCACAGTGGTGAAGCAGTGCTCCAGGTGTCTCTCTATCTCTCTCTCTCTATCTCCATGTCTCTCAATTTCTCTCTCTTTTATCTGTTTAGTTTTTATTCACTTTAAGTGTGGGTGGCCTCTTATGTACTTCATATATTTCCCTGTGAGTTGTTACTTTAATGATATTATAAAGGCATTTACTGTTAGAGATAATATTTTATAACCATGTAAGGAGAGAAAAGGAGAAGTCTGCAGATAGTCCTCCAGTGAAATATGACTCACTATATTCTTTATCAAAGGAACATTGTATTATAATATACATCTTGCTAAAATCAGAGCAAAGTGATTATTATTGTTGTTGTCGTTTTATTCTGAATAGAGACAGAGACGTTGAGAGGGAAGAAGGAGATACAAGGGGGGGCAGGTCATGCCACACCTGGCCAAGCACACTTCTCAATTTCTCTGTCTCCATCCAATAATAAATAAGTAAAAATTAGGGGGTCAGGCTGTAGCACAGCAGGTTAACGCACATGGCGCAAAACGCAAGGAACTGCTTAAAACTCCTGGTTCGAGCCCCCATCTCCCCACCTGCAGGGGAGTCTCTCCACAAGCAGTGAAGCAGGTCTGCAGGTGTCTATCTTTGTCTCCCCCCTCTGTTTTCCCTTCCTCTCTCAGTTTCTCTCTGTCTCCAACAACAATGACAGCAATGACAACAATAACAATCACAACAACAACAACGATAAAACAACAAGGGCAACAAAAGGGGAAAAATAGCCTCCAGCAGCAGTGGATTTGTGGGGGGCAGCCCCAGCAATGGAGGCAAAGTAAATAAATAAGTAAAATAAATTTTAAAAATTAAAATAAATAAAAATTTAAAAAAAGAAAGAGGGAAGGGGAAGAAGGAAGGAAATGAGTTCAGAGTGAGGCCAGTAGGAAGGTTCTTCTTCATGCAATCATTCAGTAACAAAGACTCCATCCTGTAGTTACCCAAAGTTCACAGTTTCATGGTGTTGTCTTGTCCTTGACAGGAGAAATGGCTTAGAGGAGCACATGAGAGAAGCTGCAATAGGCCAAACTGAAAATAGCATGAATTTTCTCTTTTGCTTTCATTGGTTTAAGAACTTAGTTCAAAAGCTTGAGTCCAACTACAAAAGAATTAGCTGTTTTAATAAAAGTTGTAGCAGCAAGAGAAACTCATTTCAGTTCAAAAGAAGTGATTCCTTCCATAAACACAGCTTCAGTTTTGATGCAAAATTGGTAGAGGATTGAAAATTCACAGTTAAACTACCCTTTCAGACAAAATGAGTGTGGTTCCAAATGTAATCACTTGACATCTGTCTCATCTTAGGCAAAAGATTTCCCTTTTCTGCACCTTAATCTCCTCAGCTCCTCATTTTTTTTTTTTAAATGAAGATTTGAAAATCCTACATTTGAAGACTCTTGTGAAATCTAAATGAGCTATGATGTTTATTTTTTTATTTTTTTTAAATATTTATTTTATTTATTTCCTTTTGTTGCCCTTGTTGTTTTATTATTGTAGTTATTATTGTTGTTGTCGTTGTTGGATAGGACAGAGAGAAATGGAGAGAGGAGGGGAAGACAGAGAGGAGGAGAGAAAGATAGATACCTGCAGACCTGCTTCACCGCCTGTGAAGGGACTCCCCTGCAGGTGGGGAGCCGGGGTTCGAACCGGGATCCTTATGCCTGTCCTTGTGCTTTGCGCCACCTGCACTTAACCCGCTGCGCTACAGCCCGACTCCCAGCTATGATGTTTATTTAAGTTCATTAGAAGAGTTGCTGGAACTTAATCATTAGCCACAAATCATTTATTCTAATTCTACTATTGGTTGGAGAAGCAAGAGGTTTTATTACTTAAGTTAAGAAATCAGATTACCTATCACAGTAAGTAAACATTTGCAGGGGGCTGGGTGTTGGTGCACCAGGTTAAGCACACATAGTACAAATTGCAAGGAAGGATCCCAGTCCGAGCCCCCGACTCCTTAACTTCTGGGGTGAGGGGGGACGCTTCACAAGTAGTGAAGCAGTTGTGCAGGTGTCTGTCTTTCTATCTTCCCCTCCCCTCTCAATTTTTATCCAAAAACAAAACAAAACAAAACAAAAATCGAAAAAATGGCCACAGGAGCACTGGTTTTGTAGTGCAGGCACGAAGCCCCAGAGATAACACTGGAAGCAAACAAACAAACAAATAAATATTTCCACCTCCACAAATGAATTCAGAAGCCTTCAGAAAAATAGAATCACGGGGCGGGGGGAGGGGACTGACTGAGCAGTAGCGCAGCGGGTTAAGTTCATCTGGCACAAAGCGCAAGACTTAAGGATCACGGTTTGAGCCCCCAGCTCCCCACCTACAGTGGTGGGGGTAGGGTCGCTTCACAAGCGGTGAAGCAGGTCTGCAGGTGTCTTTCTTTCCTCCCCTCTGTCTTCCCCTCCGCTCTCCATTTCTGTCTGTCCTATCCAACAACAATGGTAGTTGTAGCAATAATAACAACCACAACAAGGGCAACAAAATGGAAAAAAATAGCCTCCAGGAGCAGTGGCAGTGGATTCATAGTGTTGGCACTGAGCCCCAGCAATAACCCTGGAGGCAAAAAGGAAAGAAAGAAAGAAAGAAAGAAAGAAAGAAAGAAAGAAAGAAAGAAAGAAAGAAAGAAAGAAAGAAAGAAAGAAAGAAAGAGGAGGGGAGGGGAGGAATGGGAGGGGAGGGGAGGGGAGGAAGGGAAGGGAAGGGGAGGGGAGGGGAGGAAGGGGAGGGGAAGGGGAGGGGAGGGGAGGAAGGGGAGGGGAAGGGGAGGGGAGGGGAGGAAGGGAAGGGGAGGGGAGGAAGGGGAGGGGAGGGGAAGGGAAGGGAAGGGGAGGGGAGGAAGGGGAGGGGAAGGGAAGGGAAGGGAAGGGAAGGGAAGGGAAGGGAAGGGAAGGGAAGGGAAGGGAAGGGAAGGGAAGGGAAGGGAAGGGAAGGGAAGGGAAGGGAAGGGAAGGGAAGGGAAGGGAAGGGAAGGGAAGGGAAGGGAAGGGAAAGGAAGGGAAAGGAAGGAAAAAGAGAATCACAGAGGTTAGGAGGTGGCACACCTGGTTAAGTGTACACACTAAAATTCACAAGGACCCAGGTTCAAGCCCCTGGCCCCCACCTGCAAGGGGAAAACTTCACAACTCTCTATCTCCCCCTTCCTTCTCAATTTCTCTCTGTCTCTATCCAATAATAAATAAAAATAATAATAAATAAGTGAATAAATAATTTTTAAAATTAATTTTAGAAAACGAAAATAGAATCACAACACATAGAAGCTGATTCCTTGCTCTCAAAAAAAAAAAAAAGCAAAACAAAAAAAAACCCACTGGGTCAGTACTTAATTTAGTGGGCAAATCTCTTCCTGGCATTAATTCAGAGATTCAGTCTTTTTTCATTTGATGGTTTTCCACCCTTCCACCTTTGTTATCATTTCATCTAATGTGTGAACATGATGGAAGTGTGCACTGTGCTGTAAGCTAATATTTGTGCCTCTCAGTATTAGAATATGTGATGCATACAGAAAGAAAAATTACTCTAAATTGAAAATAGAGTGAAAACAGCCATAAATTGAGGCACTTAAAATGTTAATAGTGTAGCACTCAATATGATACTGATGGTAATCTGATTATCATGTGTTTTAATTTAGGGTGACTGAGAAATTTTAGATTTAACTTTAGCCACATATAAAGGTGTCCCACTGAACCTAAGGAAATCCATGAACACTCAGGCTCAACAATGACCTGAGAGGGATAGTAATATTTGAAGCAAACGACAGCATCATTGATGAGATGAGGTCTATATAACTGGATTAATTTAAGTCTAAATTACTGTGAGACCTCTGTGTAGTCAGTAAAGATAACTACCAGAAGCAATGATTGGCATTGTTAAGCCTCTTTCAAAGTGGAGCTAGGAATAGACTTTTAGACAAGTCCTCCTCATTAGGGCACAGAATATACTCATTGTTTTTAGGTCTTTGACACCCAGTTTTAGTTACACATCCCTACACAGAGTAAGAGTTGCATTAGTTATATAATGGTGAGCAAACCTGCCTTCCAGGATAACTAAGAGCAAAATGTTTCCCTGCATATCCCTCCTTTAGATGCTCCACCATTTCCCAACTTTCCTTGATTTCAAACCCTGTTCTTCATCCCTCATATTATGCGAATTCATGATACACACACACACACACACACACACACACACACACACACACACACACACTGTTCTTTCACAAGCATCTCAGAATAATACCCTCCTCCATCTGACTTCCAAGATGCTGACCAAGTTTCCTGTTTGGTCCTTACTCTCGTTTGATGGATTCTTGTTGACCTGATAAACCTATTAGAAACACATGGTTCATTCACAATGTGTAATCCAAGTTTTTGCCTCTATACATTCCCCCACTTCTGAGTTCTTGTCTTGACTAAACCACATATTAGTAAAATGGGAGTAAAAGGATATTTGGGACACCTTCCATATGCCAAGGACATGACATCTTTTTTTTTTTTACTAGGGTCACTCTGGTGACCCTAGGATATCACTTGAGCAATTTAGCATATTTTTATTTTTCTGTCAAGTTGGGACAATAACAAATAATGACTCAAGTGATGGCTGATGTTTACTTAGTCTTTCTTAGCTGGCTGGATCTCTATCAAGTTACATGTATGAACTCACTGAAGCCTTATACCAGCCCTACAAGGTAGGGTCTTATTGTTATTCCTATGTCTTTAGGTGAGGAAACTGAGTCAAAAGAAGGTTAAGCAGTAACTCAGTCAGGTCCAGGGAGATATTCTCCACATTAGAGTATCGGACTACCATACCTACAGTCTCAAAAACTCCAGTTTCAATCTTCTGTACCACCATATGCCAGATCTGAGCAGTGTTCTGGTTTCTCTCTCATATATATATATATATATATATATATATATATATATATATATATGAAACAATATTTTTTAAAGTAACTCAGTCTTGAGAGCTTCCATTTACTTCCTAAAGTACAGTAGCAACAGAAAACTGTTATGACTAGAGGCATATCTGCAATAAATACCACAGTTTTGTGTGCTGTGTTTTACAGCACTTCTGTGGTGGTTCTTTGCCATACCAGCTTGCTTTAACAAAATTCAAGTGACACAAGCTTAAATTTGACCTAGTTTAATCAAAATGTGGGTTGTGGTTCCATTATTCAACAACTGATTACTAAGAATTAAAATAAAGTTTAACAACCACTGTAAATACAGTCTTTCTCTTGCGGTCTCTCTTGTGGCCACTTCTTACTGCCATGAACACATTGTAACTCCTCTCAAATAGCCTCAACATGTTGAGGGACTTGTGTTCCTACAAGCACCATATTGCAAGTGGTGTGTCTGTAAAGATGGACCATGGGATAGGTTAGATGTTCTAATTAAATGAAGCCCCAAATGTTATCCTTTATATGTGTTGTCTGAAGTTTAGAGGCATTGTAGGTGGAGCTCTGATTTTGTTCATTAGGAGTCTATATTGCTTTATTT
This sequence comes from Erinaceus europaeus, assembly GCF_950295315.1. NCBI lineage: Eukaryota > Metazoa > Chordata > Mammalia > Eulipotyphla > Erinaceidae > Erinaceus > Erinaceus europaeus. The sequence goes on along the minus strand of NC_080168.1, from coordinate 96,351,602 downwards.
CTACTTAATGAGTGAGCAAACTCAAGTGCAGGGAAGACAAGCTGAACCCAGCAATGCTGATGCCAAAGAGCCAATTAGACCACAAGAAGCTGATAATCATGTATTGTGGAGCCCATCTCTTCTGGTACCATGATCTCTGCAAGGACCAAAACGGAGCAAGACTTGCCTTGCTCTGTCAGTCACAACCCCGCTCAAGACTACAAGGCAGGAAGCATCTTTAAGAGGAGAGGGTCCAGGTGGTAGCGCAGTAGATTAAGTGCACATGGTGCAAAGCACAAGTACTGGTGTAAGGATCCCAGTTCGAGCCCCCGGCTCCCCACCTGCAGGGGAGTCACTTCATAAGTGGTGAAGCAGGTCTGCAGGTGTCTATCTTTCTCTCCCCCTCTCTGTCTTCCCCTCCTCTCTCCATTTCTCTCTGTCCTATCCAACAACAATGACAGCATAACAACAGCAACAATAAACAACAAGGGCAACAAAAGGGGGAAAATGGCCTCCAGGAGCAGTGGATTTGTTAGTGAAGGTATCGAGCCCCAGTGATAACACTGGAGGCAAGAGAGAGAGAGAGAGAGTTATTTATCAGATTCCGATCCAAGTGTAAGATCTTGTTTATTTCCTGCTTGGGTTCCACAGGGCTCTTTTGGCAATCCTGGGTTGTTAGAACAAGCAATCTGTTTTTAGTTTAGACATGCCTGATGTTCCTTTATGTGGGGGTGTTCAATTCAGAAAAAGAAAAAAAGAAGCCAACCTCCTGCTCTGAATATGTAGTGTGGAAATGTAGCACATCCTACTCTGACATTTCTTTTCTGCCTCCCTTAGCCCAAGTCGTTAGATTGTGGTTTTCAGGTTGATTTGCTTTTTCTTTCTCTCTAATTAGCTTTACTATTCCTGCCAAGTGTCCAAAGCTGCACTAAGTAAAGATCTAGTATGTTGGCAGTAATAGGAATTGATGGGCTGGTGAATGTTCTGTCTTTATGTGCTTTGTGCGAGCATCTCACTGAAGCTCTGAAAGTGGTAAGTTTCCATGGTATTTTCTTTACCTCTGGGACTCCAGTTTCCTAGTCTCAGAGGAAATATCTGCTGCTTTCTGCTCATCCCTCAGTGAAAGCCTGCCTTATCAAATTCACTTTGTTCTAACTCTTAAAGCCACAACTATCCCAAAAGTACCTACCTAACAAACAAGACCTTGAACTTTTAAACTCTGGATGTGTCCCCTTAGCATTTATCATTTATCCTGTCTGGGGCCCTTAGTAGTTGATTTGACCATTAAAGGTATGAGAAAAAGCCATTTGGAAATATTAAATGGATCCATAAACTAGCAAAAACAAAACCATATTTGTGTGTGTGTGTGTGTCTTGCTAGTCCTTTCAGTTAAATAACATTGCTTGACTCATTTAGCAAGTATTTGTCACCTGTCTGCTTTGACTACCTCACCACCAGGAGAGAATATACAGAAATCAGAGTTATGTGGTCAAACCACTGGATCTGTTTTTATGCCTCTCAGGGAGTTACTAGTTATATTCCTGTCTTTAAAAAGAGAAAATTAAGGCTTTTTCACAGTGCCACACAGAATAACCTAACTTCAGAGTCCATACTATAGCCACCATACTAGGTTGCTTCTGGTCTCTTCCAAAGTTAGCACATTCTTGATTCTAGGCTTGGGCATCAGTCTTAAATGCTTGCTTTTTGTTCTACCTTTGTGAACCATCAGAATAACTCAGAAAGAAACCCATGTTACCTCTATCTCTCTTGCTTTCCTGAAGTACTGAGTCAAGAAGTAGCAATAAATTCAGAAAAGATAGTGTAGTGATTATGCAGAAAACTTCCATGCCTGAGGTCCTAGAGGTGCAAGGTTCAAACCCAGGCACCACTATAAGCCAGAGGTGAGCAGTGTTCTGGTTAAAAAAAAAAATTCTAGTAATAAAACATAGTCTCCCGTTTCTTCTCTTCAGTGCCACCCTCTTAGCATCCAGTGAAGGAGCTGCCTGTTGTGCCTCAGCTCCTGAGATCAACCAGCATCAGCCATGGATCTGACCCACACTGGCTCCCCAAAAGTCTCCCTGTTCTCCACCCAAAAGCCTGAGGAAATTCCACTCTTGGTACCTACTATTTACAGTCCTCACTACTCTAAAAAGCATCAGCCTCTACCCTGCCCCTCCTAGCCTGGGGAGAGAAGTGGGGGTGAACAAGGCAGTGAATGCTCACAACATGGTGCTTCTAGCCTGCTGTCAATGATGGTGTCAGTCCACTGTCTACATTTTAGTTCCCCCATAGCTGTATCTTCAGTTATCCTGGCTGGAAGAGGTTAAAGTAAGGGAGAGATCAATGGTAATCATCTGAGAACATCTGGACAAGTTAAGACATTTAGGAAATATACATTTTTAAAAGAAAAACAATCTCCAATGAAGAAAAGGGGCATGAAAGTTCTAAGATGGAAGCCCCAGGTGTTTTTTAAGTGCAGGGTCTGATCACAACAGTGGCGTCCTAGAGTGTTGAGACCTGCAGGGTTGGGTGGCTTTTTCTCATGGATACAGACACATCGAGGACAACAGACTGGACTGAGCTAAGACAGACCTCAAGTTCAACTGTATTCAGACAAGTAACTCTGAATATGGCACATGGCAGTCACCAGATGGGGAGAGGAGCAGAATATATGTACAAGTATCAGGCTCTGTAGGGAAACTCCTACTGAAGGGGGCCAGGTTATGCTATACCAAGAGAATGCTGCCTCTGCTTGTCCTAAAATTCAGCAGAGGGTGAGGATGAGAGGAGCATATGCCATCAGCTTCCTTCTCCTGGAAGTATTTCAAGAGAAGTTATGTAGAAGACATGGACTCAACCTGGGCCAGGGAATAGAGAGGAAATAGAAAGTTGTTATTTTCCAATTGGTTTGAATTCTACAAACTCAATTAAATTCATCAAGCATATGTTTATGCGCTACTAATATCTATTATCATCACTTCACATACACAACCTAATTCCAGCCTGTGGGTAGTTTAATTAAGCAGAGAAGTCAGTGGTGCCTAACAAGCAGAGAGAAAGCCTTTGCAATGAAGTGCAGACAGAGTGCAGCATCTAGTATATAAATCTTGCTGCAATGGCTGCTTTGCTTTTGTTGTGGTGTAGGTCACTTTGGTTTTGATTACCTGCCTTAGGAATAAAGAATCATGAAGTGACAAAAGGGGGAGGTTAAAATGGCAGGAGGCAGTGAAATAAAAACAAACAAAGAGAAAAAAAAAAACCTGTGATAGACATAGAAAGATCAAGCATTGCCACTGACTAGCAGAACATCTCAACCTCACCACAGCCATCACAGCCATTTTGCCCAGGATTCATCTGAAAGTCTGTGGAAGTTGAACATAAAACCATTGTCCTATTTGCTGGATTTGTTGGTGGCACATGTTTTTTTGCACCTACACACATGTTGCTGTGCAACTTAAATGTGAGAGCCAGAATTCAGGATTCCTAACTTATGAAACAAACCCAACCTCACTTTCTCAGAAAGTTAGTGGAGATGAGGTGAATTCATGTGAAGCCTGCCTCACATAATTAGGGGGAGGAATCCAGCTGTCTCCAGGCACAAGTTAGACAAACAAAGCAGTTTTCTTGACCTCAGGTATCCTTAGTCTTTGACATATCAATGGGCAAATTGACACAATGGTTGTTAGCTACAAATCCATTTCACCATCTCTCTTATTTTTTTCCTGCCAATCTATTAAAATCTAGGATATTGTCCTGTGGAGTCCAATTTGAAAAGCACTGTAAGTGTGATTGCCAATTTCCTATGTCAGCTTGAACAGGTCACAAGAGTCCAAATAAATGTTCAAACTTTTCTCTGAAGGTTCTTATGAGAGTGTTTTTGGATAGGATTTACATTTAAATCTATGGGCTTTGCATATAGATCTCTATAGTATATATAGGCCTTATCCAATTACCAGCAGATCAAATAAAACAAAACCCTGACTTTCTCTGAGCAAGAAGGAATTTGCCATCAGGCTGCCAATGGGCTCAAACTGCAGCTCTTTGCTGGGTCTTCAGTCTTACTTACCTCACTCATAACATTCGAATTTTCCAAGCCTTCAAATCACATGAGCCATCATTTCTTAAAATTAATTTCTACCTAATTTTATGTATATCTATCTACTAGTTCTGATTCTCTGGAAAACCTTAATACTAAGTTTATGTAAATTTGGAAAAACAGGATGCACTCTATTTCTAGGAACTCAGATTGTCATTCTTTTAAAAATATGTAACAGAAACATATATTTCTAACATACTGTACAAGCAAGCATTTTGAGATAAAGGGCAGTTATAAACCCTGGCTGTAGGATCACATATGAAACACATCAGACAAGAAAAGCAAATCTTAAAAGCAAAAACAGCAGTGCAAGAACTAACAGATCAAAATGACAAATAATAAATCCCGGACTCTTACTAAGGTTTTATCTAAAGCAAGTCAGACTGACATGAGGCTTTTAGCCAACATACAGCCAAGACACTTCAACTCACAGCTGGCTTATGTGTTCAGGCTCTAAAGAAAATTTACAGAAAGCAGGATTTTGATATGTGCTTCTGTCTGATAAAGGTACAGCTGAAGTGAACCTGGGTAAAAGTCACCCCATGGCATAGAGTGTATGAGACAAGGTACCCCACCCTTCTGTGCAGAAACCTGTCTTTCTTGTGACACTTAACTGCTTTGAAGTCTGTGGAGTTCATCAGATACGTCTGTGTATCTTCTGAACTATGCTATGGTTACATGAACTATTGTTCTTTTAGTTCACTACATGTCCACTTAAAAAAGAATTTGGTGTTTGTAATAACAAGGGACATACACTTAAAAAGAGTTAAAAACAAAAGTCAACATAAAGGGGGGAAGGGAAGAGTATATTCTACTTTAAGAGAAAACCGGTAAGAAGAACAGAAAAGTTTAAAGTTCAGTCCAACTTCAGACTTCTTTCCAAATCTAGTTTGTCACCAGCACAGCGTGAAGGGTAAGAGGACCACATTCACTAGCTGTGATCTTGAACCCAATGGCTCAAACATTTTCTGTCCTTTTTCTCAATCTACAAAATGAAGCTGGGAGAGGGAGGGGGCAGAGTTTTCCCAGAAATTACTACAACCTCAAATAACAATATCTTTCACTTTGACCTGGTGAGTTTCTGAAGGAAAAAATCTGAGAGGGAAACTCAGCATTTATTGTTCAGTTACAGTGTTAGCACTTCACAAGCTAATCATCGTAAATGTATGGAAAAGTTTATCTAATGAAGATGAAATAAAGTCTTATAGGCACCTGAGTTTTATATCAGAAACTGTAAATGGCCTAAAGTCTGCTCTCTTGTGAAGTGTGGCAAATCTTCTTGAATTCAGGCTCTTAACAGTAGTAGAATTTCAGTCTCTTTCTTATTGGTGGCATTTAACAAGTCACCTACTGTGTCAGTATTCCACAGTCAACAGCCACTGGCTTTGGGGGCAGGTGCATGGACTCTGAAGTCAAAGCTGGCCCTGCTTTTGCTATTTAGCATGTTAATGTAGACATGTTACTTCATCTTACCAAGAATCTCTACATTATCCAAAACATGGGGACAAAATGCACCTGAAAATGTTACCGTCTAGATTAAGTAGTGAATGCTTAGTTCAAGTTCAAGGTCTGAAGCATGGCAATTATTATTATTTATTCTACTTGACATTAACCTTTTCTATTCTTTGCATTTTCATATGACTCTTGAGGTTCAGTGTTTTGTTTTTCTTCATCACTCAACTTAACTTAATCAAGTAAATATCACCATGGCCTTCTTTATGAATATAATCACTTCTTTTCTGCTCTCATGAAGCTTTGTATCCATTTTATCCACTACTTATCTGTTAAAACTGTACTGTGCTTTCCCTTGGACCACTCACTAGTCTGGGTCTAAGGAACATGCTGCCAGATACAGCAGGTGCAATTCCTACCATCATGAAGCTTTCAAGCTTTGTGGTGAGACATTGATTTCAACTAGTAAATCACATGTAAACATTTCAACAAATTGAAAGGAAAGAACAGAGTGCCCTAAGAGAAAATGACATAAGGGGCATTTTGCTAACAAAGGTCAGGGAAGAACTGAGACCTAAGTAGGAAATAGGTATAGAGTTATTCTCACAAATAAAAAACAAACAAACAAACAAACCAAAACCCAGTAATATGTGGGAAGACCGTGAAGGATAAGAGAGCTTGTCACATGGAGGTTGTTAAAGAACATCCAAGTGGCTGGACAAGAGGAAGGATCATGGAAAATAATAGTCATGGCTTACCTTTTTAGAGTCTTATAAATCAGGAGGAAAATTTGGACTGAATTCCAAGGCAACTTGGCGCTGCTGGAGAATTTTGAGCCAGAGGCTGTCCCAATCACCGTGGCTATGACTTGGAGAATGGATATGAAGGTGAATAGAAAAAAAAAAATTAAGGGATTAGTTGATTTTAGGTTCTGAAAGTAGAGGAAGACATACAAGTAGAATACCATGTTTGATTTCATCATCCCTGGGTCACTTCTGGAGAGAAAGAGAGAGAGAGAGAGAGAGAGAGAGAGAGAGAGAGAGAACCATAGCAGTGGAACTTCTTCTCCTGATGCTGTAGAATCTCCAAGCTGGTACCAGGGCTCAAACCCTGGCAAGACAAGTACCCACCCAATGAACCACTATAAATTCACTGCTGCCAGCAGCCATTTTTTTCATTTCTATTTTTTTAATTGAATAAGATAAGACTGAGAGAAATTGAGAAGGAAGGGGGAGATAGGGAGGGAGAGACCTGCTTTACTGCTCATGAAGTATCCCTCATGGGGAGTGTGTGAGGGGTAAACTCAGGTCCTTGCACATGGTAAAATAAGCACTTAACTAGGTGTGCCACAGCCTGGCCCCCTTCTATTTATTCTTTTACCAAGCTTATCCATGAGGTTCAGTGCCTGCACAACTCTACCATTTGCCATGGTTTTACTTTTCTTCTTTTGTTAGAGCTTAAGAGCCCAAGAGACAGAGAGGGAGAAAGAGAAAAGAGAGAAGAGAGAGAGGGAGAAGGAGAGTGAGAAAGGAGACAAGGAGGAGAGATAACTTCAGCACTTCTCCACTGCTTTTCCCCTGTAGGTGGGGACTGGGGGATTGAGCCAGGATCCTTGAGCATTGTGACATGCACTCTCTACCTGGTAAACCAGTTCCTGATCCTGTCTTATTTTGGAGGTAGCTTGCTTTATTCAGACCTTGGTACTTACTGACTATATCAGTGGGCGACTTGTATTCCTCATCTGTAAGTTGACATTGAACGTTTCCCAAAAGGTAATTTTAAGGGCTAATCTTATAAAACATTTGGAATACTTCCAAGCCACCACCTTTAGAACAGTTAAATAAGCTGGATGCTTTCACTTCTCTAAGCTCTTGTCTTGCTTTTTGCTTGATGGGTATTCTCCTTTTTCATAGGATGTTACCCTATACCTTCTTCAGCTTTCTGAACTACCTATACCACCATTCAACCCAGTCTCCACCTGTAGGGGAAAAAGCTTCATGAGCAGTGGACATGCACTCCATGTGTCTCTCCTCTCTGTATCTCTCTCCCTCTCTATGCTCTTGGTTGTTTCTTCTGCTTATATGAGGATGAAACAGAACACATTATTTTAGAATTACTTCTCTTTCAAGCAAAATTTGGAATTCCTAGAAGTAGCTGGTCTTATTTATATACATTAATATCCATAGAACTAAGCCTGATGTGATTGAATCTCAGAAAGAGTATGTTATCTTTCATTGAATTTTCTAAAATTCAAAACATGCTACCTCAGGGAACTCATCTCACAGCATAAGTCTCCTATCTAGTTATATGGCATCATATAGATGCAGACATAGCAAGTTACACCCAAGATATAGAAAAACTACACCATAAATGGATATTTAGACCTAATCTTAAGCAAAAGCTAGTCATGCCAAATATAACACCTCTCTTATCTGCCTCTCACTTCTGTTTTGTTCTTTCTGAGCACTTTGAGGCCCATACTTTTCTGAGGAACAGAGGAAGAAGGAAGGGGGTTGGGGAGAAAGAGACACACCACTACAATTTAATATGATTAATGGGGGAGGGAAGATGGACAGGGCTGCTGCCATCAGTGCTAGAGCAAGCATACTTGGGCTGGCTGGTTTGAGTCCTTCTAGGCATGTGAGCAGTCTGGTATAAACTGTCCAAATAATAGTATGTAAATACCAAAGACATCACATGCATTGGGAATTACCCCAGAACAACTTTCCTATTGGCGCTCGTTTATCATGACCTTGAATAGAAGTAATACTTGATTCCTTTCATATTTATGCTTCTGAAGTCTTCAGCCTCCAAAAGGTAAACATGACATACTGGTGGTGCATCTTGATACTGTGATGTCACTCATAGTAATGCTTCTGGAATATTTATATCATATCCAGGGGGCACTGGCCATGAGCTTTGAAACAGAAGAATTTAATAACAGGTTTGGATCCCAGAGGAAAATGTTGAAAAGAACTTTTTACTCTCTTCTTTAACCTCAGGGCAAACAGGCATCATAGGAGGTCATCTGAAAGCCATAAGCAGATAGCTTTTGGGGCCAAACAGACCTATGACCAAATACTAACTCATTTCTCTTTTAGCTTAGAACTCTTGAACGTTAATGATTATAATGAAAATAGGAACAGATATCTGTCTACTATATACAAGGCTCTAAGTGTCTTATGTGTTAGCTTATTTTATTAAGACAAATAAAATTTGCAAAGATGACACAACTGATAAATCTTACAGTGAAGGCAATAGAATCACAGGAAGATTTAGTAACTGGTACAAGTTAGTAAACAGCAGAGACAGAATGTATAGGATTTAAATCTATGTAGTCTACCTCCAAACACGATGCTCATCTCCATTACATTTTTCCTAGGAGCTGCCAGAGTGCCTCCTGACTTTAGGAATGGGAGTTTCCTGGTCCACACAGTGGGTAGGATGAAGTCATCTACAATGAGGACAAAAGGAGAAGATAATCCTAGATGAGCTACAGATACCAAAGTAACACTCAACTGGACTACAAAGCTTTAACTTCCTTCTTCCTTTTCTTCTTCCTCTTCTTTCTTCTTCTTCTTCCTCTTCTTCTTCTTCTTCTTCTTCTTCTTCTTCTTCTCCTTCTCCTTCTCCTTCTCCTTCTCCTTCTCCTTCTCCTCCTCCTCCTCCTCCTCCTTCTTTTTCTTCTCCTTCTCCTTCTAATTCTCCTTTCATCTCCTTCTTCTCCTCCTTCTTCTTCTTTCTCCTCCTCCTCTTCCTCCTTATTATTACTATTACCACCAGAGCACTGCTCAGCTCTCACTTAAGATGGTGCCAGAGATTGAACTTGGAAGTTTGGAGCCTTAGGCATGAAAATATTTTGGCATAACCATTATGCTGTCTCCCTAGCTCAGAGTTTTAATTCTCAATGTGTATGCTTATCATGCATTACCATAACTCTAAGTAAATTGTAGTAAAATTCAGAGGTGTTTAGAGGACCCAAGAACAGCAAATATGCTGGTGGTCTGGAGATTTTAAAATAACTTTTCACAAGTGTAAATTGATCAATAAGGCACTGTTTGTCTATCAGGCTAATTATTTCAATGCTTCTAAGAAACTGTAACTTTTGTTACCTGCAAGAAGTCCAGCTGGAGGTACAAGTCATGAAAGCCTAGAGGGAGACCATAATTAGTCTTGGAGGAACCAAGTCAAAAGAGTCTTTGAAGAGTGGTAAGAAAATTTCCAAGATGAAAAGAGGGATGTTCAAGGCAATGAGAGGAATTTATTTGATAAAAGTCATGGAAATGAGGATTCCCTTCACACAGATTTTGAGAGGGCAGGCATTGAACAAAGGCAAGATGAAGGAGGTCTAGGAGGCTGAACTGAGAAGGAACTAGGAAGGATCTTGACTGCCATGCTATGGAATGTGGACTTGATTCTATGTGCTATGGAGGGACATCAAGAGTTTTTGGAAGGAAAAGAGATCATTAGGCATGTACATTAATAAGACAATTTTTATAATTCTGTGTGCAGATTCAAGTGGAGGGAGAGTCTAGGTGTTAGGGAGACCAGTTTGGAGACAGAGAGTGTAAAGGACCATTTGGCTTTCTCTTACCCTATTACATTAAAACACACACCAAAATGTTGATGAGAGAAGGGATAAGAGCTTATTTGTCACTGGACTAAAAGTTGAAGTATATGATTACATTACTCAAGGAAAATTAAACTAAAAAACTGTCATCATTAGCAAAACTACTGTGCAAATTTTCAGATATGCAAAAATTGATTTGTTGAATTACGTATGTATTTCCACCAAATAACGGAATCTGGACTGAATGGGTGAAGTAAGCAAAGAGATACAGTATCCAAACCAAAAAAAAAGAGCTAAATTGTTTTCTTTGAAGTAACTCTCATATTACCCTTAAGAGAAATTGATAGTGTTATGGAAAATTCACACAAGTTATTGAAGCACAGTGAAAACTGCAACCAAGTATGTAAAGTGGAGGGTATTATGTCAAAGTGACTAGTAACTGAACTTTTGACCCATTCCCCCTCCAAGTGTGGAATGCTAGAATGTTTCAAAAGAGTTCAATTTGAGGACTAGAAAATAGATACAATTCTCCCATTGTACACATTTGACCTTGGGGTATAGGACTTGGGTAATTTAGTGAGGTGTCTACATTGACCATTGACTATTATGCACAGTCCAAATGCAAGTGCCATTTCTATAAGCTCCCTCCTCAGTCCCTCAACTGAAGTGGTATGCCCCCTGTATTGAATACCTACTAACCTCAGCATTTGCAGAAGTAGTTAGATTCTAAGTATTTGTTTTCCTCAAACATGGCCTTAAAAATCTGTTCTTTAAGTATTCTATACAGTCAGTTTGTTTCCCCAACTTAACTGTAAAACATTTTAATAAACATAGGATTTTGCATATGTGCAATACTCCCCAGCCCAATTTGTATTCTGTACTTCTAGAGAAAAAAATGAGAGAGTGGGAAAGGGAAAATGAATCAGGGAGAGAAAGAGAGGGCAACTGATCAAAGTACTACTCTGCCATCCTTGGAGTTTCCTCACTACTGCTCTTGGTGCCTTTATGTGGTGCCAGGTATTGAACCCAGGGCCTGATGCATGGTCTCTATTCACTGATCCACCTCCCAAGATTGCAAAAAAAAAAAAAAGTGAATATTTTGTTATAAAATTTTCATAGTGACTCATGTGGTATATAAAATGAACAACAATAGAAACAATAATATAATGGACTTTGAAAGCTAAGCTTGTACTCAGTATTGTTGCACGAGCTATTTTTGTAGAAACACATTTAATCATTACAAAACTACACAAGGCAGATTCTGTTACTTGCCTTAGTTTACAAGAGGAGAAACTCAGACACAGGAAAAGCAGTCATCTTTAGCACAGTCACACAGTTTGTACGGGCATGACCTCAGACAGTCTGGCAACAGACCTTTTTCCCACTGAGTCTTTTAAATAGTTTTCTCTCTTGGAATTCAAATTCTGAAAGAAAACAGAAAAGTTAAAAAGCAGAGGTCTTACCTATAAACTGTAGACAAAAATTTCAGGTCAAATATGGTTAATTTAAAATAGATTAAGGTCTCCCCACAGTCACTACAGGATTTTTTTTTTGACCCATGATTACATGGGAAAATCTTGAACATTAGCAGTAAGTGAAACATGGTTTGGGGGCTCCTGTCTCCATAGCACTACTTCTAGTTTAATATGATGTCATGTACAGGGGGTCTGAAGAGAAATGTGAGTAAAGTAGAAACAGTGGTGGTAAGTAGAAGAAAGATCCCAAAAAGAAAATATATTCGCTCCTTACTGAATCATGAACTCATCTCTCACTTTCTCATTTGTACTGCGACATTTTCTGATTAGCTAATCACTGTGATTGGCAATTCAAAAGGAACAGGAAGAATACCTGTGATGATCCTGGAGGGGTTTGGAGCAGAGAACAGGGTATCATCAGGTTTGACACCATCCTCTGGTGCCATATACCCCATCAATCATAGCAGTAACTACTTGTCTTCTTTTGGGTCCTTGAAGTCAACAGAGCAGAACTGAGCCATGAAGGTCACAGGTACTGTGTCCATGCTGCCCTGGTCTTTGATGCTTTGTGTTTCTATGTGATCTGTCTTACTTCACTGTGTTACAACTTTGATTTCTCCAGCATGTAGGCTTGCTTTAGCTTCTCCTCTCCCAGAATATTATCTTCTCTTACTTTATCTCTAAGAACACTTGATCCACTTTCCCAGGTACCTATATTCTCATGAAGGGATTTTAACAATAATTACTATAACATAAATATACAAACTCTGGACTAATATACACCTTCACATCCTTCCCATGCCCATCACACATCAAATGTCACATATAAGGCTTGTTCTGGATGCAATGGTGGGGATAAGAGTTGGAGATTGTTAGACATCTGTGGTCCTATTTAGTAAACCTTTGGTCATGATGGAAGAAATGTGTTGTTGGGCCACTGTTAACTATTTACAAAGACAGATACAACAATTCTGATTCCTGTGTACATACTTCTTTGCACTGCAACTTTGCTGCTTCTCCCTTTCAGACTATGTATTTTCCTCTCCTTTGGTTATAGGCCAGCCCACTGACTTGCGTTAACCAGCATAAGGCAACAGAAGGACTTATGGCTTCAGAACTTTGGCCTCAAAAGGTCTTTCAGCTTCTGCTCTCAGATTCTTGCTCTTCTGAGGCCATCATCTAAGAAATCCTCAACCAAACCCCTGCAAACAAGAAAGCACTGCCAGCTAACAAGTAGATGCAATTTCTAAACCATGTCCAGTATTTTCTTTTCTTTTTTTTTTTTTTAAGATTTTATTTATTTATTAATGAGAAAGACAGGAAGAGAGAGAAAGAAACAGACATCACTCTGGCACATGTGCTGCTGGGGATCGAACTCAGGACCTCATGCTTGAGAGTCCAAAGGTTTATCACTGCACCACCTCCGGAACCACATCCAGTGTTTTCTACGGATGACTTTGCCTCAAGCAGTTTCACCACATAGTTTATTCACTAAGATAATTTTTTTTTAAGGAGAAAAAAAGTAGCTGATTGATGACAGTTTGGCTTTATCCCCCCATTGATGAATCAGCTGACTGTTACTTTTTTTTTTTTTTTTTTACCAGAGCACTGCTCAGCTCTGGCTTATGGCAGTGTGGAGGATTGAACTTGGGACTTGAGAGCCTGAGCCATGAAAGTCTCTTTGCATAACCATTTTTCTATACCCCCACCCTGACTATTACTTTTGATAAACTTTGTTTCGTGTATTCAAACTAGGCAGCAATTACATTTAATTTCTTCATTAACAAAATGAGGGGGGAAAGCTAACCTCTACAAACTGATATTATCATTTTCTAACACAGTAGCATGTGACTTTATTTTATACTGTGATTTCATAGTATTAGTAAGTTTGCTCATTGAAAAAGATAGCACCCCCCTAAAAAAATAAAATACTACAATGAATTAAAGACTTGGAATGAAAGTTATGTAGGTATAATCCAGAAAAGATAATCAGTTCTTGTTACATATCATTCTAAATCTACACACATTTTAGTTTTAGTCAAATGTTGTTATTTGCTATTAGTTTGTCATGTTTTTGTGATGCCCTTCTAATGTCCCTGTTTTTCATTCTTTTCTCTTATGACAAAATTACCTTACATCCAGGAAGTGATACAGCCAAAAGATTTGTGACTATGATGTTTATGGCAAAACGAACTATATCCCCTCTAGACACATTAGTGAGGACTTCTAGCCTCCTCGTGCTGCCAGATGAATAAATCCCTCCTATTTTTCTAGTAATGTCTATATTTTCCCTTTTCAAGTTTCCTTTTTTGATCATTCTTATAGATCCTGCAGATGATTGAAATAAATAAAGCTTATAGTTCTCATCCTTTACTCTTTTTGTTTGCTTTCTTGGGTTTTGTTGTTGTTTATTTGTTTTTTATAATTCCAATATCAATTTATTGAGGAAATGTTGATTTACAGGATTTTTTTGTTGTCATGTGCTGCTTTCTAGGTGATCCCTGGGTATGTTAAAACCAAACTTCACGCCCTTTATGTTCCCTACTTATTTCAATGGCTGTCATTTACTTACATTCCCCTGGGGGGGGGAAACAAAAACAAACAAACAAAAAAATGCTTTTCTCCCTTAATCCTTCCTCCATGGCTAATAGGAACCAAACCATATCCTATAAGATCCAGGCTTCTCTCCTCCATTCTACTATCTTTGTCTTGCATTCAGGTATCATAACAATTATCCTGAACAATGGCATATACTTTGTTGCTGGTTTACTTACTTATGGTGACTTAGTTTTCTTTTTTACTCTCTTCTTCTCTTTCTCCAATCTGTGTCTGTATTATTACATTATCAAGAAAGTTAAACACAGCCAATAGTATAGGTTACTCAGAGAGGAATAAGAGAATCAGACACAAGCTATTAGGGGTAAGCTTTGCTTGAGGATAGAATCTATTACTAGTTTACTCTGGACTTTCCTGACTGTAGCACTAAAAGTTTTGCCAGGAAATCATTCTCTTGGGAAAACCAAGAAAACTGGCAACTCTTGTTGAGGAAATGTTTAATAAAGCAAATGAATGTGTAAGGAGACTGTGCTAACATTCTGCCTCGACCAAAGCTACAATTCTTTCCCTTCCCCAAGATTACCCAGAAAGAGAGGTGGCTATACCACCAGTTTCATGTATTCTCATTTAAGACAGCTTGTCAGCATCTTTGAAAACAGATGACTCTTCCTTCTTAAAATGTTTTCTTTACTTAGTTTCCAACCAGAGCACTCTCTTTTCTCCTAACCTTAGTTTTTCAATCTAATTTGATGATGGCCCTTCCACGGTTCTTAATGTTGGAAACTTCCACATTTCTGTGTTCGGTCATCTGATTTTTCCTATCAATATCTACCGGGTATGCGACTTTATATTGTGAACGCTTTAGTTGAGAATCAGTGTAGTCAAAGAGAGGAAATCAAAATGTTATCTTATTATTGATATTTTCAAATATTTATGTTGAAGAGTATCACTGAGTTGCAGGTTGATAATATTTTTCTAATTAACCTATTCAGTCAAGAATATTCAGGTAGCCATAGGACTCTTGCATTGTAAGATAACTCCTGAAAAAGTTGACAGCATGGAGAATTAGAAATGAAAGTTAAACCATTAATGCTGTGTTCTTTTTCCCCAGAGCAACTTGATCAGTTATGCCAATCTTTCTTTCCTAGGGAAAAGTAACTAAAAGGAACAAGAAGTCATTATCACTGTACCACAGGTGGAGTTTCCTCACAAGACCAGAAAGACAGGAATATGGGTCCCCTCCTATTCTTCTTCTAGCGTTTGCCCTTCTTCCGTAGCCAGTCAACAGCGTCAGGTTGAGCCTGATGTAAAGTTTCGAGACCTCCTTTGAATCTGGAGAGGTGGCAGTCGTTGACTCTGTGGGTCATAGTCTGTCTGTAGCCGCAGGGACAGTTCGGGTCGTCTCTGGCTCCCCAGCGATGGAACATAGCGGCGCACCGGCCATGGCCTGTTCCATAGCGATTGAGGAAGGCCCAATCATAACGTGCTAGGTCAAAGCCGGGTTGACGCTTGCAGGGGTCTGTGATGAGGTGTTTGTTCTTTACCTCAGCTGACTGCCAGCTCTGTTTCCAAGAGTCTGGAACAGAGAAGTTCAGTGTAGGCGTAGGGGACCAGATTGGGTGATGAGATGTCAAGCGTTGGACAGGGTGGGCGAAGATATCCGTGTATATTGGCAGGTCTGGTCGAACGGAGACGTGGGAAATGAACTTAGATGATGCCGCATCCCGACGAATATCTGGCGGGGCGATGTTGCTAAGAACTGGCAGCCATGGAACCGGGGTGGAACGGATGGTTCCCGAAATTATCCTCATGGAGGAATATAATTTGGAATCGACCAAGTGGACATGGGGGCTACGGAACCATCCTGGGGCACAGTATTCTGCAGTGGAATAGCATAATGCCAGAGATGATGATCGTAGTGTGGAAGCACTCGCGCCCCATGAGGAGCTGGCCAGTCTTGCAATGATGTGATTCCTCGCGCCCACCTTTGCTGCAGTTTTTATGAGATGTTCGTGAAATGACAGAGTGCGATCAAGAGTAACGCCAAGATAGACTGGCTGGGCTTCATGCCCCTCCTATAACAAGTATCATTTGTATTATAGTGACTTTCTATTATCTCTGTAATTTCAACTTTCTTAGTTTCAGACATATATAGGCAGGTAGCTGTCTGCCTACTCAACCTCTCTGCATGGAAGTCAGATAGGCATTTCAAGTTCAATGTCTAATCTCTAGAGAACTTGATTCTTTCCTGATCCTCTTTTCTTCTGTAATAGTTTGATAGGGGTGCCATAACAAAATATGACATGCTAGGAGGTTATGCAACAGAAATTTATTTTCTCACAGTGCTGAAGGTCTGGAAATCAAGGCACAAGGATGATTGATTTTTTCCTGAGGTATCTTGCCTTGTCTTGTTTCCTCACTTGATGTCCTCCTCTGCACACACATATCCTGATAGCTTTCTCTTCTTACAAGGATGCTACCCATATTCAATTAAAGTTCTATCTACAATGATTTTAACATAGGTATTGGGAGGGCGGTGGAGATTAAACTTATAAAAATTCCTTTAGGCCACTCAGCGGTGCACCTGATAGAGTGCACATGTTACAATGCACAAGGACCCAGGTTCAAGCCCCCAGTCCCCACCTACAGGAGGAGGGGGAGCTTTGAGAGTGGTGAAGCAGTGCTGCAGGTATCTCTCTTTCTCCCCCCTCCCTTTTTAGTTTCTTTCTTCCTCTACCCCCCATAAATAAGTGAATGAAATAAAATAATGAAAAATAAACAAATCTTCCTTTAGTAAAATATTCTCTCCCTTACATTTCAAAAATGGCAGCACTATTATCAATATCTTAGACTTTAATGATGGAAAAGGAACTAAGGAACTAAGTTGAGAGTAAGAGTGTTCTTCAGATATATACCACAGAGAGCTGAGAAACTGTACCTATGTGTCTACAACTATACTATATACCACAAATGCTCCAATAATCAGTTTTTTTTTTAAGAAATGAAGTTCCCTTCTTGTAGAAATAAATATTTATTGTTTTTTTTAAAAAAGACATCCAACACTCTTTCCTTTTCCACAATCAACACCAAGTCCATTATCACATTATATCAACTCTATCAATTCCATATCCCACTACTTTCACTAACAAGGTCAACCATGCTCATACACCTAGCTTACTGCAGTACCTCCTGAACTAGCTTTATTATTTCCTTTCTTCCTTGCCACATTCTATTTTTCATATATTCACCAGACATAGCTCAAAAAGAAAATGAGTTAAAACTGCTTTCCTTATTTGAATACTCCAAAGTTTTCTTACTACACTTGGAATAAACTCATCTATAGTTTATGACCCATCGTCTATGTACCCCTGCATACCTTTCTGTCCTAATATCAAATAACTTTTCCCCATCATCCACTCAATTCTAGTCACTAGACCTCCTTATTCTATTTTAAAGCAGGAAAAGCTCATTTCTCTATCACGGACATTTTGTGGTAGTCCTTGTCCTTCTTCCTGGAAAATTTTCTTCTCCCTTCTTATTTCATTTATACCTCTGGTCAGTAAAATTTCCCTAACTTTCCTATTTTAAAGTACAACCCACCACCTGACTCTCGACTAATTTACTTTTCTTTATTTTACTTCAAAGTACTTTGCGCTACCTTGAAATAATATTTTTTATTGGAGTCTTTTTTATTTTTTATTTAAGAAAGGATAAATTAACAAAACCATAGGGTAGGAGGGGTACAACTCCACACAATTCCCACCACCCAATCTCCATATCCCACCCCCTCCCCTGACAGCTTTCCTATTGGAGTCTTGTGTTAGTGTTTTCTTCTAGATTGTAAACTTTATGAAGGTGTTTTGTTCTCTGCTCTGCCTCTAGCACTAAAGGTATTTCTTTGTACAAAATAAATACTCCGCAAGCTTGGTTGAATGAATGTAATTTATGTCATTTAAATAATTCTAACTTATACATTTTATCATGCCACTTTCTTAAACACTTCAATGACGTCTCATTATTCTGTAGGCAAAATCCAAGCATTTAGCATGGTAGATAAAGCCTCCCACCTTTCATTTTCACTTTGGCTACTCTCACTATACAGTTTAAATTCTACTCTTAAGAATCATTTTTAAGCAGAGCAGAACTCATTTATCGTGGACTTTAGCAAAATACTTCATGTAAAATATCTATAAAGCAGCTGACATTAAGTGGTAGGAATTACTACATAAAACAGAAAGGATCAAGAGTCTTGGTTTTACATTTTGTTGTATATCATTCTTGTATATTAAGTTGATAGAATGGTGGTAATAAGAACAGGTTTAACTTAAAGTGCTTACTATTTTTAGTCAAATTAATGTGGCATATTCATAAAGCAACTACTGTGCGCTTAACACAGGAAGTTAAGTGCTAGAAATATACAAGTGAGTAAAAAAGACAGATTCCTACCTTCATGAAGTTTATGCTGTTGTAAATGAGGGATAATTTAACTTAAAACATACATACATTGTAATAATAAGTACAACAGAAAGAACTAAACCAAGAAAGGAGGGTAAAGACTAGAAGATGAAATACATAAGCAGATTTCCTATGCTATGGTTAAGGACAGTCTCACAGAGATTATGTTATTCGAACAGACACACTAAGTGGTTGATGGAATGAGCCATGAGACTCTGCATTATGAAGCACATTGCAGTCAGAGGGCACAGGTACACAGCCCTGAGGCAGGAACATGATTTAGTGTCCAAGACCCTATTTTGTGCCATAAAATAAGTGTCTGAAAAATTTAAAGGGTTGGACACATACAAACTATGCTTTGAACCACAGTTGAATTAAAATAAATTGAACTTAATAAACTAGATGCTAACTAGAAAACTAATCAATTAAAAAATAAGTAAAGCAACTTTGGCTAATTTCCAAATGTTTGAGATCAAGATACCTTTCCAAATAATGCACATATCAAAGAAAAATATCGAAAGGGAAGCTAAAAAGTATTTTAAGATGAATGCAATTAACACCCAAAATATCCATTTTGTACTACACATTTAAACATATAGAACTAAAACACCTATGTTAGAAAGAAGGATTTAAAATTGTTGACCTCAGCTCCTGTCTTCAGAAAAATAAGGGAAAGTAAGTTCCAAGGTAAGGAGAAAAGAAGAGTAAACAATAGCGATCATAGTAAAACATAAAGAAATGGAAAACAAACAAAATACTACCAAAAAAAATCACTTAAATAATAATAATAAAACTTGTCCCTAAGATAACCCTCATTCAAGATCAGAAAAGAAAATTGAGAAGATACAAACTATTAGGAATAAAAGAACTAGTACTACAAATTCTACTTATATTAAAAGTAAGAAAATGTCACAAACAACTTTATGAAAGCAAATTCAATGACTTGGGTGAAATGTATAATTTTTCTTAACAGCATGAGCTAACTCATTCACGATGCAACATATAAGGATAGGGAGATGGCTCAGAAGTAGAATGCGTGCTGCATATGTGAGACCCTGGGCTTGCTCCCCAGCACCATATGACAGCAATAAAAAAAAAAAGCACAGAGGGTGGAACAATGTTTTCAGCTCTCAGTCTTATGTAAAATAGAAGGGCTCTAGAGATATCTTGATGGTTATGTGAAAAGACTTTCATGCCTGGAACTCTTAGATCCCAGATTCAATCCTGAGCACTGCCATATGCCAGAGCTGAGCAATGCTCTGGTAAAATAAAATAAAATAAAATAAAATGAAAGAAAAATTGAGCCAGTAAGGTGACGCAGAAGTAGAGCTCATATACATACCTATATGGGACCCTATGACCAAATTGCAGTAATACATTTTTTAAAAAAAGAAGCAATGGACATATTAAATAACTCTGCATTTGTTGAGAAACTAAGGCTAGTTTCTAAAATTCAATCTATTAAAGAAGATAAATGAAAAAGTTTCCCACAAAGAAAAAGTCTAGGCCCATATGGTTTCATTGGTGAGTTTAAAAAAAAATTATTTGGGAATGTTGATGGTTTACAGTAGTTTTTGACACATGAGTGCAATTTCTCATCTCCTTCTGGTAGTTTTCATCTGCAAACCTTCTTACCACCCAACTTAAGTCCTCCTCCACCATCAGGCTCCAGGACCCCAAAGCCCCCGACCCCACCCAAATTCCCCCACCATCATGAGTTAATGATGGTGTGGGGGAGATTGAAGCTGGAATCTGAGAGCTTCAGGCATGAAAGCCTCTTTGAATAGCCATTATACTATCTCCTCGACCCTCATTGGTGAATTTGAACACACATTAAATGGGAAATAATATCTATCCTAAACAAACTTTTCTGGAAAATTTAAGTGGGTAAATTACTATTTTATGAGGCTAGAATTACCTGATAAAAAAAAAACCTAGGCAAAGATAAAAGATTTAAAACTCCTAGTGTAATAATTCTTAACTTGAACAAATTGACTGTGACAATAGACTAAAAGAATTATTTGTGTCTGTGTGTGTGTGTGTGTGTGTGTGTGTGTGTGTCCTGGAGCTCCACTTCCCTAGAGCCCCATCCCACTAGGGAAAGAGAGAGGCAGGCTGGGAGTATGGATCAACAAGTCAATGCCCATGTTCAGTGGGGAAGCAATTACAGAAGCCAGAACTTCCACCTTCTGTATCCCACAATGACCTTGGGTCCATACTTCCAGAGAGATCAAGAATAGGAAGGCTGTCAGGGGAGGGGATAGGATACGGAGATCTGGTGGTGGGAATTGTATGGAGTTGTACCCCTCTTGTCCTATGGCTTTGTTAATGTCTGCTTTTTTAAATAAATAAATAAATAAATAAATAAATAAATAGGCAAATATATAAATATAGATAATTCTAAATAAATAAATAAAATAAAAGAATAATTTCGTAGGACCAAGTGGTTCTGATCTTAGGAGTACAATGTTGGAAAAAAGAGTAAGAAGGCTGGTGCGGTTAAACTGAAACATGTTGGGAAAGTTAAGACAAGATGTGAGAAGTAGAGGAGCTAAGATCATGGAGTTTGAGCAGATGTTCCAGATGATGACTTAATTGGTCCTGATGGCCCCGAACCAAGTAAGGAATCCTAATGCATGAGCCAGCTGGTGCACCTGGTCAAGTGCATACATTACAGTGTGCAAGGACCCAGGTTCAAGTCCCTGGTCCTCACCTGCAGGGAGAAAGCTTCATAAGTGGTCAAGCAGGGCTGCAGGTGTCTCTTTGTATCTCTCCCTCTCTATCTCCTCCTCCCCTTTTAAATTCTGTCTCTATCCAATAATAAATAAGTAAAATTATTTTTAAAAGCCCTGATGCTCATAATTTTAGGAAGACTTATAGGTTAAGTCCTGGAGAAAAATTGCTGGATCATTGGGTAGGTTCATTTCTAGTATTCTGAGAAATCTCCAGATGGTTTTCCACAAAGGTTGGACAATTGTACACTCTTACCAGCTGTGCAGAAATGTTCCCTTTCCCCCAAATCCTTTCCAACATTTGTTGTTACTATCCTTTCTAATGTATGATATTTTCACAGGTGTGCAGCTGTATCTTACTGTTGTCCTTATTTGCACTTTTTGTGATGATAAGTGGCTTTGAGCACCCTTTCATGTGTCTTGGCCCTTGAGATTTCTTCTTCGGTGAACTTTATGTCCATGTCCTTGCCCTATTTAAAAAAATTATTATTTTATTTGTTTTTCACCATTTCCATCACCAAAAGTCTGTGTCTCCATTCCAACTCTGTAGATAACCACTATAATTCTCCCACAGTCTCAGATATAGGTAGACATTTTTTCGAACATTCATATGTTTAGTTCTCTATACTCTGCATATGAGTGAAACCATCCTGTAATTGTCTTTTACCTTCTTAACCATAATCTTTTCCAATTCCATCCAATATCATCTGTTTATTGGAAAAGTTTATAATCTTTTCCAATTCCATCCAATATCATATGCCCTATAACTTTTTTATCCAGTCATATGGTTTTTAATTATTCCTATCAATTATTTAATATTTATCTACAAAATTGTAAGATAACAGAGGTATATATAACTGCATATAGTTCCCACCACTAAAGTTTTGTGTTCCCATTCCCTCCATCAAAAACTGTAGCTGTTCTTCCGAGTTCACCAATATGGACTGATTCTTTAACTATCTATCTGTATCTATCTGTATATATTTTCCCTCCATTTTTTTTCAATGATCCTTCCTTCACTACCTTTCTAAATCACCCTTACACTTACTACTACTACTGAGCATCTTACTTTTTTTTTCCCTTTTCTCTCTCAGATAAGAGAAGCAGTGCCTGGCTTCATCTAGTGTTTTACTGATTTGTTTCCCTTTTACTGATAGTATAAAAACAAGGTTCCCATTGAGAAGTGCTTCAGGTCTTGGTGGAATGGAGATACAGAGCCCTCTAGTTACTTCTCCTATCATTTACCCTTCTAGGAATATGGACCAAAATTCTGTAATTGTTTCTCCACTGGATATGGGCATTGGCAAGTGAATCCATACCACTAGCCTGTTTCTGCCTTCTCTAGTGACTCTCCTCATTTTCAAATAGGATTGTTTTTTTTTTAATGTTAAGCTTATTGAGCTCTTTATGTATTTTGTTATACTGTATAAAGATCTTCCCCCACACTGTAGAATGGCTTTGTGTTAGTTTAGTGATACTTTTTGCTGTGCAGAAGATTTTTAGTTCAATGTAGTCTCATTGATTTATTTTTTTTCTTTGCTGTTAGATTTGACTCTATGAAGACCTTATTGAAGCACAGATCATGAAGTGTTTTAACAATGTTCTTTTCTATGTATTTGATAATTTCTGGTCCAATGTCCATAATCACCTCCAGTTCCATCCATTTTGTCCCAAATGACACAATATCATCTTTTTGACTGCCCAAGAGTGGTATTGCTGGATCATAAGGCACTTCTATTTTTGTTTGAGAACTCTCCATACAGTCATCCATAGGGGCTGTATCAGTCTGCATTCCTACCAGCAGCTTAATAGAGTTCCCTTTTCTCCGCAACCTCTCCAAACACCTGTCATAAAATGACATTTCTTAATGTAATATCCTTGGTCCTCACCTGATGGTGATATGACATACACTACTTCACTTTTTATTTATCAAAAAAGTTGCCCCTTTTTGAACCAGCCTTTAATCAGTGTATCTCTGATATTTCTCTGATACCATTATTCAGGAGAACTTCTACAGGGTTTAAACCAACTTGTGTGAAAGGCAAGTAGAAGAAGCTCTGTGCATTATTGAGCACAACAAAAAAATCAGTGAGTTCCCAGGTCCTTAACATATTGGAAATGATATTTATCTATGAAATCTGGAGACATGTCAATGGAAGTAAAAAAGCAGAACAACTAAGGGAGGATTTTTTAAAAAGTCAAGATTAAAACCAAGTACCTGAAACAAAGGATCAAGTCCAAAATGTGAAGTATTATTGGGTAACAAACTCATGTCCACTACAATCTCCATGTAGTCAAGGACAAAAGATGGGTATGAAGTGAAAAAAACATCCTTTTATAGAGGATTTGGAATACACTGATGTGGAGTGACCACTTCAACTTAGTGGTTTTAAAAAATGTACATAATCTAACACATGACTAAAATAGCTCATAATGAGTTGATTTGTTTTAACACTCCTGAAAGCAAAATACTACTACTACTACTACTACTACTACTACTACTACTACTACTGTTACTAGTAATGACAATAACAACAACAATAATAATACCCTTTTGTAGGTAGAGAGGGAAAATTTTTGAAGGAAGCAAGTTTACAGAGAATTGTCAACTTCATCTGCACATGAAGTTAATTCTGCTGACTTTGTCAATGTTTTTCCAGAAATACACTTCATAGTTTCTATTTAGCACACAGGTCTTCTACCTGGGAAAGCCCAGCTTGTTTATGACATTTTGGTCCATCTCATACATTTGCCTATTGGCTGCTGTGTGTTTTAGAGTGATGCTTTCTAAATCTAAGCATTATTTGGAAAAACAGAAGTGATGAGCCAACTCAACTAACCTACACGTCATATTGAAAATTAAGGAGGAAATTACAGTCTACAAAACACATATACAAACACATACATTGTCAGGTTTCAACATTCTTGACTTTCCTCAGAATGTATGAGGCATATAAAAACTTCCGAGAAAATGTCTCCATTATTTTTCCTGTAGCAATGTTAATGAAATGACAAAATTTTCTTTTTTTGCATTTACATGTTTATTCAGTAAATACGTGTTGAAGTCTATCCTCAATACTTAAGCTTTGAGACAAGGTTACGATGATCAAAGACCTAGTTTCCTACATTCAAGAAGTTTAATTTATTGAACTCATAGGTATAAGCCTATGAGAATAGTTACAAGTCAAAGAAATGAGCTCAATAGTAAAGTGTAACAAAGTAGTGTTAAAAATAAGGAAGTAACTATCAAGGTCTTTGAAGACCAACAAAGAACACTATACATGATCTGGATCTTGAAGAATTAGAAATAATTTAATCACAGAGAAGCAGAAAATGTAGCCTTTCAGAGAGAAGTAATCAAACCTGAAGGCATAAATAAAATTCATTTAGCCTTACTAAGCCACATTGAAGAATTTTCCTATCATTGGGTAACCCTATCATCTAGCACCTAACCAGTAAATAATATTTTAATTCTTTTTTTAAATATTTATTTTATTTAGCTATTCCCTTTTGTTGCCCTTGTTGTTTTTTATTGTTGTAGTTATTGTTGTTGTTGTTACTGATGTCATTGTTGTTGTTGTTGATGATGATATCATTGTTGTTGGATAGGACAGAGAGAAATGGAGAGAGGAGGGGAAGACAGAGAGGGGGAGAGAAAGACAGACACCTGCAGACCTTCTTCACCAGTTGTGAAGCAACTTCCCTGCAGGTGGGGAGCCAGGGCTCAAACCAGGATTGCACTTTGTGCCACCTGCGCTTAACCCACTGCACTACAGCCCAACTCCCACCAGTAAATAATTTTATTCTTGAGGTTCTGGTTCAAACTGGTACAATCATTTTATACTTACTGATCGATTGTATAGGATGGTGCCAATAGTGACAAATAGAATCATGCTATAGAACTTGACCTAAGTGTCTATGTGACTATGCTAATGAAATATTTAACATATTAGTCAACCTGATTGCATTTTCCATTTCTAAACCCTCCAGTTCACACAGAAAGTACTACTAAATATCATGGCTATTTGTTGATCCAGAAAGATAAGAGGATTTTCTTCTTTAACTATTTTGAAAATATAAGTTCTTCCAAAAATAAATCTATGTATTCACAATAATTCTGATACAAATATACATACAATAAAATAATATAAAACTTTAAGACATAAATTATGAAAAGCATGAGTCTACTATCAAATTGTGAAAATGCTGCAAAAAACAAAGATGAACTTATTTTTTATATTGATTTTATGATTGATAAGACCATAGGTTAAGAGGAGTACAATTCTACACAATTCCCACCACTAGAGTTCCAAATTCCACCCCCTTCATAGGAATGCTCCCTATTCTTTCTTTATCCCTCTGGGATTATGGACCTAGGATTATTATGGGGTGCAGAAGTTGGAAGGTCTGGCTTCTGTAATTGCTTCTCTGCTGTATATGCATACTGGCAGGTTGATCCATACTCCCAGCCTGTTTCTATCTTTCCCTAGTGGGGCAGGGCTCTGGAGAGGTGGGATTCCAGGACATATTGATGAGGTTGTCTGCTCAGGGAAATCAGGTTAGTGTCATGATAACATCTGCAACTTGGTGGCAGAGTAATGGAGCTGAAGGGTTGGCATTCCACACCTGGCATCTCTGGTCACTGTCTGAAGAGAAACATGTCGAGGTGGCACTGGTTGCACTGATTTGGTTGAGATTAGCAGATGTAGAATCAGATAGTATGGATCTAGAGAAGCATGAAGGAAAACAGGCTATGCCCCAAAGGTTCCCAGGACTGGGAGAAATATAGGTCTCATATAGAATAGGGATGGTCCCTACTATCTTAGCGAGTTTATGAAGGCAATAGTTATTGTTATAAACAAGTTATTTGGGAATTTGGTTTACTTGGAATCCATGGTTCGGATTTGTTGTATCATACAAAACCTCACCATGGTTTATGTTATTTAATTCTATTTACAAATAGCTGTATCTCAGACTGGAAGAGAAGAAGTCAAGCTCTCCCTATCTGCAGATGATATGATAGTATACATAGAAAAAGCTAAAAAATTCACCAGAAAGCTTTTGGAAATTATCAGGCAATATAGTTTGGTGTCAGGCTACAAAATTAACATACAAAAGTCAGTGACATTCCTCTATGCAAACAATAAGTTAGAGGAAGAAGAAATCCAGAAGTCAATTCCTTTTACTATAGCAACAAAAACAATAAAATATCTAGGAATAAACTTACCCAAAGAAGTGAAAATTATGAGATACGATTCAAGGAAACAGAAAAAGACACAAAGAAGTGGAAACATATGCATGAGTTGGAAGAATTAACATCATTAAAATAAATATACTACCCAGAGCCATATACAAATTTAATGCTAGCCCCCAAAATATCCCAACCACTACTTTTTTTTTTTTAGGAGAATAGAACAAAAGCTACAAATGTTTATCTGGAACCAGAAAAGACCTAGAATTTCCAAAACAATCTTGAGAAGAAAGAACAAAACTGGGGGTATCACACTTCCCCATCTCAAATTGTATTATAAGGCCATTGTCATCAAAACTGCTTGGTACTGGAACATAAATAGACACATATTCACAGTGGAATTGAATTGAGAGCCCGGAAGTAAGCCCCACACCTATGGACATCTAATCTTTGACAAAGGTGCCCAGACTATTAAATGGGGAAAGGAGAATCTCTTCAACAAATGGTGTTGGGAAAAATGGGTTGAAACATGCAAAAGAATGAAATTGAATCACTGTATTTCACCGAACACAAAAGTAAACTCCAAATGGTTCAAGAACTCGGATGTTAGACTAGAAACTGTAAAATATTTAGAGGGAAATATTGGCAGAACTCTTTTCCACTTAAATTTTAAAGGTGTCTTCAATGAAACAAATGCAATTACAAAGAAGACTAAGGAAAAAATAAAACAATGGGACTGCATCAAATTGAAAATCTTCTGCACAGCAAAAGAAACCACTACCCAAACAGCACTGCTGGTGGGAATGTAAATTGGTCCAACCCCTGTAGAGAGCAGTCTGGAGAACCTTCCTGTAAGTTATTTAAGAAAATGAAGTTAACTCACAGAGGTGACTGAAACATGTATATATGATTAACTAAGTAACGCTTTTGTTAGGTAAATACACTATAAAATCTGAGGCAAAATGTGACTCAATTATCATGAACTTTGCCTAGAGTTGGACCACATGTATGATGAGTGTTTGAGAAATCTATGCCATCTTGTCTTTTAAAGGGGAAGTATGTGGACATCTGAGTTTGTTTCAATATGGTTTTGAACACTTATAAAGTAACTCCAGTTCAACACAATTCTGTAGTATGGGCACATGCAGGAGGTGAGTATGACCGCTCACTTGAAATCTACATCAGTGGACAGAATGGGAGATGGTGAGTGTTCTGTATTGATTGATGGCACAAAAGGCCAGGAAGTTCAGCACAGGAGTTATAAAAGTTATAAAAGTCCACATGCTATCTTAGTCTGTGGGCTTGAAACCATTCATGAGATCCCCTCTGTTCTTCCAGCATATATATATGTATATATATATATATATATATATATATATATATATATATATGGATTAAAATCAAGTTCCTTCTTTTGAAATTAATTCAGGAAATTACTGAGCCAACTATATTGTATACACTTACATTTTTAAGAGGCATATTTAGTAGCTAATGTCTCGAGCAGATGTTCAGTGAAATGTTACCAAAGTCACTAGGATACTGATTATGACTCGGGTGTCAGGATATTGGGGGTGGGTGAAGCTGGAGTTTAAGTATGCAATGTGACTATAAAAATAAAATCTGTAAAACTAAAATAAAACCACCTTTCTCAGCTCTGACTCACCTGACAGTTAGCAGAAAGGCCTTAGGGGTCTGGATTTGCGTTCACCAATAAGTTGCTCTTTTCCTTTACCGATCCTGGGAATTCCCAGGTCAAGAATTTGGTGCACAGGTTGTCCTTGACAGACAGTGTCACAGAAGGAGGATTCGGTCACACAAGTGCTTGCACATTGTTTTCCTTCCTTTCCTCAGCGGTTAGAAAAGTGCTTTAGGACTAGAGATAGTAAAATTCAAGAGCGAAACTAATTTGAACTTGGTTGTAAAAGGGCTTTTACTATATATCCTTTCTGTAGCAAACTCAGGGCTAAGGGAAACCACAAAAATTTTCCAACAAAACTGAAAGATAATTTAAAAGAGACAGAGACAGAGAGAGAGATGAGAATAAGAGTTAACTGAGTGACTTAAGATAAACCAAATAAATGAAAACCAGTACCTTACTGAGAAATATGTCCTTTCTTGTTTTGCTTTCCTCTCTCTGTTACAAGGTTTTCCTGAAGAGCACTCCCTCAATGAGTCACTCACCCGGAATCTGTCTCAAGTTCTGTTTCTAGAGAAACAACTTACAACAAGAAAACTTGGGGTCCTCACCACATTTCTAGCTACCACACCTAACAGGTTTAATCTTTGTAGTGATTCTTTAAGGTAGGTGTTTGATTCCAATTTTAAAAAACAGTACATTAAGATTGATCAAATAAGGGAGTCTGATGGTAGGCAGCACAGCGGGTTAAGTGCACGTGGCACAAAGTGCAAGGACTGGAGTAAGGATCCTGGTTCGAGGCCCCGGCTCCCCACCTTCCGGGGAGTCGCTTCACAAGCGGTGAAGCAGGTCTGCAGGTGTCTATCTTTCTCTCCCCCTCTCTGTCTTCTGACATCAATAACAAACTACAACAATAAACAACAAGGGAAACAAAAGGGAATAAATATTAAAAAAAGATTTAAATAAAAAAACATTTCACGTGTTTTTTCCTGTAAGTATCAGAAGTGAAAAAGATTAATTTTAGTTCAAGCCTGCCCTGAGATACACTGGAGGAAGTTTTGCTGCTGTATTTCCCCTTCTTTCCATCTCTGTCTATTGGAAAATGTTGGCCTGGAGTAATACAGCCTCAAAGATGACAAACAAAACAAACAGAAAGATTGATTGTAAAGTTGTAGAACTGTGACTTTAATACCACAAACTGAAAAGTATTTTTCTATATCTTCTCTTTAGTGCTTTCTCTCTGAAGGGGAATTTTATGCAAAGTTAGAATGGATAACTCTAGAGTAAGAAAGCTACATAACTTCCTATTAAAGGCAGACTTTGCTAATTTCTTTTGGAGAACAACTTAAGCAGTTGACTCCTATTCTCTCTGGGATCTGTCTCTTGGCTGAATTTGGCTTATTTTATCAATTTTTTTAAAAAACATTTATTTATTCCTTTTTGTTGCCCTTGTTGTTTTATTGTTGTAGTTAATATTGATGTTGTTGTTGGCTAGGACAGAGAGAAATGGAGAGAGGATGGGAAGACAGAGGCAGGGGAGAAAGATAGACACCTGCAGACCTGCTTCACCACCTGTGAAGCGTCTCCTCTGCAGGTGGGGAGCCAGGAGCTCCAACTGGGATCCTTACGCTGGTCCTTGCACTTTGTGCACTTGTGCTTAACCCACTGCACTACCTCCCAACTCCCTTTTAAATCTTTTTTAACATTTATTTTTATTTACTTATTATTGGATAAAGAAATTGAGAGGGAAGGGGGGAGACAGAGGGAGAGACACAGAGAGAAACAGAGAGTGGTGTAGCCCTGCTTCACCACTCGTGAAGCATTCCCCTTGCAGGTAGGGACCAGGGGGCTTTGAACCCGGGGCCTTGCACACTATAATGTGTGTGCTTAACCAGGTACACCACCGCCTGGTCCCTGAAATATTTTTCAAATTAGTAAATGTCAAAGACTCCAGGATCTCAGGAGTTCCACTCCTGGGTACTTATCCAAAGAACACAAAACACTTGTTCAGAACTTTATGTGCACACCTATGTTAATCAGAGCAATGTTTACAGGATAGCCAGGATATGGAATTAGAGTTAAGTTGTGGTATAAGTACACAGTGTAATACTACCCAGCTATGAGAAAGATTAAATATTGCCCTACTAATAACATGGATTAATCTGGAGGGGATTTTGTCCAGCCAAATAACTCAGAAGGAAAAGGAAGGCTAGTAGATGGCCTCATCAGTGTGTGGGATACGGAGAAACAAAGCAATGGGACAAAGTCAAAGATAAACAAGTCCTTGTGCTTGAGTGACTATGGGTCCAGTATGGCAACCTTTATCAAATAGAAATAAGAAATTGTACCTCTGAAGCACAGATAGCTTTTTCCGAAGTGAAGACCCCAAATTTCTTCTGTTATATTCTTACCTTTAGGTTCCTGAACGTTAAATAATTTGTTCTGTTTTATACCTTAATGCTTTTCAGCCACCAAGTGCCCTGGAATCCCACCTCCTCAGAGCCCTGCCCCACTAGGGAAAGATAGAAACAGGCTGGGAGTATGAATCGACCTGTCAAGCCCCAAGTCCAGGAGAGAAGCAATTACAGAAGCCAGACCTTCTACCTTCTATACCCCATAATGATCCTGGGTTCATACTCCCAGAGAAAGAATAGGGAGCATTCTAATGGAGGAGATGGGATCTGGAACCCTGATGGTGGGAAGTGCATGGAATTATACACCTCTTATCCTACAATCTTGTCAGTCATTATTAAATTTTTAAAAAATACTAATTTTATCCACACCAATAAGTAAAGCATATATATATCATATATATATATATATATATATATATCCATAGAAATTTTAAAAGTTGGAGGAAAAATGAATAAGAAATATTCCAGAATCTAAGTAGAAGTGTAATTTCTCTAGACTTTGGATCTTCATGTATTGAGCCTGTTAACCTAAATGTCAATATCATTTCTCTACCTGTTCTTCCACTTGTGTGGGTGAGGACCAACAATGAATTCCTATAGACCTGGGAATTTGGGATTAAACTTTGAATAGGTTGAAACTCTTTTTAATTTTTTAAAATTATCTTTATTTACTGGATAGGACCAGGGGCTTGAACCTGGGTCCTTGTGCATTGTAACATGTGCGTTCAACTAGGTATGCCACCATCTGGCCCCAGGTTGAAAATTTCTAGAGAACCAATTCCAACCTTGGATAAGTTTTCACATGTTTAATACTGATAATAATAAAATGGGAAATACACTGGATTAGGGAACTAATCAAACTTGACCAGAAGGAAGAAAGCTTAATTGAATACAAGGCAGACTTTAATTTAAAATTTTGACAATGCTATGTGATAGTCCACTGACTGACTGACATTATCTATCAACATTGATAGCTAAATCTGGATTTCTCTATAGAACTATCCTGTTGGGTCCTAAAGTTTGAACTTCATAAGCCTCAGTGATTTCTTGAACAACTGCCCCTAAATCAAACTAGGTATCACGGGACCCTATGGTCTAGAACATTGAATTTTTGTGTAGAATTTGAGAGGGAAAGTATATTATGTAAGAACCCAAAGTGTCATTAGAGATAACCCACTGCACCCTCCCACCAGCCCACCCTCAGGACTGGCTCTCAGTGTGTCATATCTCCCACTGATGTGCTGCAGGTTCATCAAAGCAGTGTTCATCAAAGCAGGTTCATCAAAGCAGGAACTCTGAAAATAATCACTTCATAGACTTTAGCAAATTCCTCATGACACTCCACTCATAGTCACTCCAGTAAGTAAATAAATAAAGTACTCATTTCAGTTCCTTCAGTATCTCAAATTCAACTCCTTAAATGTCTCAAAATTTCTGAGACTGTCAACACATGCTTGCTATGCCTTTAGTCCTAGAAATACGCATTTTCCCCCTTCCGTGTTATCTCCATACAGATGCTACCAAGGATTGGGGAATTCAGAGGTGGGAATAATTATCTTGCCATTAAGACGTCACTGTTTTCTTCTGGACGACAGAAACAGAAATAAGCCAAGGTATCATTTTAAGAGTCGTGAGATTTTTAACTATAGGATTTTAAATCTTACCATTAAAAAAAAATGAGGAGAGGGAAATGCACAGCAGATGAGTGCATTTGGATGTATTATAGAATGGAGCAAGTATAAATCACTTATATCTGACAGAACAGAGGGATCTAGAAATAATTCACTCTTCAGGGACAAGATGATCTCAGTGATTTCCATCACCTCCCACCCCTCCACACAAACACAGTTCTCAAGTCTATGTTCTTTGAAGAAAACCATCTTAGTGGCAGAGGACCCTGTGTGTTTGTATTGTTAAAAAAAAAAAAAGAAAGAAAGAAAGAAAGAAAGAAAGAAAAGAAAACCATCTTAGAAGGAATCAGATGATCAATATCAAAAGAATAATATAGTAAGTAATGTTATTATTATTTAATGAAGTTCAAATAATCTGGTAAATCTACATGCCCACCTGGTTTATGTCAGAATCACACTGGAAGCTTCTCAAAATAAGCAGGCTGAAATCCTATAGTTATTAAAGAGCTCTTCATCTAAAACCAAGTCCCTCTGTGATCAGAACAAATACGGAAAGATAAGAACAAACTAGAAAGATAAGAGTTTGGGGGGAGGGTATTTGAATCTAAGAATCCTTATCCAGGTTCTTGCTGTCTTTTTGACTCATTTGGTTCTTTTTCAAGTCAGCAGGTGTACAACTTCAACACCAGAAAAGTCCCCCAAAGCAGCATGCATTTATGCTTCCCTATTTGCATATTTTCTTCCCATTCCCACCCCTGAGGCAAGTCTCTCAGTGGTCAATAAGAAATGAAAAGGAAACATAATTCCAGAATGTAAGATTCCAGACAAAAGAGCACCACCTGGGAGGAGGAGTGGAAGGGTCTAGACTAGTCTTTCATTTTTGCCAAGGTGGTGGCCAGGCCTGCGGCTCTCTGTCAGCCTTGGCTTCCTGGATGACGGCCAACTCCTCTGGTCAGGACAGCAGGCCCTGGGCCTCCTTCCCATCATTCACCACAGCCAGGAGACCTGGGGGACGCAGAATCCACTCTTCTGCCCTGAAAGGCCTTCAAGACCTCACACAACCTGACTGGGGCCTTGTACACGAAGGTCTAGCCTGGCTTAACTCTCCAAGGCTAAGAAGCAAGAGAATGGAGAGAAGTTATCAGTGGATTTGATTTCTACCTCACCAAGTGGAG
The DNA here is from genome assembly GCF_950295315.1 of Erinaceus europaeus. Taxonomy (NCBI): domain Eukaryota; kingdom Metazoa; phylum Chordata; class Mammalia; order Eulipotyphla; family Erinaceidae; genus Erinaceus; species Erinaceus europaeus. The sequence continues at coordinate 96,318,240 of NC_080168.1, read as the reverse complement.
CTGGAGAAAATGCCAGGTTTGAAGTGCTTCTTTCCTGGCTCTGTCACTTTCATCCTTCATACTGCCCCCCACCTTCTGCCTCTCTCTGATTTCAAATCTGTTGTCAACACTACTGAGAATGCCTCTTCTGTCCGTTATCTCTATCGATGAGAGGAGCCAAGGGTTCTGTGAAGATAAAGCCTCCATATCTGAAAAAAAAAAAAAAAAAGAAAAAAGAAAAAAAGAAATGAAAAGGAAAGAAAGTTGGAGATCGTGGCTAGAAGCTACTCCAGTTCTATAGTTCTTCCTGTATGAAGTTATGAGGGTGTCTTTCTGCAAATTTCTGCATGTTTACCTATTGATGTGTCTTAGAAGACTAGAATACCTAGTGACAGAGAAAGGAACTGGGGAATCTTGGAACAAGTATTAACATTCGTTATGGTTAAGAGATTGGCAACTTTTGATTTCTCCATCGCCACTGTTGGCATTGACTTTTCATGACCTCTTCTTTCCAGCCATGTTTGGACATCTGAGCTTGAGATGCTTTCCAGATAGGTTCCTGAAGTTCTAGTTATGGATTAAACAAACATTCTCTGCATTTGTTGCCCCTATTCAGTTTGATCAGCTCTTATCTATATATTTTAATTTATTTATTGGGGAATTAATGTTTTACATTCAACAGTAAATACAGTAGTTTGTACATGCATAAAATTTCTCGGGTTTCCATATAACAATATCTGTTCTATATATTAACCCTCTGTTTCAGATTGTCTTTAAAGGGTTCCACTGCACACATTCAACTTTGGAAAACTATTTGGGTTTCAGGATTGACAGCTCTAAGCTGTGGCACTAATCTTGTGCCATGTTTATTGTGTGACTATTCCAAGCCAGACCACTATTTCACACAGTAGAATTTCTCTTATTATGAAGTAAAAAGGACATACTGCCTTCCTTGCAGAAAAAAATGTGATGGTTAAAAGATAAAAGCCGAAGTTCCTTAGAAATACAGTGTGCATATTACATGTGACAATCAAACATTGATAGACTCCATTTTAGAATGTGGTTTTCAGGGTGTTGCTTGGCAGACTAATCTAGTCCCCCTTTGGCAAGACTGACTATTATATGTTTCCTACAAAAAAAAAAAGAGCAATGAAAAGATAAGTAATTCTTTTGTACATGTATGCATTTATAATTTTATGAAAGATCATTCTGCTTACTGTTTATAAAGTTAGTGTGTGTGGAGGGGGGGCAGCCAGCAATGTTGAGAATGGCTAGGCAACTAGGGACATATACAAAAACAAAAAATATCTATGTTGCAAGTCAAACTTATTTTTTTAATTTATTTTTTATTTAAGAAAGGATAAATTAACAAAACCACAGGATAGGAGGATACAACTCCACACAATTCCCACCACCCAATCTCCATATCCCATCCCCTTCCCTGATAGCTTTCCCACTCTCTATCTCTCTGGGAGCATGGACCCAGGGTCATTGTGGGTTGCAGAAGTCAAACTTATTTTTACAAGTTATGAAAGTGAGCACATCTCACGTAACTGGATAATGAGTCTACTTTGCCATGCCAAAGAGGGAAGGATGGGTGGCAGCATACAGATGCTACTTTGAATTCCAGCTTTGGCTATTGCAGGTACCTGGACAAGTTTCTTGACTTTTTGTTTTTTTTTTTGGTCATCACTGTGGCTTCACTACTCCAAGACAACTTGTTGTGACAGAAATAGAGAGAAGGGGCTGGATTGTGGTACATGTGGTTGAGTACACATGTTATAATGCACAAAGACCCAGGTTCAAGGCCCCCATCCCCATCTGTAGGGAGGAAGATTTGTGAGTGGTGAATAAGTGCTGGAGCTCTCTCTCTCTCTTTCCTCTCCATTTCTGCCTGTTTATATCCAATAGATAATGATAATTTAAAGAAAGAAAGAAAAATATCTTCATTTTTAAAAAAATAGAGAAAGAAAGAGACTGAGAAAGATATCCCAGCACTGAGACTTCCTCCAGTATGGCAGGGACCCAACTCAAATGTGAATGAAAAAATCAGCGCATTATCCATGTGAGTCACCTTGCCGGTCCAACTTATTTTTTTTTTAATTTCTGTTTACTTATATTTAAAATGAGGCTAAAGAAACAAATATAGTAAGGGAACACATATGGTGAAACTTGGACTGGATATGATGTATTGTACCAAAGTCAAAGACTCTGGAGAAATTCTGCACCCCAAAAAAGAACTTTGGTCCATACTCCCAGAGGAATAAAGAACAGTGAAGTTTCCAATGGGGGGGGGGGGGATGGGATACGGAACTCTGGTGATGGGAACTGTATGGAATTATACCCCTGCTACCTTACAATCTTGTTAATCATTATTAAATCACTAATAAAATTTTAAGACAAAAGAAATAAATACCTTAACCCTAAAACAAACAGAAAAGACTTGGGAGAAGGAGGGGAATAGATGGTCTCTGGGGTCCTGGTACATGATGGTGAAAAAGACCTAAGCTGGGGGAGAGGCAAACACCTATCACAGGGAGATGAGAAGTATCTACATGTCAACAACTGTACTATAAACCACTCACCCCTCCCCATAAGATGAGTGGATAAAACTACATACGTCATAGAATTTTCGGGAATAAAGCAATAAATACAATAATACCTATGTACCTTTGGCTCTGAAATTTGTTGAATTCCGTATTCTGTGTATTTGATATTACTCAACACTCAGGTGAGGAGTCCTCCACTCCCGCCTCCTGGTCCCCATGTCGAAAGTGGGTGGGGGTCAAGAGCAGGGTTTAGGGGCTTTTCTGCAGGGCGCTGGTGGACACAGTGCCTGGAGAGCCAGGAGGAGTTGGGCTGGGCGTTGAGACACTGGAGCTAGAGCAGGCCGAGTGCTCCCTGCTCCATGTCCTCTGCTTCCAGCCAACATCCAGAAGGCAGCAGCCTCCCAGGGCGGCCTGTTTGCGAGATCACCACCAAGACCCGCCTGAACTTACTGCACCAGGAGGAGGTGCACAGACCGTGAACTGCTACGTACAGGCCCAGGCCAACTTGGAAATCTGTCTGTGCAAGTGTCCCCACAACCCCAAGGGGTGTGCGGGCCACGGTCCTACTTTGTCTTTTGCAGTGGACCCCCACCCCCTACCCCAACAAATGATGGGACTGGCCTGCGGCTGCAACACCTTTAGACACTGGGCTCCTCACAGACGCTTGTGGTGTGTTCTGCCGCCAGAAAAAGTTCCAGCCAGCATCTCGGTGCCCAGAAGTCCTTGCACCTAGGAGGCTTTTCTGAAAGTCATCCGAGTTTCGTGGCATGGGTACAACAGGGAAAGCCCCAAGGACCTCTGTGTGCCCCCAGCTGGCTGGAGAGCCAAGTAAGGCCACTCCCACCTTCCTACAGGACAGTGGCCTGGATGACCAGCTCATGTCCTTGCTCAGTCCCTCCCCCACATGACCCAGGCCGCGCCATACTTGAGGAAGAGCTAGCAGAATGACAAGGGCGCTCATGCTGTATCACTGGTGAGGCTGCCACCTGCAGAGTGTCACCCAGCATGCTGGGGACAAGGCTCCCGCTGTCTCTAGGACTGGCTATGCTATCTGTAGGGCTGACAATTCTCCAAGGCCCTGGGGCTGACTGTCCCCTCTCGGGAAATTTCTCCTCCACCACCTCGACGCTATCCCACTAAGCCATCAGCTCCTCTCAGTACAGGTAACATGAGGTTACATTTGATTTTTCCTTTTTATTTATGTATGCCTGCTTAGTTTTAAGGACTGTATTAAAAAAAAAAAAACACGCACATAATCCCACTAGTTAAACATTCCCAGGGTTCAAAAATGGACTGTTTTAATTTTTGTTACTCCTTATGGGACAATTTTTTCCGTAATTATTGTTTTTGACATTTATCTTGCAGGACCAGACTCAATCATCAACAAGAAACAAGGCACAACTGTATCTGTGAAGGGTTTAAAAATAGTTCCTGCCAGACAATTAAGTGCTATTTGTTTTTTCCTGGACATAAAGGGCAATGTGGCTTTTGACCCCTAGAGGGCAGCAGAGGAGTAAGAACGAAAGTAGAAACTGCCAGGGTTTCATTCCTTACCAGGATATATCAACTGCAGCCTGAAGGAATGAGGAGGAGGAGGATGAAAGGGTCTAATAATCCTGCAGACAGCTGAGTTCAATGACTTAGAGTCTGTTGTTGTGTTCTTGTAAATAGTTTGAGACACCGTGTAAGTCTAGTAAGGAGATGTATCCAGGCCCTCCTCTGGAAGCACATTCCAGAATGACTCTCTCATGATTTGCTTTCCAGTATTTGCTGTTTCCTGAGAACTTGGCTGAGACTGAAAGCCAGGGTTTTGGCCTCTCTCCGTGTGGCTTCGACTTCCTCCTAACCGTGGCTAGGTTTCAGGTAAGCATCCCCAGCTAAAGGACTAGTAGAGGAAGCATCGCTTCTTATGGCTTAGCTTCAGAAACCACACCTGTCACTTCTGCATGTTCTTACAGTCCGAGCTGTAACAAATTCCAGAAGTTTCAGAGAACAGGCCATAGATGCCATCTCCCGATGCAGGATTGGCAAGCTTTTGGAAAATGCATTTGGAATTAGAAGTATTGGGTTGTCTCTGTCTTTCATTTCCATTTAACAATATCAGCAAATCTTAACAAGTTTGGAGGCAAAATACATTCCAATTGTGATGTATTCACATGGTCACTGCCCCCAGCTGAGTCTAACCTAATGTGTTTCTTTACGTAAACTACAAAAAAATTCCTAAGAGGCTGCCTCTCTTCTAGTTAAGCCCCACATAATCTATTATCTATGCTGCTCCCAGTGAAAATGATTCTATTGCCACTCACCTGGAAATCATATAAAGGCTTGAAATTATCTTTAAATTAAAAACCAGCTCCCTAAATGGGGCTTGAAAGATCCTCCAGACTTTGACTTGCTTCTTTTCATTTCATCTTTTGGTCCTTTCACCATCACATGTGCTCTGGTCTTCTGCCTCCAAGGCCAGCATCTGGATGTCTGTACTTTAGGGTCTTTTCTCCTTTCTAACTGTCTCATTGTTGTGACCTCTACAAAAAGACCCCTTTCCACATCAGCAAAATAGCTCACTTGGATCCCCACCACATTGGAGGAAGATTTAGTACTGCGGTTTCTCCCTCCCGCACCCCCCCCCCCATCTTTATCTGGAAAAGTCAGCCGAGAGATGAAATTAATTAATTAACTTATGGCCCTGATTCCCAAACCACTGCATACAAATCAGCACTGCCTTTATCCTCTTAGCCATGTTCTTCATTATTCTGAAATAATGATAGTTGTGCATTTGATTGTTTTTTGTGGTCTGCTCCGATTTCTGGAATATAAGAACTTAGTGAAAAGAACAGTTGGTTTGGTTTTGTTTACTGCTTTTATTAACTTTGCTTAGGTTTACTCAAAAAACTGTACAGTTGAATATGGACTTAAGAAGAGAAAAATGAAAATAGATGCTTTACTGTTCCAGTTGTGGTGTTTTAGACTAAGGCCTGCTTCTACTGACATGAAATCATGCTTGTGCTCGCTTTGAATGATGGGCTAGGCTTTCCCAGCAGTCAGTGGTTTACGACACTCTAGTTTGGGGATAGTGGCTCATTTTGATGCATACACTGAAGGGAGTTTCAGCTTGAGCTGGGGTGTTGGCACCGCTGGGATTCAATCCTGTCTGGGTATGTTTGTTGACTTGGTGATGACAGATATCTAAGAGTTTGGTTCTAGGGAATGTTTTGAGTTTTGAATGAGTGAAGAGGGGGAAAAAAATGTCTGTGGTTGTAGAGGGTTGAGGGAGGGGAGGCCGAGGGGATAGAAAAGGAATGTCTAGCTGTGGATGAGTGAATATGGTGCTACTTTCTGGGACAACTCAGTGCAATTAAAGGTGCTTCCTGCATATGAAGAATTCTCCATCTCCTCATGGCAGTGAGGAGAAACAAATACATTAAAGATAAAAAAAAATCCTTTAGAAAGTGAACGGTTATGGCCCTAGAGGTGGCACAGTGGTAGAGCTCTGGGCTTGCATATGGGAAGTGCCAACAGTCCTGCTCTGATCCCTCAATCCCTCTCATCGGATGAAATAAACTAAATCACCTTTATTAATGTGCACAGCTTTTAGGGACAACAGCTGGGAGCTGTCATTAAGGCCTCTTTTAACATGCGCACTTAATTAATTTGGCTCTTTCTCCCCTTGTCAAAACACAGGGAGGCAGCTCGGCAGAAGTACAGGCCTTGCATGCATGAGACCCTAGGTTCAATCCCTGGTACCATATACAATGTGCTCTGGTCTTTCTCTCTCTCACTCTCTCTTCTCTTTAGCTCTCTCTCAAAATTAAAAATTCTATCACATGACAATTTGATGTAAATTTAATTTAAATGCTGATTCATTTGTACTTTGGTTAGGAATGGCATGAGATTACATTCAGTTTTTCCCCCACAAGTGCCTCTCCAGCTGCCATAAGTGCATTTCTGAAAATAAGGATTTTTTTTCCCCCACTGTAATTTGAAATCTCAGTGGAGTGAGAAGTGTGAGGGCCACTGTTACTCCATATTGTCCTCGGGTTCCCTCCATATTAAAACTTAGTAATTACAGATGCAGTGCGGCTGCACCATATCCTTGAACAGACAACACTATGTTAGGCAGCAGTTATTCTGCAAACTGAGGTCATGGCAACCTCAGTACCCAAAGTATGTTTAACCAGCAAAAGATTAAGTATGATCAAGGACTGTGTCACAGACCCCCCTGACAAGGACTGCGTCACAGACCCCCCAGACAAATACTGCATCACAGACCCCCCCCCCCCCAACAAGGACTGTGGTCATGGACCTCCCTGACAAACTGATTTGAACTTTAAGTGAACTCTGTAACTGACCACCCCCCCTCCCCCTTCCTAACATGTATAAAAAGAACCTGTTTGCATTATTTCAGGGCTCCCATGCCACTATTGGGAAGTGCATGTAGCCCAGGCTTAAGCTTGCTTTAATAAATTTGCTTTTACATGTGATGCTGGCCTCCTCGCTGCGGGAACGGGATTTAAAAATCTGGGCATAACAAGAAGTACATGCAGAGACTTTATTTTATTTTGCTACTAGGATCATTTCTGGGGCTTTTTAACCTGCACAATTCTACCATTCTCAGCAGACTTTTTTTTTTTTCTCCCTTCAGATAGAGGGTGAGAAGCAGAGAGGGATAGAAATAAAGTTAGAGAAGGAAAGATGTCACACCACTGTTTCATTCACTTCCTCTGTGCAGATGTTCTTATGGTGGTGGCGGTGGCAGGTGTGTGTGTGTGTGTGTGTGTGTGTGTGTGTGTGTGTGTGCTCAAACCCAGGTCTTCAGCTGGTAAATAAAGTGTGCTCTCTCTGGTAATCTATCTCCCTCCTTGCTCCATGATTATATATTTAAAAAAAATTTTTTTTTCCCTTTTGTTGCCCTTGTTGTTGTTTTATTGTTGTTGTTATTGATGTCGTCGTTGGATAGGACAGAGAGAAATGGAGAGAGGAGGGGAAGACAGAGAGGGGGAGAGAAAGACAGACACCTGCAGACCTGCTTCACTGCCTGTGAAGTGACTCCCCTGCAGGTGGGGAGCCGGGGGCTCGAACCGGTATCTTTCTGCCGGTCCTTGCACTTTGCACTACGTGTGCTTAACCCGCTGCGCTACTGCCGGACTCCCCCATGATTATGTTTTTTAAATAGTAAGTCCATAGATGAAAGAACTAAGTAATAAGCAAGGAACATCAGTGGAACCAGAACTAGGTTCTGGGTTAATATCCACCACTCCCCCCCCCCCCAAAAAAGAATGCCTATAGTTTCTTTCTGGCAATAAATGGTTCACTGTACCTTAAAAAAAATCTACAAGAAATGAGTAAAAGATGATGACCTGGCATGGTGAGTAGCATTAATCCTGTCTTGAGGGAAAACATGCCAGTTGCAATTTCTTCTTACTATTGATTCTAGGTCCCATTCTGAAGTGATGCTGCATTTTACTTATCCATAGCAGACTCATCCAATGGCAATTTGTAGATTTATTGAAATTTTTAAGGACTTATTACATATGAGATTTTTTTTTAATTTCTTTACTGGAGGATTAATGGTTTACAGTCAGTAAAATACAATAGTTTATACATGTGTAACATTTCCATATAACAATACAACCCCCACTAGGTTCTCTTCTGCCATCATTTTTCAGGACCTGAACCCTCCTCCCCACCTATGACAGATTTTTTTCGTGAGACAGAGAGACGAGAGGGGGACAGAGTAGTTCAATACTCTTGTACATGCAATGCCAAGGACAGAATGGAACCTTAGGCATAGAAGTCTGACCTTGTACCAGTTGAACTATTGATATTTCCCTGCTGAGAAACGTGCAAATTTGTAAATAAACCATGGTGCCTATTTAATTATCAGATTTTTTTCTTAAAACATTTAATTAATTTATTTATTTATTTTAGAAATTTGTAAAGAGCTTTAATATGTAAATAATAAGAAAATTGTAAATCAAAAGAAAAGTGCAGTAACATAAATAGAAAGATCCCGATTGAAGATTAGCTTTAGTTGTGTGACTTTGGACAAGATTTTTCACTCTGACCCTCATCGTTAGGATAGAGGGGACCGGGGCTGATAATACCTATCCCATTGTTACAGGAAGTGTTAAAGAACAATTTCAGTAAAGCAGCTAGTACCGTACCTTTACTGAGGTGCTATTGCTATTATTTTCTATGCTGACTCTATAACTATTCTGAACTGTTTTGTTTTCAAAAAAATGTTTTTAGAGAAAGGAAATCATGTAAAGGCTTAACTGGTGTTCTTGCTAGTATTTTATAAAAATGTGGCTAAATAAGTGATTATTGCTATTCTGAGCTATCTACAGATTAGCAGTTAGGATATATATATATATATATATATATATATATATATATATATATAAATTATTCTTAGTTGGGCTTGTGCAAATTCTTTGTTTTTTTATTTAAGAAAGGATTAATTAACAAAACCATAGGGTAGGAGGGGTACAATTCCACACAATTCCCACCACCCATTCTCCATATCCCACCCCCTCCCCTGATAGCTTTCCCATTCTCCATCCCTCTGGGAGCATGGACCCAGGGTCATTGTGGGTTGCAGAAGGTAGAAGGTCTGGCTTCTGTAATTGCTTCCCCGCTCAACATGGGCGTTGACTGGTCAGTCCATACTCCCAGTCTGCCTCTCTCTTTCCCTGGTAGGGTGGGTCTCTGGGGAAGCGGAGCTCCAGGACACATTGGTGGGGTCTTCAGTCCAGGGAAGCCTGGCCGGCATCCTGATGACACCTGGAACCTGGTGACTGAAAAGAGAGTTAACAAACGAAGCCAAACAAGTTGTTGAGCAATCATGGACCCAAAGCTTGAAATAGTGGAGAGGAAGTGTTAGGGGGATACTCACTGCAAACTCTAGTGTACTTCTGTTTTCAGGTATATATTATTTTGCAGTAGTTTACGGATACGTGTGACCATATGTTCTCTCTCACAGAAACTGGTGCATATCTAGGTTTTGGGACTTTGTTAGAAAGTGAACCATCTGAGATGGAATTAGAGTATACTATGAAAGGAAAGGTCTCACCCGAGTAATGAAGCCGAAGGGTTGTCATTCCACACGTGTAGTCTCTGGACACAGTCTGAAGTGAAGCATGTTGAGGTGGCAATCATTGTGTTGGTTAGGTTGTGATCAGCAGATGCAATATTATTTGATATGGATTGGGAGAGGCATACGGGAAAGTGGGCCCTATTCAATGGTTCCAGGACTGGGGCAAGTAGAGGCTCTATAGTGGAGATGTGAGGTTCCTGCTGTCTTAGGGTTCAAAAAGACAATTTATAGTTAATGTTATCACCACATTATTTGGTAATTGGGTTAACTTTGAAAAGTCCTTTTGTTAGGGTTTGCTGTACAGTACCAGTATCTTGTATATAGCTGTGCTATTGGTTGCTTCTGATCTACTTGGTCTAGGCTTTTGAGAGAGTCTGCATATCAATTACACTGCATATATTGAGAAAAGATTCAGTTTGTGTTTTGAAAAACTTCGAGACATACTCCTATGTTCATAGCAGCACAATTCATAATAGCTAAAACCTGGAAGCAACCCAGGTGCCCAACAACAGATGAGTGGCTGAGAAAGTTGTGGTATATATACACAATGGAATACTATGCAGCTATCAAGAACAATGAACCCACCTTCTCTGACCCATCTTGGACGGAGCTAGAAGGTATTATGTTAAGTGAGCTAAGTCAGAAAGATAAAGATGAGTATGGGATGATCCCACTCATCAACAGAAGTTGAGTTAGAAGATCTGAAAGGGAAACTAAAAGCAGGACCTGACCAAATTGTAAGTAGGGCACCAAAGTAATAACCCTGAGGTGAGGGGTAGACATGCAGCTTCCTGGGCCAGTGGGGGGTGGGAGTGTGTGGGAGGGATGGGTCACAGTCTTTTGGTGGTGGGAATGGTGTTTATGCACACTCCTAGTAAAATGTAGTCAGATACATCACTAGTTAATTATTACGAGAGGGGGAAAATTAATTGTATGTCTCGAAGTTTTTCAAAACATTTTATTTATTTTAATGAGAGATATAGAGAGAGGAAAGAGAGACCAGAGCACTGCTCAGCTCTGGCTTATGGTGGGGCTGGGGATTGAACCCAGGACCTTGAAACCTCAGGCATGAAAGCCTTTTTGCATAACCATTATGCTGTCTCCCAGCCCCAATTATCAGATTTTAAAGAAGCTTCCTGTCAAAAACAGAAATGGCAATATATATTAATTAATTAAACACTTTAATGTGTGTACTGTATTAATCCAAGAACCATAACTTAAAACTCTCTAAGAGAAAATTTCTCTTTTTTTAATACACTTTTAAAAAATATTTTCTTCATTTTATTTTTGAGAGAGGGAGAGGGAGAGGAACGCCAAAGCACTGCTCAGCTTGGGCTTATGGTGGTATAGGGGACTGAGCCTGGGACTCTGGAGCCTCAGGCATGAGAGTCTCTTTGCATAACCATTATGCTATCTACCCTAGCCCAAGAGGAAATTTCCCTGTGGTTAACGTCACATAATCACCAGCTTTATCTCCGTTTATGTTTAATCTTTAAAAGTCTATTAATGAAATAAATAATAATAATAAATCTATTAAAGGGCCAGGTGACTTTATAGCCTTAACAACCATCGAAGATTTCAGTTGAAATGGTAGACAAATGAGCAAGCAAACATCACTATGAAAATGTTCCTAGACCAGGCTGAATGCAGAACTTGTAGGAAAGGGCAGTCGAATGGAAACTGAAATGCCTGTGTGGTTAGACAAACAATTGGCTGTTGAAGGAGAATGAGTTAAAGAAATGTGAAGGGAGTCGGGTGGTAGCACAGCAGGTTAAGCACACGTGGCACAAAGCCCAAGGACAGGCATAAGGATCCTGGTTCGAGCCCCGGCTCCCCACCTACAGGGGAGTCGCTTCACAAGTGGTGAAGCAGGTCTGCAGGTGTCTATCTTTCTCTCCCCCCTCTGTCTTCTCCTCCTCTCTCCATTTCTCTCTGTTCTATCCAACAATGACAACATCATCGATAATGATAATAACTACAACAGTAAAACAAAAAGGGCAGCAAAAAAGAGTAAATAAATATTTTAAAAAAAAAGAAATATGGAGACAGGGCGGGTGAAAGAGCTCACTTGGATAATGCACTGCTCTGCCCCGTGCATGTCCCATGTTCAAGTTTGGTTCCTAACTTCATTAAAGGAAGCTTTGGCCTCTCTCTCTCTCTCTCTCTCTCTCTCTCTCTCTCTGTCTCTCTCTTTCTCCTTCCATCTGAAAGGCAAACACAAAGAAAGAAATGTGGAGACCACCAATCACTGGCACCTTATTCTGACAGTTTAATTCACAAAGTGCCAACATGCATGTGAAGTTTTTGCTTACTTTCCTCCCAGTTTGTTCAGACATTATAGCATCAAAATATATTAAATCAAATGGAGAACGTGCATGCACACATTCTTTTTTAAAAATTATCTTTATTTATTTACTGGATAGAGACAGGTAGAAATCAAGAGGGAACAGGGTAATAGGGAAAGAGACAGAGAGACACCTGCAGCCTTGCTTTACCACTTGTGAAGCTTTCCCCCTGCAGGTGGGAACCAGGGGCTTGAACCTGGGTCCTTGTACATGCACACATTCTTATAATATCACAATATTATCATTTCTTTTCATTTTTAATTATTTCTTTTAGGGTCACTGAACACTTGTTCTCTTTCCTATCATTTATGTATGTGTTTTATGTAACTATAGTCATAGACCATAAATAATTAAGAATATTTTACTTATTTTCACTGCACATTATTTTAATCAGTATGTTTTCCATACAATTAGGTTTTGTATTTTCTTACAAATTCACATGATAAAATAGTACACTTCATTTAAGATATGATCTACTGTTTCATATTTATATTTACTTAAATTGCACACAGGATTTTTTTTTCTAATAAAAAAATGTTACCATGTGTATTAAGCATACTGGCTCATATAAATCATTTTTTGAAAGACTGATTTAAAAGAAACCTCCAGAATGGATCTCAGAAGGTCAAAAAGTCTGTTCAGCTTTCTGATTCTTGATAATAAATGATTTCCCAAGCAATAGTGCTTATTTGTATAGCAACCAACAAGGCACAAATATATCCATTTCTCTAGCAAATTGATGAATCTGGACCTTCATACTAAAACTTTAGAGGGTAAAATGTATTGACACGTATCTTGCGGAAATGTGGAAACAGCCTCATGATAACAAAAACCCTGTAAATCAGCATTCTCTCAATGAATTGAGACTGAAGTTGAAAAAAATACATATTGATATCCTGACTTACAAGTGTGTGTTTCAAAGACTTATTTGCAAGTTGATCTGAGTTTTAGATACTACATTTTTTGTTCTGAAGAGTTGGTATACACACGTAGGCACGCATGCACTCACTCACTCGCTCGGTAACCCAAAAGAAAACCCTCGCATTTAACATAAGGAAATTCCCAGAGAAGACACTCATTGAAACTGGTGTCATCTGAAGGTTTCTAGAAATGAAAGTGACCTCTTGTGATAGGGGCAACTCTGACTCAAATTCTGTTGTCCCTCAGAATTCTGTGAACACTAGATTAGTCCCACTATTTAAAGATTCCCACCCTGTAGATCAGATCCAAGAACAGGGTCCAACAGGAACCCAAACTCTCCTCACTGCCATTGTAGTACTCCCACATGGTACTAGGATTCAGACCTGGGAGACACATGGCTAAGCTTACAGCCAATGATCTTTTTCTCTGTCCCAGGGATTCTACTTTTTGAAATGCACACTATGCTTTTATTTTCTAGTAGCTCTAGTAGTTCCACCTGTAATTAGACATTTGCAGTTCCCAACTTTTCACTCCATCAATAATGGACATTTTGACAGGAAAAATTTTCCGATTTAGGGAAGTTATCAAATAATTACTCAGAATTTATATCAAAGAATACAATTTTTTTTAAGCATTTGTAGTGTCTTACCAAATTGCTTTCTAATGGGGGGGGCATCATCAATATATTTCAGGAACTGATGCTTATTTGAAATTGTTAGGAAGGCGTAGCAACTCAGAAAACAAGAGATCATAAGGCATAAGGCATATGAACTAAAAATGTAATGGAGCCTTGCCAATCCTAATATGCCCTTGACTTGCATTGGTCAAACAATGACATCCTAAATAAGGGAAATGGTAGAATCCTAGAGTCACAGCTCAGATTATACCATGGGTATCAAATTCTCTGTGGGTATCATGTAGATGAAAACAAATAACAGAGAAAAAAAATCAGGATGAAAAAGGATCTTCAAACTCTGTTTATTGGGAATTATTTAGAGGAATTGTGATTTCTTAATGCTGTAGAAGAGGGACGGCAGAACAAACATACAACTATGTCAAGTTCAAATACATATTAATGTGTCCAGCTTGGTAGCAGATGCTTATGTTCATTAGTTCATTTCTGCCCCCCCCCCCTTCAATGTTTTTACCTTCCTAACAGGCCACATCTTATCTAATCTCTGAAGTTTAGTAAGATCAGTCAGGCCTGGCCTTTGGTAGGAACTCAATCTTAGAAGAAGTTTGTGTTGAGGAGTCACTGATTGTAGTTGTAGCAATCGGTATGTTACTAAAATGCTCTTTGAAAAAAAAAACATTTTATAGTGAAGTTCTGTTGCAGCACGGCAGTATATGGGCTCCAGGTGTGTGTAAGTCAGGATGGGTTTCACAATGATAAACACTGCCTGGGGGTTTTCTCAGGACGAAGTGAAGCAATGTATGTGTCTAACATACAATTTCTAGCCCATCAGGATTGACAGTTGTTTTAATAATCATCATTTCCACGAGACCAAGAGGTGGGTGTCACTATTTTTTACTTAGAAAAGAGGAAGGGTTGGGGCCAGGTGGTGGTGCACCTGACTGGGCACATATTACAGTGTGCAAGGACCCGGGTTCAAGTCCCTGGTCCCCACCTGCAGGGGGGAAACTTCACAAGTGGTGAAGCAGGGCAGCAGGTGTTTCTGTGTCTCTTTTCCTCTCCATGTCCCCCTTCCTCTCAGTTTCTAGCTGTCTCCGTCCAATAAATAAATAAATAAAGATAATAAAAAAATTTTTAAAGGACTTAAAAAATAGAAAAGAGGAAGGGTCAGCAAGATGATAGGTCACTTGGATAGTGTGCTTACTTTGTTATGTACACAACCCAGGCTCATGGCAGCACCCCACCGGACTGAAGGAAGCGTCAGCACTGTGGTGTTTTTCCCTCTTTCTTTGTCTCTATCTGAAAAAGTTGGCTCAGAGCAGTGAAACCCCAATGACAGCTAAAAAATAATAATTAGTTAATGATAAAAACAAGTTTAAGAGAGTTAGATCAATAAAGTCACACAACTGCTTAGAAGATAGTTAATATGCTATCAGAAATTGGGCTTTAGAGGGTAAGTTTTTTTTTTTTAAAGATTTTATTTATTTATTCATGAGCAAGATAGGAAGGGAGAGAGAAAGAACCAGACATCACTCTGGTACATGTGCTGCTAGGGATCAAACTCAGGACCTCATGTTTGAGAGTCCAATGCTTTATCCACTGCACCACCTCCCGGACCACGAGTGTAGGCTTTTTATTTGTTTTTATTTTATTTTATTTTATTGTCTTAGAATTTCCTTAAAAGAAGGCTTTGCAGAAAGGCATTGTAGGTACTTGCAGGAGGTTTAAGAGTTGTCTCACAGATGGGCTGAGGCTGATTTTTTTTTTTATAATTTTTTTGCCTTCACCAGTCTTATCCCATGGTAGGACAGACATCAATTCATAGCTCTCTCATCTACCTATTTGTCTGTCTGTCAAATCTCAATATATGACTCTGTATCAGTTGCAGAGAAGTCCTTTTATAAAAGAAAGCAAATGACAGAAAGTTCAAAATCAGATTAGCTTCATTTTAAATAAAACATTTAAATAAAGCTTCATTTTAAAATAAATAAAACATTTTTTAATTTTATAACTGCATAGCCAGGCTTCTCTTCCTTTAGAAATGTTATCCATTATTGAAGGCTAGTCAAATATAAAAATCATAACTATAGCTGAACATTATGTACATTGATCTTGAAAATTTTTCTCTCAGTCATAAATATATTTTCAAACTTTTTAAAGTTCCATTTTAAGTAACACTTGAAGCATGATAAGTCTTGGCAATTTATGTACCTTAGTCATAAACTCTGATCATAAAATAGTGATTTGGAATTGGGAATGAGTAATGAGGTGTTTTTTTTTTTAAAAAAAATACTTTTTAATTTATTGAATAGAGTCAGCCATAAATTGAGGGGAAGGGAGAGACAGAGAAGGAGAGATGCAGAGACACTTGCAGCCTTGCTTTATCACCTGTGAAGCTTTCCCCCTGCAGGTGGAAACTGGGTACTTGAACCTCAGCCCTTGTACATTATAACATGTGCGCTCAACCAGGTGTGCCACCCCCCCTTTTATTTCTTTAAAAAAGGAAAAATCTTGTGGCTGCTCTTGGATATTAGAGATGATTATAGAAAATATTATTTATAAGAACAATTAAAGGCATTTATGATAATGATAATAATTAAAATAATTTATTTTAAAGGCTGTTTAAAAGTTAATTTTCACCCAGGTGCATATTGAAGCCTATAATTAGCCTTCCTTAAGAGGAGGTTTGGTTGTGGAAATGTTCAAAAGTATTTGCAGAAGCAAGAATTCCCTCCCAGATAAGTTTCTTTCTTTCTTTTTGCCTTCAAGGTTATCCCTGGGACTAACTCAGTGCCTGCACTACAAGTCCACTGCTCCCAGAGGCCATTTTTTAAAGATTTTTTTGGATAGGACAGAGAGAAATTGAGAGAGAGAGGAGGGGAAGACAGACACCTGCTGACCTGTTTCACTGCTTGTGAGGCAACCCCCCTGCAGTTGGGGAGTAGGAGGCTTGAACCAGAATCCTTCAGCGGATCCTTGTGCTTCATACTATGTGCGCTAAACTTGGTGCACTACCGACTGCCCCACCCCCACCCCTGAGATATTTTTCTTTACAGCAAAAGTAAACCCTACTAAAATCCTCTGTTGGTATGCAAACAGACTAGAAATGAGCCTGCTAAGGGCTGTAGAGATGTGTGTGACTACCTTCACGGTGCTCTGACCTCTGGTCCTCAGAAATATGTAAGCACACTCCTTGCATCATACCAATAAATCCTCTCTCCCCTATTTCAAAGACAAGGGGACTTCCTGACCAACAAATAGGACCAAGAATAAATGTGACTTCCTTTTCCCTTCCAGAAGAGCAGTATCCTTGTGCTCACTTTTGATGAATTGACATATCACTTACCAGAAACAGTTATTATTATTATTATTATTATTATTATTATTTCAAAATGTCAAGAGATCCTTCAGGCCCAGTGTTGACATTTTTATGACTCTAGTTCATCAGCAAAGCTTCAAAACCTTCCTGGTCACGGACTATCACTCTGACTCTTATTGCAGAGAACTTTAGAGAAAGACAACCCCCAACCCCTTCCATCCCCCAACTTGCACCAGAGCTCATGATCAGCCTTTATTCTCTCTCTAGCTCCTGCCCAGGACTGCTGCCAGTGCAGAGAACAGGTCAAATAATGAGCATCCTGAGCCCTCAGCAGTTTCACTATGATCTGGGGACAGACAGGTGGGGGGCAGGGAGAGAATGGCCTCCAAAACAGCTTTGTGCTACCACTCGACTGGGTCCTCAGATCAACACTGCTTGAGCCCAATTTCTCATAAAGTTGTTCATGTTGCAGTTGATTGTGCACAAAGTATTTCCCAATAGGTCCTCTATTTATTTATTTGTTTATTTATTTGCCTCCAGGGTTATTGTTGGGACTTCGTGCCTGCACTATGAATCTACTGCTCCTGGAGGCCATCTTTTCCCCTTTGTTGCCCTTGTTGTTTATCGTCGTTATTGTTATTACTATTGTTGTTGTTGCTGTCTTTGTTGTTGGATAGGACAGAGAGAAATCGAGTGAGGAGGGGAAGTCAGAGAAGGAGAGAGAAAGACATCTGCAGACCTGCTTTACCACTTGTGAAACGACTCCCCTGCAAGTGGGAGCCTGGGGCCGGAACCCAGATCCTTGCACCTGTCCTTGTGCTTGGTGCCATGTGTGCTTAACCCACAGCGCTACTACCCGACCCTCTCTATTTTTAAAAAAATTATTTATCTTTGGATAGAAACAGAGAAATTGAGAAGGAAAAGGGAAGATAGAGAGGGAGAAAGAGAGACACTTGCAGCACTACTTCACCACTCATGAAGCATCCCCCCCTTGCTGGGGGAGGGGGAATTGGGGAGTGTGGGGCTTGAACTCAGGTCCCTGTTCACTGTAGTGTGTGTGCTCTACCAGGTGAGCCACTATTTGGCCCCTTAACTTCACCCACACAACTAAGTATCCCATTGCAGCTGAGACATCTATCTATAGTTAGGTTAGATACATACAAGAGAAAAGCCAAACAACAATAGATTATTCAGACCGAGATTGCATATTCCTCCCATGTAAACAGTAAGCCCTGGGAGTGCAAGGCTGGTAAGGTGGTTCAGACTCCTCTCTTTTTTACTTGTCATCTTTAGTGGGTGGTTTCCATTTTCAAGTTGACCTCACAGTAACCTTATGGTTGCAGCCAGCCTAGCTGTCACTGTCTTGCTTGGGATGAGAGGAGGAAGAGAGGAGAAACTCTAGCTGTGTTACTTTCATTAAAAATAATAATAATAATGAAAATAATAAAGGCTTCCCATTGACTACCACCTAACAATTATTTTGAAGTGTGTGCATTTGCACACGAGTGTGTTTGATCTGTACACAATGTAACCATTAGTCCAGGGAACATTATTCAGGATTTGAGGGAGAATGATTATAAGGTGGAAAAGCAACAATCTTGGGGTCAGGCTGTGGAACACCCAGTTGAATGCACATGTTACCACTTGTAAGAACCAGGGTTCAATCCCCTGGTCCCCACTTGTGTCGGGGATAGGGAGGAGGCGGGGGAAGGGGGAGCAACACAAGCAGTGAAACAGGACTGAAGATGTCTTTCTCTCTCCTCTACCTCTCCCACCCTGCTAGGTTGTCCTCTATCAAACAAAACAGAAAGAAAAAGAAAAAAGGGCTGCCAGGAGCAGTAGTGCTGGCACTAAGTAAGCCCCAGCGATAATCCTGGTGGTAGTAAGAATAAACAAACAAACAAGGGGAAAATGGCTACTGGGGGCAGTGGAATTGTTGTGTAGATACTGAGCCCCAGTGATAATCTTGGTAGCAATAAATAATTAAAAATAAAAAAAGCTGGAAAAAAAAAGGGAAAAAGCCTCTGACCAAGAAAATAAAGATCAATAGGGTTTTGACTTAGTGGGTTTTTTCTATAGATCCCAAAAACTCTGCATGGCTCTCGCCTGTTGCTGTCCAATCTAGGGGCACACTGACTTCATGTCCTATAGAAATGGAGCCCTTCAGGAGTCAGGCAGTAGCACAGCGGGTTAAGCACAGGTGGCCCAAAGCACAAGGACCAGCATAAGGATCCTGGTTCGAGGCCCCGGTTCCCCACCTGCAGGAGAGTCGATTCATAGGCGGTGAAGCAGGTCTGCAGGTGTCTATCTTTCTCTCCCCCTCTACCCCCCTCCTCTTTTTATTTCTCCAGCGACAGGAACAACAACAACAATAATAACCACAATAATGATAAAAAAAAAAAAAAGGGCAACAAAAGGGGAAAGATGTTCTCCAGGAGCAGTGGATTTGTGGTGCAGGCACCAAGCCCTGGCAATAACCCTGGAGGCAAAAAAAAAGATAAAGAAATGGAGCCCTTCTCGTCTTACAGTGGTATAGGGCCTGGTGTAGTGCATGCACAGTCATGAGGACTTGTCTCTTCCTTTTGCACTTGAAGAGATTTTATATGCGATACCCCTCACCTTCATCCGCTGGACTCCTGCCTTCCCAGCCCTCTTTGGAAAGCCCATCATTGCTAAATGTTTCCTAAAGAGCTTCGATCACAAGCCATTTGTTGGAGGGCCTCTCTCTACCAAGAGGTGCTAAAGCTTCTCTAGGTTTCTACATACCACAGGTCAGGGCCTTGTTGGTCAGCAAGAGATATGGAAAGAAGCCATCAGTTTCACTTTTTGTAACTGAATACGTCAAATTGCAAAGTTTGTACTGCCAGTCTGTTTTCTGCAATTATGTAAAATATACACTACACAGATTTTCATACTCTGTATTTTAAGATATAATTATTTATGAGATAGAGAAAAAGAAACTGAAAAAACTGCTCAGCTCTGACACATGGTGGCACTCAGGATTGAACCTGGGACCTCTGTAGCTTCAGGTATGTAAGCCTGATGTACTACCATTGTGCTTTCTTACTAGCTTGAGGTTCTTCCTAATTCACTAGAAGTTTTAGTGTTTTATTAAGATTGGTTAGAATATATTTTCAACTTTTCATTAAAGCATGACCCTTCTGTATATGTCCCTTTATATAGTCTCTGAAAGATGGGAAGGAACAGAGAGCCAGGCTATTTGTGATTTTTAATTATTTTTATTTATTGATAGAGACAGCCAGAGATTGACAGACACCTGCTGTATTGTTTCACCGCTTTTGAAGCTTTCCCCCTACAGGTGGGGACCAAGGACTTGAACCCAGGTCCTTACACATTGTAACATGTGCACTCATCCAGGTGCACCACCACCCAGCCCTAGCCAGGCTGTTTAGTTATAAAAAAAAAATAATAGTTAGAATCTTATCTTTAAAACTGTATTGTAGCTTGTAGCTGTGTATACCGCAATAAAACATAGTATAGATAGATACAGTTATAGGTACACACACACACACACACACACACACACACACACACACACACACACACGAAACAGTTTACAATTGTCCTCTTTCCATGACAGCTGAATTTGTGGGGGTGTTGTATACTAATTAAAGATTTGGCTCAGGTGGTTTTATTGTTCTAGGTTTTATTGTATTGGGTCATAAATGCAATAAACTGAGATCTTGCTATCCTGATAACATAGTCTTTCCTATGTACAGAATTTAATTTTTTGTGGTATGGTCATTGCAACTTGGAGTCAGGAAATGAGGGGGTCAGTAGAGTCTTTCCTGGGGCACCCTGAGGTCTTTGAGGAAACTGAATAACTATGTGAAAGAGGACTCTCCAAGGGAACCAGGGGAGTGTCACCAGCCCACCACTACGGAGAAGTTCAAAGCTAAGCCATTCACAGAAAAAGGAAAAAAAAAAAAGTGCTCAACCACAGGACGGATGTGCTGCTTTTTGCACCCAGTCATTAATTTGAAAAAGACAGTAAACTCTTAAAAAGTTTTCATATTGTTAGGATTACTCCAGAAGACAAACACTGACCTTTCACCTTCCAATATGTCTCTTCACTTGTTTCTCAGAGGAAAATTCTTTTCTTCCTCATAGGAAATCTTTTTTAAAAAAATTATTGCGAGAGAGGACCAGGGCTTCACTCTGGCACATGGGTACCAGGGACTGAATTCAAGACTTCATGCTTCAAGGCCAATGCTCAAGCCATTGTGCCAAATTTCAAGGCTGCAATAAGGTTCTGAAAACCTTATTTGCTTACTTTCAACAAGAATCTATAAGATAATACATTTTAACATTTGGGGGTATTTGTTTAATTACTGTGTTACTACTTCTGTCTATTATGAAAAGTCAGGAAATATTCCTAGAAATGAATGTGAGTTTAATGCAGACAACAGTTAAAAGTATTAACTAGCTAACATGCTTCTAATACTATGTTCTAATAATCTATTCAGTAAATGAAGAAGAGATTCTTGTGATTTATAAGACCAAAATAATATGATCAACTTAAATTAAAATAAAGAAGCAAATTAAGTCAGAAATAATATCCAGAATCAGTCCTTTGGTTTTACCTAACAAGTAATGTAAAACAATCTCTTTTTTGTCTGGATCACTGTAACTTTTTTATTTTATTTTTTAATTTTTTTTATTTATAAAAAGGAAACATTGACTAAACCATAGGATAAGAGGGGTACAACTTCGCACAGTTCCCACCACCAGAACTCTGTATCCCACCCCCTCCCTTGATAGCTTTCCTATTCTTAAACCCTCTGGGAGTATGGACCCAAGGCCACTGTGGGATGTAGAAGGTTTAAAGTCTGGCTTCTGTAATTGCTTCCTCGCTGAAAGGTCGATCCATGCTCCATACTCCCAGCCTGCCTCTCTTTCCCTAGTGGGGAAGGGCACTGGGGAAGCGGAGCTCCAGGACACATTGGTAGGATTGTCCTTTCCAGGGAAGTCTAGTTGGCATCATGCTAGCATCTGGAACCTGGTGGCTGAAAAGAGAGTTAACATACAAAGCCAAACAAATTGTTGACCAAAAAAACAATCTTTAAGGTCATCCCAAGCATGCACCATTTTTTATAAGAGTTGTAAGTTTGCTTCTTTACCAAACCCTTTAAGTATTAAAGTATTACTTATTGAAAGTACATTGAAATGAGAAGCCATTGGAGAAAGGTTTTCTGGAGGGTTTGTTGGAGCATAAGCCATCACTGGGCAGTTTTAGCACCATTCATCTCCAGCTGCAACCACACTGATGAGAAAGGAAATTTTATACATTCAGTTAAGTGATTTGTGTACTGGAGCAGTATGCAAATACTGGAACAGAGGCCTCAAGCTTAGGTCTCATGCATTTCCCACACTCTTTTCTGAACTCCTCTCATTTATGGTCAATACCACACAACTTTCTGTTTAGTCATGCAGTATATTATTTGTGCTCCCAAGCATCCTAAGCTTCAGATGCAACAGGGAACCATTGAGGTGTCTATCATATTTTACAAACAACAGTGTTTGAATGCGTCATTCATCCATTCATTCAACTACGCTGTGCTGGGTTCTATTATATACCAGAGTCCACTCTACATACATGCTGAGGATTTGGACTTAAATTTAAAAGAGAAAAGACAGTAAATTAACAAGAATAAAACACCACGTACAACAAATATGGTAAAGAGAACATGAAGAGGGAACATAAGAGAAACTGAGTGGTGGCATTGAATTGAATGAGAGACCTCACTGAGTAGGTGGCATGTGGACACTGAGAGCCTAGTGAACTGGATTGGCATGGGCAAAGGAGAGAGCAAAAGCTCAGTGGGACCAGAGCATACTGAGAGAAGGGGAGCATGAAGTAAAATGAAGTGGGTGAATAGCAGGGGAGAGATTCCTCAGGTTTGAGAACCCACAGTTTTCCAAGTGAATTTTATTCTAAATGCAACACAGAAGGATGTTGTCAAAGAAAATTACATGATCTCATTTACATTTTTATAAGATTGTGTGCAGTCGCAGTAAATGAAACCGAGAGAGTAATTGGGTTATTGTGACAGTCTGTGAGAAAGACTGTGTGACTTGGATCAAGGCAGAAATAAGAGAGATGGAGAAACATGGATTAAAGAGATGTTTGTGGGTATATTAAGTGGGATTTTATGGCACATCAGTTTTTTTTTGGCGGGGGGAATATCGAGAAGTGGAAGAATTGCTCACTTTTTTTTGTATGAGTAATGGAATAACAAATAATGATGATATGCTGAGATGAGCGAGGAACAGGTGTGTAACAGGTGAACGCTCTGGGGAAATTAAGAGTTCTCTTGGGCCAGCAAGACAGCACACTTGGGAGGAAGCCTGCTTTACCAGGCATGTGACCCAGATTCAGCCTGGCCCCCATTACGCTGGGGCAAGAGTTAGTGCTATGGTATTTTTCTATCTATCTGTCTATGTACCTTCTATTCATCCATCTCTTTCTGCATCTATCTGAAAAAACTGACCCAGAGCAGTGAAGCCCTAGTGATGACAAAAAAGAAGAAGAAAGAAAAGAAGAGAAAAGAAAAAAGAAAAGAAAAAGATGAGTTCTCTTTTGTTTGAAATGTTAATGAATACTTCCAGGGTAAAAGGTCAAACAGGAAGTTGAATATTCAGTTCTTGAGAAAGGTCAGCGTAAAACTATATCTTCTGGACCACCAGCCCATACAAGGTATCTAAAATTGTTGAATTATATGGATCATATCCAAGGTCTAGGAAGAGAAGCTAAGAATGAACTATTTGGGAGCTGGCACGCCTTCCTTTTTACACATTAACTATTATCAGATAAGCGGAATGAATAAAAAGGAAGAGAAATAATTTTTTCATGGTATATATACCTGTCAAAATGAAGAGAATGTGTAGCAAGTTCCCTTCAGCATTAAAGGACACTGGTTAATAAGTGACAGTTTGAGGGATCCCGGCGGTGGCACACCTAGTTAAGCACAGGTATTACCAAGTGTAAGGATCTAGGTTCGAGCTCCCACTTCCTACTTGCAGGGAGGATCTGCAGGTGTCTTTTTCTCTCACTTTCTATCTCCCCCTCCCTTCTCAATTTCTCTCTGTCCTGTCAAATGAAAAATAAAATAGAAAGAAAAAAAGTGGCCTCAAGGAGCTGTGTATCTGTAGTGCCAGTACCGAGGCCCAGCAATAACCCTGGTGGCAATAAAAACTCAAAATAAATAAATGT
This sequence comes from Erinaceus europaeus, assembly GCF_950295315.1. Classification (NCBI taxonomy): domain Eukaryota; kingdom Metazoa; phylum Chordata; class Mammalia; order Eulipotyphla; family Erinaceidae; genus Erinaceus; species Erinaceus europaeus. The sequence goes on along the minus strand of NC_080168.1, from coordinate 96,294,163 downwards.
GACAGTTTGATATCTTCACTAAAATATTCCACAGAAGATCAAAGCCACTGAGTTCGGAAAAAATGAACTCTGCATACCACTGGATGCTTGTCTTAGTAAATGTATTTTCACACATTGGACTGTGAAGGAGCACATTATTAGTGAGCACAAAATTGAAATAGTACCTGCCTTAGAAAGGCAATTCTATAATTGTCTTGACCTATGGCATAAAAGAATAAACTAAGTTTATTAGAACTATCTTAATTTTTTTTTTTTTTAAATTTGGGCTGGGTGGTAGCGCATCAGGTTAGCGCACGTAATATGAAGGGCAAGGACCTACTCAAGGATCCACCTGGGTTTGAGCCTCTGGTTCTCAACCTGCGCGCCCAGGGAAGGGGGGGTGGTGATTCGCTTAAACCCTGGCTCTCAATCTCCGCGCGGGCTTGGGGGGGAGTGTTGCTTCGTAAGCAGTGAAGCAGGTCTGCAGGTGTCTATCTTTCTCTCCCCCTCTGTCTTCCTCTCCTCTCTCCATTTCTCTCTGTCCTGTCCAACAACAACAACAATAACAATAATAAAAATGGGAAGAGATGGCCACCAGGAGCAGTGGATTCTTGGTGCAGGCACCAAGCCCCAGCAATAACCCTGGAGGGAAAAAAATTATTTATTTATTTATTTATTTAATAGAGACAGAGAGAAACTGAGAGGGGGAGATAGAGAGATACCTATATCACTGCTTCACTATTCATGAAGCTTCCCCCTTCAGGTGGGAAGTACCAGATGCTTGAATCCGGGTCCTTGTACATGGAAGCGTGTACTCAACTGAGTGAGGCACCACACCATCCCCACTTATAAATCTTAATGTGGTCCTCTTGAACAAAATGTTATCATTAATAAGTATAGACAGCTGGACTGCAGATGTTAAGGAACTCTATTAATAATCAAGATGGCTGAAGCCGAGGTGGATGGAGGAAGAAAGGAGACTTTATTTACACAAGCCAGGAGCTCAGATCATTCTGATACCTCTGGCCCTGAATAAAGGGACAGTACAAGCCTATATAGGGGGTGCAGGCTTGAGAGCAAAAACTGTCATTACAGAAGCAGAGGCTGCAAGGTGGTTATGGAGTGGGACTTGGTACCCATTGCTCAGGGTCTGGTTGCCTTAGTTTCTGTTATCTTTCCTGCATAGCTGTGTCTGGGAAAGTTTAGCCTCAGAGTAAGATACACCACTATGGGGGTGTGGGGGGGAGTACCATTTAGGAGGGCAGAAGCTAGCCAAGGTTACAGAAGCTGCCTTCTCAGTAAAAGTTCAGTCTGACCTTCATCATTTCTACTTGTTATCACTTGCTCACCCAGTGAAGGCCAGCCTGCGCTAACCACCTGCACTATCTCAGACTTTCTACATTATCTTAGCTCTGTATTGTATTTTCAGCTTTTCCTGTATTGAGGCCTACTTACAAATTCATTACAATCACATAAGCACATATTATAAGCATATCCAGGGGCTAAAATCTGGAAATTTCCTATCACTGAGACAGCATAATGATTCTGCAAAAGATTTTCATCCCTGAGACTCCAGCATCCCAGGTTCAACTGAGCAGTGCTCTGGTAATGAATGACTGTATGAATGAGTAAATAAAAAACTGGAAAACTAAATATATATAATTCAGGAAGATCTGATGAAATGGGATAATAAAGTCCTCTCCTATATATAAAAAAGTAAGATATTTATTTTTTATTAAAAATGTTTTTTCAATATCTTTATTATTGGATAGAAACTGAGAAATTGACAGGAAAGGTGGAGACAGAGAGGAAGGGAGACAGAGAGACACATGCAGCAGTGCTTCACCACTTGTAAAGCTTTCCCCCTGCAGGTGGGGACAAGGGCTCAAACCTGGATCCTTGTGCACTGTAACATGTGCACTCAACCAGGTGCACCACCACCAGACCCTAAAGTACTTCTTTTTAAAAAGCCTATTTTCTATTTACTTAAGTAACATAATATATACTAATTTAGTTTTTTAATTTTTATGTATAAAAAGGAAACATTGACTAAACCATAGGATAAGAGGGGTACAACTCCACACAATTCCCACCACCAGAACTCTGCATCGCCTCCCCTCCCCTGATAGCTTTCCTATTCTTTAACCCTCTGGGAGTATGGACCCAAGGTCATTGTGGGATGCAGAAGGTTGAAGGTCTGGCTTCTGTAATTGCTTCCCTGCTGAATATGGGCATTGGCAGGTCGATCCATACTCCCAGCTTGTCTCTCTCTTTCCCTAGGTAATTAAAGAATGCCTTAATAGCACTCCCCAATCTCAGACCTGTCCCTAAAGCAACCATTTTATCAGTTTCCTTTGTTCATGTGTGCACTTGCAAAGATGTAGTTCCATGCATGCATCATATGTTTGTAGGCCGTATGCATTTCTTCTCTAGAAAACTGTTTATTCAGTTCTTTGGCCCAATTTTTTTTATTTTTATTTTTTTATTTTTTTTATTAGTGATTTAATAATGATTAACAAGACTGTGGGATAAGAGGGGCACAATTCCATATAATTCCCACCATCAGAGTAATGTATTCCATCCCCTCCATTGGAAGTTTCTCCCTCTAAGAGTATGGACCAAAGATCTTTATGGGGTGTAGAAAGTGGGAGGTCTGGCTTCTGTAATTGCTTCTCTGGCCCACTTTTTTTTTTAGTTTATTAGTGATTTAATATTGATTTACAAAATTACATGTCAATAGGGGTATAAATCCACTTCATTCCCAGCAGCAGGGTTCTGAATCTTCAGTCACCCCACTGCAAGCCACCACATGGGCCAGCCATCATCTCTACAACTATTTACATTTATACAAAATTGTACCCTTTATCTTCCTGACCCAATCCTCTCTTCCCCTTTGAGCCACTCATGACAACATTAGTACTTCCATATGTCCCTCTCCTTTTCCTCCTCTCTTTCTGGATGCTGATGGAGCTGGAGTTCAGAACCTATTTATCTTCTTCCTCCTATCACTTCTCCCCTGCTGGGAGTATGGATCAAGGTTGTTTTTGGAGTATAGAAGGTAGGAGTTCTGGCTTCTGTAATTGCTTCTCCACTGGATGTGGACATTAGCAGATCAAGCCATACCCCCAGTCTGTTTCTATCCTTCCCCAGTGGGCCAGAGCTCTGGGGAGGTGAGGTTCCAGGACACACTGGTGAGGTCATCTGCCCAGAGAAGTCAGAATGGCATCATGGTAGCATCTGAAAATTGGTGTCTGAAAAGTGGCAGTACATAAATTGAGAAAAAAATGGTTAATGAATAGGAACCATAAAATAGGGATAGAGCAAATAAGATTAGGGGGTCTGAGGGTAGAAGAAAGCTAGAAAATCCATCTTAGTCATGTTCCTGGGGGCACACAGTTATGATGGTTTTGCTTGAGTTTGATAGTTAGCCTGAAGTTGGATATAAATACTGTCTCAGAAAATGTCAGAGTAGAAGAAAGGGCTGGAAAGTTGAATTAGGGCAATGAGTAGCTCCCATTCTTGAAAAAAAAATTAACTATTTACAGCCATCCACCTGACCTAGGGCATATATATGTATGTATGTATGTATGTATGTATATATGTGTGTATATATATATATGTATGTATATGTTTATATTTAGCACCAGAGCCTGTGTAATCTCTGAGTCCCTATTGGTCTGAGCTCGCAGCTCACTGGGGAACATTGCAGGTTTGCACTCATTTCAGGACCAGTCTTCCTCAATTGGCAGGGCAGGATACCCCAATCTCCCTTCGGAGACTGGAGCTATCCCTACTGACCCTGCTTTATGGTGAGGGCAAGTTCCTGGGAGGGTACTGGCCCACTTTGTTATTAGGTTATTATTTTTTCTTATAGTTGAATTGTACCAGTTTTATATTTAATATTTTACTTATTTTTAATGAAAGAAATACAGGAAAAAAAGATACACAGAAAAGGACCAGAGAACTACTAAGCTCTGACTTATGATGGTACTGGGGATTGAACCTGCAACCTCAGAGCCTCAGGCATGAAAGCTGTTTGCATAATCTTTATGCTGTCTCCCCAGCCCTGTACTAGTTCTTTAAAGATGTTTGATATTAATCATTTGTCTTACTGTGTGCTGTGTAAATATCTTCTCCCAATCACTGAGTTGCCTGGCTATCCTTATGTAGTTTGCATTTGATGTGAAGAAGCTTTTTGGTTTGATATAGTCGCATTTATTTATTCTTGTTTTCATTTCACATGCCTTTGGGCTTGAGTCTCCAAATACTGGCCTACTGTACAGATCGTTGATCCATCTTGATCTGAGTTTTGGACCATAGTGTTAAATAATGATCAAATTTTATTTTTCTACATGTGGCCATCCAGTTATTTCAACACTATTTGTTAAAGAGACCTTCTTTTCACCCATTAATTGGTTTTGGTCTCTTTGTCATATATTAAGTAATTATATGTGTGTGGGTTTATTTCTGGGCTCTCAATTCTGTCCCATTGAACCTGGTGTATACTTTTATTATACTTTACTATTACTTTGTAATAAAGATTGAAGTTGCGGAGCATGGTATCTTTATTTTTCCCGTGTGTGTGTGTGTGTGTGTGTTTTGTTGTTGTTTGCTTTTCTTTTTGTTTTTTGTGGTTCTACCCAAATTTCTGACAACTTGTTCAATTTCACTGAAAAATGCCATTGGGATCTTGATTAATATTGCATTAAAATTATAGATTGATTTTGGTAAGATGGCCATTTTAATAATGTTTATTCTTTCAATCCAAGAACAAGCAATATTCTTCCATTTCTTTGTGTCATTTTTTTATTTCTTCCTATAGTATTCACTGTAAAGATCTTTCACTTTTGAATTTTGTTATTATCTTTATTCATCAGATAGCAACAGCTAGAAATCAAGAGTGTGTGTGTATGGGGGGTCAGGCAGGCGGTAGTGCACCAAGTTAAATGCACATGGTGCCAAGTGCAAGGACCAGGCAAGGACCTGCATAAGGATTCTGGTTGGAGCCCTAGCTCTCTACCTGCAGTGAATCAGGTCTTTCTCTCCCTCTCTCTATCTTCCCTTCCTCTCTCTCATTTTCTCATTGTCCTGTCCAACAACAATAATAACAACAAGGGAAACAAAAATGGGAAAAAGGCCTCCAGGAGCAATAGATTCATAGTGCAGGCACAGATCCCCCAGCCACAACTCTGGAGGCAAAACAAAAAAGAGTAGGGGGAAATATAAAGAGAAACACCTGCAGAGCTGCTTCATCACTTGCTTCCCCCCTGCAGGTGGGGACTGAAGGCTTGAACCCAAGTCCTTGTGCATTGTAACGTGTGTTCAACCAGGTGTGCCTGAAGATCTTTTACTTCTTTTGTGAGATTAACTCCAAGGTATTTTATTATTTGGGATTTGATTGTAAATGGGATTAAGTTCTTCAATTGTCTATAGAAATACCACAGATTTATGGCTATTAATTTTGATCCTGCTATTTTACTGAATTTATTCATTGTTTCCAGTAGTTTTTTACTGGAATCTTTGGGATTCTCTAGTTATATTATCATGTCATCAGCAAATAGTGATAGCTTAATTTCTTCCTTTCTGATATGTATACCTTTGATATCTTTTTCTTGCTAAATTGTAATGGTGAGGGGCCTCCAGGAAATGTTAAATAAAAATGGTGATAGTAGACATCCTTATCTGGTTCCAGATTTTATAGAGAAAGCTTTCAGTTTTTCCACATTGAGGATGATGTTAGCTGTGGGTTTATCATATATAGATTTTATTATGTTGAGGAGTTGTCCTTCTATTCCCAATTTCTGGAGGGTCTTTATCATAAATGGATATTGAATCTTATCAAGTGCCTTTTCTTCTTCCTTTTTTTTTTTTTTTTGTTGTTGTTGTTGATGTGGTGGACCACACTGATTGACTAGCAAATGTTGCTTCCTAGGGATGAATCCCACTTGGTCTTGGTGAATTAATCTCTTGATATGGTGTTGAATTCAATTTGCCAAGATTTTGTTGATAATCTGTGCATCGATGTTCATTAAGGATATAGGTCTATAGTTTTCTTATTTGAGAGCCAACTTTCCTGCTTTAGGAATTACTGTGCATGTTTATTTTTTAGTACACCAGGGGTTTTTTATTGTTGTTTTGTTTAGTTTTTTGTTTTTAGTATTTTTCTTATTCTTCATTGGGTATAGCCCTAGACCATTTTTTTATCTGCAGTTTGAACACTCTGGTCAACATTTTTTCCCAGAGAAAGATATAGAAAGAGACTGTAAGAGAGAGAGACACCATAGCACCAAAGCTTTACCCAGTGCCGTAGTCCTTCTGGAGGATTCCCTGGGGCACGAACATGGGACATTCTATACTAGTGATTGGCCTATTTAAGCTATCACTTCCTCTTGAGTTAAAATAGGGAGATGGTGTGATTTTGCGAATTCAACCATTTCATCTAGTTTTTCTAGTTTATTAATTCATCAGCATTTATTCAAGCTATGAATGTGGCATTTATGGTCTCTTTAAGTGGTTATTCAAAGTTTTCCATATCCACACTGGCAAAGGATTACCCAATCTCTATAGATATTTCCATATGTCTAATTTTTCTCCTTTATTGCATAAGAGAATTTTTCAAGCCATCCTCCCCTGGAATAGACACCCATTTAATTGTAGAAAATGCTTCCTCTGCAAGCAAGACACTAGAAGACTGAGCTACAGTTAATTCACATTTTACCTTAAAGTTTTCATTTCTAATACTTCATATTAATTTGATTTTAAAAAATTTTTTATATTTATGTATTTTCCCTTTTGTTGCCCTTGTTTTTTATTGTTGATGTAGTTATTATTGTTGTTATTATTGATGTCGTTGTTGTTAGGACAGAGAGAAATGGAGAGAGGAGGGGAAGACAGAGAGGGGGAGAGAAAGATAGACACCAGCAGACCTGCTTCACTGCCTATGAAGCGACCCCCCTTCAGGTGGGGAGCGGGGAGCTCAAACCAGGATCCTCACGCTGGTCCTTGCGCTTCACGCCATGTGCACTTAACCCACTGTGCTACCGCTCAACTCCCATGAATTTGATTTTAAAATATGTAAAATAAACATAGTTCCAACCAGAAGCTAGAGCTAAATAGTGCTCTAGTCTAAAAAAAAAAAAAAATTAAAATATGTAAATGGGGAGGGGCCTGCTGGATCAGGTATTGGACTCTAAAACATAAATGTGTAAAATGCATTTACTTATTTAAATGAAGTTCATGAGCAGTAATTCCCAAAGCAACATCGTTTGCTTATCATGCTAAAGACCATAAAAGAAGATTAATTTCTTTTCTTTACCCTTCCTTCCTTCTTTTCTTCCTTTCAGCCAGTGGGGTTATCGTTGGGACTAGGTGTCTGCATGATTCTACCATTCTCAGTAATCATTTCCCCCTCTTTCTTTAATTATTATCATAGTGACAGAGAGAAGTCAAAAACGAGAGAGAGGGGGAAAAAAACTGGATTACTGCTCCTCTGTTTGTGAAGCTTTCCGCTTCACGGTGAAAACCTCTGTAACTTATACCAAGTTCTTTGCACATAATAATGTGTGTGCTCTACTGAGTGTACCCCCACCTGGCCTTAAAGGGATTAATTTCAAGATGATTAGAAATATACATTCTCAGCAATTTAGTCTCTACAAATTCCAACATCTGGTAAAAATGTTTCCAATTTGATCCAAATAGTTTGTCTAAAGTATAATTTTTAAACAGCTGCCAGCCAAATCTGGATACTTATTTCTTAATAAGCCTACCATTCTTTCATTTCAGACTTTTCTGAGAAATACTTCACTTACTGAAATACATCTTTTAGGCACTTACTTAACAGTATTGTATTGGTGATAGAGGTGATAGACTTTGATGTCTTTTCTTGAAAATGTCTTTATTTTACCTTTATCCTTAACATACAGTTTTGTTTTCTTTCTTGAAGTACTGTAAGAGCTATTAATTATTTCCTTTGATCTAAACTATTCTTGAAAAGTTTTCTGTACATCTTAACTTTGCTTCTTTGTAGGTAATCTTTTTCCTATTCGGCAGTAAGCTACTAGTTTTAAGATAATTTGTTTATTTTATTTTATTTTATTATCTTTATTGTATTTATTTAATAGAGACAGCCAGAAATCAAGACGAAAAGGGGTGACAGAAAGAGAGAGAGAGTGAGGGAAAGAGAGAGCGATAGAGATAGAGGGAGCTAGAGAGAGAGGACTGCAGCACTGTTTTACTACTTGCGAAGCATTCCCCCTGCAGGTGGGGACAAGGGGCTGGAACCCAAGTCCTTGTGCATTGTAATGTGGGCTCAACCAGATGTGCTGCCACTCGGCCCCAAGCTACTAGTTTCAAACATTGATATGTTCAGCCCTTAGACTCACTCTTTTATAATTATCTCAGTCAGTTTCATGACTCTAACTACACTAAAATATTTGCTGTTCATCTAGCACACAAAGCATATTGATGCCTAAGGATCTTTCCACATGTTTTTTTTCTTAATTTTTTATTTATAAAAAGGAAACATTGACAAAACCATAGGATAAGAGGGGTAGCTTCACACAGTTCCTACCACCAGACCTCTGTATGCCATCCCCTCCCATGATAGCTTTCCTATTTTTTAACCCTCTGGGAGTATGGACCCAAGGTCATTATGGCATGCAGAAGGTTGACGGTCTGGCTTCTATAATTGCTTCCCTGCTGAACATGGGTGTTTACAGGTCAACCCATACTCCCAGCCTGTCTCTCTCTTTCCCTAGTGGGGCAGAGCTCTGGGGAAACAGAGCTCCAAGGCACATTGGTGGGGTTGTCTGTCCAGGGAAGTCTGGTTGCATCCTGCTAGCATCTGGAACCTGGTGGCTGAAGAGAGTTAACATACAAAGCCAAAAAAATTGTTGAACAATCATGGACCTAAAGGATGGAATAGTGTAGATGGAGTTTTGGGGGGGGTCCTCCATTTTGTAGATAGCTAGTAGGCTAGTAGGCATATTTCAAAGGACCTGTAAGCTATACTAGTGTTTGTTTTGTTGTTGTTGTTGTTGTTGTTGTTGTTATTGTTGTTTTCCCTGAGCCTGAAATCTGATATGCAGGTGGATCCAAGATATTGTCTGGGGAGATGATGTCATGGCTGGAAAAGGAACAGAAAGCTAGAACAGGGAAGAGAGTAGCTCCCTAATATGGGTAAAGGGTATAAATATTGTTGACTGTAAACCCCATCGATTTGATGTGACCTGGGGCCCATAATTACCTTAGGAGCCTGTGTGACCTCTGCATCCCTCTAGAGCTTAGCTCACATTCTGTGGTCATGAGTAGGAATATTCCATGCTGCCCCAGTATTGACGCATCTTCCTCAGCTGTAGCATAGAGTATGTTGTCTTTCCTCCCTTCGGATTCTCTACCATTATTGATCCAATTTGAGGGCAAGGTCCTATGGGGACCTGTTGGTATTCTTTGTGTTGGTTTGGTCCCCTTCCCCTTACCTCTGAGAGAATTGGTTTGGCCCTTGCTAGTTTCGTGCCTGCTTTCTCCCTGCCCCCTATGTTAAGGACGTGCAGAGTCCCAGCAGCAGCCGCGGAGGAAGAATGATGGAGAAGCACATGATGTGGTGATTTGCCCGTTTGTGAATAAAGATTAAACTGCAGCTTCTCAGTCCAGCCCTGTGTCCCCGAGTCTCTGTCTCTGTCTACCACCACGATGCTAGCCTGGCCTGCTGGAGCCTCCAAAACTTTTAACAACAAATGGCGCCCACGTGGACCTGACCTGCGCATCTCTCAGATAAGTGAAGACAATTTGGCTACTATGTACTATGGCCTTCTCTTCTGCTTGTGAAGAGATCTCCAAAGGCCTCTGCCCTATCTTCACGAGACTGTTTCACTGTTTCTGGAACATTTATCTCTGGACCACTCTGTGGTTTCTGCCCAACGCCAGCCCACAGGAGCCCAACGCCAGCCCGCATGAGCCGGCTTTCCGCCGCGTGGCATTGGGCACCGGCTCCCTCCACACTGCTCGGCTGACATGGCAGGGCCATGGGGCAGGGCCGCGGCAGCCTATCCTGGCTGCCACCCTGTGGCACCTCGGCCCACGCCTTCTGCAAGGCTGGCCCACCTGCCCTTATGCTATGAAGTCTGGACAGATCCCGGACCACCTGGAGACCGCGGGCTCCCTGCCGAAACTGGGCCCCCTGGCCGAGATCTCCAACTCGGGTCTGAAGGCAGACGAACTAGAATACGCAGAGATTCATGCAGAGATCCCAACCTACAATTCCTAAAAGTGGAGCTGCGTGGGAGGCCACCTCCGGATGGTGACCCCCCCCCAACAACTAAGACAGTACAGATCTGAATTCGTGTTTGAAATGACATGTCTTCATAACAAGTTTCTCTCCTTGTGTATTAAATACCATGTTTACGTGTGTGTTTAAAGTTTGGTAACATTAACTTTAAGGTTAAAAGTGTAACTTTAAGGCTAAATTCTTACCAGACAAAGTTAAATGAAAAAGGCTTTCAACGTAATTCTCATAAAGATAAAATTAACTTACATTTAAAGTCTGAGGTAAAAAATTAGTTAAAAATCAATATATTGTAACCAAGTTGGTCTAAACAAAACCTGCGCACACCTAAGGTGTGTCTCCATCTTGAATGGGTGTAACAAAATGTTAAATAGACTTGTTTATATGTAAAACTCTCGATTACCTTCTCTATTAGAAATGGTAGATTACACAATGGCTATGCTAATGATTCTCATGCCTGAGGTTTTCTTTCCTTAATTCTTATGTCTACCTTTTCACATTCTATTGTTTAAACTTTAAACAACCTTAAAATCATTCTAAAAAAGACTTCTAATTGTAATAGAGTTATCAATTGTGGTAAACTTCTAACCTGCTACAAGCTTTGTTTCATAAGTAAGTGAATTGCAGCTGTCAAGTTCTCTACAGAAAAGCAGAATTCTGATGGCTGACATTCCCCATCGAGACAGACGTACAACAATTCACCCCCTGGCAATTCTTCGGTGTACATCTGCTTTGGACTTCTATCGGACTCACTGATACACCTCGGACACTTTGCACAAAACTAGCAGCTTCCCCTTATGCTGCTGGGTTTCTCAAAGACAGACTGCAGCCATGCCTTGGGACTCTAGGCCTCACCCTCCCCCCATGCTAGAAAATGCCCATCAAGGCAAGTACGCCCCCCAGAGGCAGGAAATGTTTTTTTTAAGCTGATAAAGTTTTGCCCACAGAGCAAAAAGTGGCCTCCTCCGGCCTTCCCTTGGCAGCACACTGGTTCTTGTTGCCGGCTTACATGTTTCTCCATGTTTGTGCCAGTTTCTTTTTTTGAAAATGCCTGTACGATATAGATTTCTGTTCACCCCACACCCCTGATACTGTGGTCATTTAGTTAAAAAGAAAAGGGGGAATATGTTGGTATTCTTCGTGTTGGTTTGGCCCCCTTCCCCTTACCTCTGAGAGAATTGGTTTGGCCCTTGTTAGTTTCGCACCCGCTTTCTCCCCGCTCCCTATGCTAAGGACGTCGAGAGTCCCAGCAGCAGCCGCGGAGGAAGAATGATGGAGAAGCACATGGTGTGGTGATTTGCCCATTCATGAATAAAGATTAAACTGAAGCTTCTCAACCCAGCCATGTGTCCCCGAGTCTCTGTCTCTGTCTACCGACACAATGCTAGCCTGGCCTGCTGGAGCCTCCGAAACTTTTAACAACAGGAGCCCACAATGGGGTCTATTTTGTTGTACCTGATAGAAATGACCTGTAACAATGTAGAGAGGGATTTATTCAAGTTCTAGGCCCATCAAGTCTGTTTGGGAATCTCAGGACTCCCCAATTAGGGCCCCAGTCTCTTGCCCTTATTCAGCTTTTGCAGTCCTTGCTTTGCTAACGTTAGCTTTGGTGTGAGTGAGAGAACTGTAAAAGGAAGTAGGTGAGGAGGGTATCTAAGTCTAAATGAACACTATTTCTTTATGAACTTGATACTGACTCACTACAGACTTTTGTGTATTTTTGCTTTCAAGTATATATTTTACCCTAACTTATGGATACATGTGAACATATGCTCTATTTTATGGGACCTGGCCTACATCTAAGTTTTGGGACTTTGTTAGGAAGTGAACCTCCTGGAATGGAATTAGAGAATATCATGAAAGGAAAGGTCTCACCCGAGTGATGAAGGTGAAGGGTTGGCATTCCATGCCTGACTTCTTTGGACATAGTCTGAGGTGAAGCATGCTGAGATGGTACTCATTGTATTGATTAGGTTGGAATTGGTGGATGCAATATCATTTGGCCTGACTTGAGAGAGGCATGCAGGGAAGTGAGCCCCACCCCAGAGTTTCCAGGATTGGGAAAAACATAGGCTCTATAGAGGAAGCAGTAGGTTCCTGTTGTCTTAGGGTTTAAGAAGAAAATAGATAGTTATTGCTATAATCACATTGTTTGGCAAGTGGGTTAACTCTGAAAAATCCCTTTGTTAGGCTTTGCTGTATCATACACACCATCACCACATTTTATGTCATTTACATTATTTGCATATAGCTATGCCACCAGTTGCTTTTGTTCTCCCTGGACTAAGCTTTTAAGAGAGTCAATATATCAAAGACTCAGCCTATGTATTAAAAAGACTCGGTCTGTGCTTTAAAAAGTTTGATACATTCAATCAGTTTTTCCCCTCATATTGCTTAAATAGCGCTTTGTATGACTAGAAATTAATAGGAGTGTACATAAATACCATTCCCACCACCAAAAGACTGTGTCCCATTCCATCCCCTTCCTCCACCCCCATGAAGCTGAACATCCACCCCCACCCTCCACCCAGGGTTTTTACTTTGGTGCCCTACTACAAATTTAGTTATATCCTGCCTTGAGTTTCCCTTTCTGTTGTTCTTTCTAAACTTCTGTTTATGAGTGGGATCATCCCATACTCGTCTTTATCTTTCTGACTTAGCTCACTTAACGTAATTCCTTCTAGCTTCATCCAAGATGGGTCAGAGAAGGTGGGTTCATTGTTCTTAATAGCTGTGTAGTATTCCATTGTGTATATATACAACAGCTTTCTCAGCCATTCATCTCTTGTTGGGCACCTGGGTTGCTTCCCGGTTTTAGTTATTATGAATTGTGCTGCTATGAACATAGGTGTACACATATCTTTTTGTTTGGGTGTTATGGAGTCCTTGGGACATATCCCCAGGAGCATAATTACTGGGTCATATGGAAGGTCCATATGTCTAGTCTTGTGAGAGTTCTCCAGACTGCTCTCCACAGAGGCTGGACCAATTTACATTCCCACCAGCAATGCAAAAGGGTTCCTCTGTCCCCACAGCCTCTCCAGCATTTGTTGCTGCTGTCCTTTTTGATGTATGTATTTTCACAGGAGTGAGGTGGTATCTCAGTGTTGTCTTTATTTGCATTTCTCTATCAGCGACCTGGAGTAATTTTTCATATGTTTCTTAGCCTTTTGGATCTCTTCTGTAGTGAATATTCTGTTCATATCCTCTGCCCATTTTTGGATGGGGTCATTTGCTTTTTTGTTGCTAAGTTTGCTGAGTTCTTTGTATATTTTGGTGACTAGTCTCTTGTCTGATGTGAAGATCTTCTCCCATTCTGTGAGGGGTCTCTTTGTTAGTGTGATAGTTTCTTTGGCTACATAGAAGCTTTTCAGTTTGATGTAGTCCCACTGGTTTGTTTTTGCTTTAGTCTTCTTGCAACTGGGTTTGTTTCATCAAAGATGTCCTTGAGGTTTAGGTGGGAAAGTGTTCCACCAATATTTTCCTCTAAGTATTTGATAGTTTCTGGTCTAACATCCATGTCCTTGTTCCATTTGGAGTTTATTTTTATTTCTAGTGAGATAAGGTGGTTCAGTTTCATTCTTCTGTATGTTTCAACCCAGTTTTCCCAGACCATTTATTGAAGAGAGCCTCCTTCCTCCATTAAATACTTTGAGCCCCTTTGTCAAAGATTAGATGACCATAGGTGTGGGGGTTTAGTTTTGAGCTTTCAATTCTGTTCCACTGGTCTGTGTGCCTATTTTTGTCCCAGTGCCAGTTTTGGCTGTTTTGATGATGATGGCCTTATAATATAGTTTGAGATCTGGTAGTATGATGCCTCCATTTCTGTTTCTTTTCCTCAAGATTGTTTTGACAATTCTAGGTGTTTTCTAGCTCCAGATAAATGACTATAGTTTTTGTTCTATTCTCTGAAAGAAGCTTGGTGGAACTTTGATGGGTATTGTGTTAAATTTGTATGTGGCTCTGGGGAGAATATTCATTTTGATGATATTAGTTCTTCTAATCCATGAGCATGGGATGTCTTTCCATTTCTTGGTATCAGTTTCTATTTCCTTGAATACTGACTCATAGTTTTCAGTATACAAGTCTTTCACTTCTTTGATCAGCTTTATTTCTAGGTATTTTATTGATTTTGCTGCAACAGTGAATAGGAGTGATTTCTGGATCTCTTCTTCAGATTTAATGTTTGCATAATGAAATGCCACTTATTTTTGTACATTGATTTTGTAGCCTGACACCTTGCTATATTGTGTAATAACTTCCAGTAGTTTTCTGCTGGATTCTTTAGGTTTTTCTATGTACGCTATCATATAATCTGCATATAGTGAGAGCTTGACTTCTTCCCTTCCAATCTGTATTCCTTTGATTTATTTCTCTTGCCTGACTGCTATGGCAAGAACTTCCAGTACTATGTTGAAGAGTAATGGCAATAGTGGACAGCCCTATCTAGTCCGCAATCTGAGGGGGAATGCTTTCAGCTTCTGTCCATTGAGTGTAATGTTGGCTGTAGATTTGTTATATATGGACTCCACTATCTTGGGGAATTTACCATCTAATTCCATTTTTTGTAATGCTTTGAGCATGAATGGCTGTTGAATTTTTCCACGTTTTTGTCCTTCAAGTAATCATCTGGTTCATGTCCTCATCTGTGCCAGGTTTTCCACAATCTCAAGTCCTCAAGAATACTTTCCCAGATATCTGTATTTCAAATTAAAACTACTATCTTCCAACATTCCATGTTTCCCTTCACTGTTTAGCATATACCACTATCAAACATACCATATATTTAATTATTAATGTCATGTCTAATTTCTCCTTTCCTACCACATATATACTAGGAAGGAAGGAAGTTTTATACAGACAGGGTTTTGTTTTGCTTTTCCTGCTATCTTTGTTTATTCTTTTCTTTCTTTCTTTCTTTCTTTCTTTCTTTTTTTTTTTTTTTTTTTGTCTTCTTGGTGTTATAAAATTACCAGGCATATAGTTAAGTATTCAGTTCAGTTAGTATTTCTGAATGCATGGAAGAATGAATAAGTGAAGGGGGTGGGTGGTGGCCCACCTGGTTGAGCTCACACATTACAATGTGCAAGGACCCAGCCCTGACTTTCCACCTGCAGGAGGCAAGCTTCACAAATGGTGAAACAGTGTTGCAGGTCAGTCTCTCTCCCTTTCTCCCTCTCCCTCTCCCTCTCCCTCTCTCTCTCTTAGTAAAATAACTCACTATGGCTAACTTACCTTTTAAAATTATTGATAAGGTTAATAACCCCCCCCTTTTTTTTACCAGAGTGTTGAGCAGCTCTGGCTTATGGTGGTGCCAGGAATTGAAATAATCTGTTTTCCATAGGTTTATTCAATACAAAGATTTCTTCCCCTGTAAATTAACTGCTTTTTTTCCTTTTAACTAAGTCATTATTTCTTTCTCAATTTTAGTGATTTATATATCTGAGATATGAGGCTTTATTGGTAATACTGTAACTAACAGCTTTCCTCATTTGTAGTTTATCCTTTTACTTGTTTGTAAAATCTTTGATGAATAGAAGTTACTGCTTTTAATGTAGTCAAATATATCATTCTCTTCATTAATATTTAATCTTTCTGGGGCCGGGTGGTGGCGGCGTACCTGGTTGAGCACACGTTACAATGCGCAAGGACCCTAGTTCAAGCCCCTGGTCCCCATCTGCAGGGGGAAAGCTTTGCAAGTGGTGAAGCAGGACTGCAGGTGTCTCTCTGTCTCTCACCTTCACTATCACCCCCTTCCCTCTCAATTTCTGGCTGTCTCTATCCAGTAAATAAAGATAATTTTAAAAGATTTTAAAAAATATTTAATCTTTCTGTTTGAAAATTTTAAGAATGCTTCCATACTATAAAGTCATAAATTGCCATCATGTTTTCTTCTAAAAATGTAAAGTGTTTCACATTTAAGCCCTCATTTATCTGGAAAAGAACTGGATAAATAGGATGACCTAGAAATCTGATTTTAACAGTTGTCTTGGAACCATTTTTTTTTCTGACAGAGCCGCATGTATACATGATTTTACTACTCATGATCAGCTGTTTTTCTTTTCCAGATGAAGAAAAAGAGAGAGAGGTAGAGACGACACACTATTTTTTACAGTCCTATAAGTAGCCTTTCTCTTCTGCATTAACTTGAAATGCCAGCTCTACCAAGAATCAGGTTTCCACACATACTTTGACTTGTTGGAGTCTTCTCTTCCACTGGGCTTTTTATTTAACCATGCACAAATGTTTTATCTAATCATTGTGCTTTATACTTTATGATCTCTTATAACCCATTCAGTTGTTGCTCTTCAGTGGTGTGTGTTGTTTCCCTTGGGCCTAATTTGTCCTGTTCATTTTCACATCAGTTTATCAAATTGCATTACAAAATATGTTAAAACTGTGATTAGAGCTTTATTTATTGTATAGATTAACTTGGAGAAGACTGGATAATTAAATTGGTAAATTTTCTTATTTATAAAGGTTTAATAACACAGTAGATCTACCTTTATTAGGATATTTTAATATCTCTCAATATACATTGTACAGCTTTCTCATATAAGCTAAATACATCATTTTGTAATGGAATTTAGGATGGTCTTCATAACTCTGACTTTTAACTGCCTATGTTTTCTGCTCATTAACTTTACCATATTAACTTTAGAATAAAAAATGTACAAAAAAGTTTTCTCAGATAGAAATTTAAATGACTCCATTCATCCAACCTAAATCGTGTCTTGCTAGTACACGACTCCATTTGTTTACATAGGGCAAAATTTCAGCATAGATGTGAAGAGTTTGTTTTGGTAACAGAATCAGTAAAATTAGAATAAAGCCCTGAGCCCTTTACTTACTGACTCATGGTTTAGACTGAGTCACTTGAAACTCTACTGTTCTCTTTAATGAAATGAAGGAAATTTGAATTATCAAAGGATGTTAGAAAGTTATGGAGCACTTGTGATTTGCTAGTACTAATGTCCATTTTGTATTAATGTTACTATTAAAGACACTTTATAAATAATACCACATCTTCTGAGTGAATAATCGTCACCATGCCTGCACTGAAATCTTTTTTCTCACTCAAGTATTCTACACATTTTTTAAAACATGTATTTGTGAATTTATGATGATGAATAAGATTAGAAGATAACAGGGGTATAATTCTATACAGTTCCCACCACCAGAGTTCTGTGACCCATTCCCTCCATTAGGAGCTTCCCTATTCTTTATCCCTCTGGGAGTATGGACCAAAATTCTTTATGGGAGTAGAAGGTGGAAGTTCTGGATTCTATAGCTGCTTCTCCACTGGACATGGATACTGGCCGGTCAGCCCATACCTGCAGCCTATTTTTGTCATTCCTTAATACGGTAATGGCCTGAAAAGGTAAGACTTCGGTGAGGCCGTCTACCCAGAGAAGTCAGGGTGGCATCATAGTAGTGCCCACAACTTGCTGGGTTAAAGACAGTAAAATATAAAGCAAGACAAACAGAATTCAAAGGTAGGAATAAAGAAGATGAAATTATGTGTCTATGTGTGGGAAGAATGTAGAGTGAAGAGTCCAAGCAGTGGCATGTCTAGTTGAGCACACGTTATAGTGTGCAAGGAACTGGGTTCTCACCTATGTGAAGGGGAGGGGAAAAGCTTCACAGAAGTTGAGACAGTGCTGAAGGTGTTCCTCTCTCTCTCTCTCTCTTTCTCACTCTGTCTCTCTCTCCCTCTCACTTTGTCTCTATACATAAATAAAAATTAAACATTGTTAAAAAATAATGTAGAGTCAGTAAATGCCAAAGCTGGTCATTCCTTTACTTGACATTTAAGTAAGAAAAACATTGATTAGTGAAGCCCTAACACTATTTTCTTTCTTAGTAATATATTCTGCTATGTAAAAATTACTCTCTATCACTCTCTGACTGAGTTTGGAGTAGGGCACCAAAGTGAAAACTCTGGGTTGAGGGTAAGGGTGACTGTTTGGCTTCACTGAGGGGTGGGGTGGGGGGAGGAAGGATTGGATGGGACACAGTCTTTTGGTGGTGGGAACAGTTTTTATGTACATTCATATTAATTTGTAGTAAAAAAAAATTACTCTCTATTTTGGTGCTATGATACATGAAGTGACACATATGAAATGAAACTGTATGTATGGCATGTATGTTATGGTCAGTCTGATAATGGTGTGCCCTGCAAAATCTTCTATATGATAACAGGAATTCCCACCAAAGGCAAATCCTAAATCCAAACCTATGAAAAGAGGCCTTGCAGGAACTGAATGACTTTGAATTCTGATTCTAATGGATTCTGGGACTTATGGCAGATCTATCGTCATAGAAGACACCCTTGTGTTCCACCCAAGGAGGCTAAGAGAAAAGGCTGCAAGGAAGCAGCCTAAGTATGTAGACTAGGCTCAATTAGCATGAGGCTAAGTAAACTTATATATAATTCAAAGACTATGACAGCAAGCAGGAATTATCTTGGGTAGAGGGATACACTGATACAGTGGATGCAAAGTCTAACTAAGGAAGTAGGAATATTATTTATTATTATTATTTTAATAATGGTTGACAAGACCGTAGGACAAGAGGGGTACACTGTCACATAATTCCCACCACCAGAGTTACACGTCCCATTCCATACATTGGAAGCTTTCCTATTCTTTATCCCTCTGGGAGCATGGACCCAGGATCATTATGGGGTGCAGAAGATGGAAGGTCGGGCTTCTGTAGCTGCTTGCCTGCTGAACAGGGCATTGGCAGGTTGATCCATACTCCCAGCCTGTTTCTATATTTCCCTAGTGGGGCAGGGCTCTGGGGAGGCAGGTTTCCAGGGCACATTGGTGAGGTAGGTCATCTGTCTAGGGAAGTCAGTTTGGTATCATGGTAGCATCTGCAACTTGGTGGCTGAAAAAGTATTAAGGTATAAAACAGAACACATTGTTTAATAGTTAGGAACCTAAAGGTAAGAAATAGCAGATGAGATTTGGGGTTCTCCATTTTGGAAAAAGCTAGTGGGTCTATTTTAGGTATATTCCAGGTGGCCCATGACTTTACTAAATTTTGCCTGAGCCCTATAACTGACATGTAGGTAGGCTAAAGGCAATGTCTGGGGAGATGGTGTTAGAGTTGGAAATAGGACTAGAAAGCTGGATCTGGGCAGAGAGTAGCTCCCAAATATGGGGAAAGTATGTAAATATTATTAACTATAAAGCCCATTGATTTGATCTGGGGCCAATATTCAGCACAGGTGCCTGTGTAACCTCTGCAACCCTGTAGCTCTGAGCTAGCATTCTGTGGTCATAGCTAGGAACATTCTTGGCTGCATTCACTGCAGAACCCATCTCCCTCAAGTGGCAGTGTGTTGAACCAACTTCCCTTCAAAAGATGGGGCAGTCCCTGCCAGTGTTGATGCACATTGAGAGCAAGGTCCTGTAGAGACCCACAGGAGGATCCACAATGTTGTTCCTGATGAAGATGACCAGTGACAGTGCAGTGAGGGATCTGTTAGAGGTCTAGACTCATCATGTCTATGTGGGAATCACTAGGGCCCCGGATGATAGTGTGGCCTGGTAGTGAGCAAGAGAGCCATCATTAAGTATGCCGGTCTCTTGCCCTTATCCAGCTTTTGTAATCTTTACCTTGCCAGACAAGGTTAGAAGTAGGAATATTCTTTTCCTTAGATAATAGTGTTACTGGGTTTCACAATTCAGAAGAATGAAAACAATGGGAGGGTACTTGCTTTTGCTCCTTTTTTTTGTAAGGTGGAGGAAACTAAAGTGCTTTTGAAGGGTCAGAGACAACTCTCTAGAAGGTTCTGAGAATGCCAGAAACTGAACCAAGCACACAGTAGAGAGGATAAACACTAGACAAAAAGGCAAAAATCTGAGTTGGTGCAGTATCAGCTAGATAATGTGTCTGCTTTCCCATGCACACCTTCCAAGTTGGAGCCCAACCCCACTGCATTGGAGGAGGATTTGGTATTTTGATGTTGTTCCCTCTCTGCTCCTTCTTCTGTCTGAACGTGTCAGCCTGAACATTAAAAAAAAAAAGGCAGAAGGGGCTGGGCAGTGGTGTACCCAGTTAAGCTCACATATCACAATGCACAAAGACCTGGTTTGAGCCCCTGCTCCCCACCTACAGGGGGGACACTTTATGAGCACGGAAACAGATCTGCAGGTGTCTATCTTTTTCTCTCCCTCAGTCTTCTTTCTCTCAATTTTTATCTCTCCTATCAAATAAAAATAGAAAGAAAAAATGGTTAAAATGGTCACTGGGAGTGTTGGATATGTCCTGCAGGCACTGAAAAATAACCCTAGTGGCAAAAAGAAAGAGAGGAAAGGAAGAAAGTAAGAGGGTAAAAAGGGCGTAAGTTTCACTGTCAGCAGGGATAATTTAGCATTGTTTTATAGATTCCATGAGGACTGGGGATGTTCAACATCTGATCAAGAACTTTCTTTCTTTCTTTCTTTCTTTCTTTCTTTCTTTCTTTCTTTCTTTCTTTCTTTCTTTACACCTGCATACCTTCTTTACCACCTGTGGAGCAACCCCCCTGCAGGTGGGGAGCTCGCTCGAACCAGGGATTCTTATGCCAGTCCTTACATTTCACGCCACATGCGCTTAACCTGCTGTGCTACCACCCTGCCCCCTGATCAAGACTTTCAACCAGTGGAATACAATGCTGATGATCTCTCCTAGGCACAGATAATGACATTTTCTTCTATTTCACTGGGACTCAGGAGACTAAAACTCAGTCTGATAGAGATTCCTGGTCCTTAGATGGTAACACAAAACCACGTTTGAGGGACCAGGCAGCGTTGTACCCAGCTGAGTGCATATACTACCAAACTCAAGGATGTGGGTTCAAACCCCCAGTCCATACTGGTTGGGGTGGGGAGGGGAGTTTCACAAGTGGTGAGGCATTGCTGTAGGTGTCTCTTTTTTACTCTCCCTCTCTATTTCCCCCTCTCCTCTTAACTTCTGTCCTAGCTAATAAGTAAATAAGTATTTAAATAAAAAGAAAACATATTTGAGAAATGAGAATTTCATATCACTTCTGTTAAAATGGTGTTAAGTAGAGTCAAGTCAATAGCCTAAGCCCCACAACTATGGGTAGGGACTTCCCTCTGCACCTTACTTTGACCATTTATCTGTAAAATGATAAACCTCAGTAATAACCAAAAAAAATCATTTTTGAAAAAAAAATCCCTCTGGGACTTTGGTTTAGTTCATATTATTTCAGTAATAGCTATTCAGTGGCAACATGATGGGGGGTGGTTTGCAAAGCTTTCCCTCTTGCAGCTTAAGGCCAAAGCACTGTTGCGGGACCCACCAAGCAGTTAACTTCCTGTCTGTGCAGTTTGCTGTGAGCAGTACTTACTCTGGGCTGCCATCGCCTGTGGTCTGAACTGTGACACTAGCATTCAATTACGGTAACTGACATTTCCAGTAAACTTGCTGTGGGTTCAGTATACCTCGAGGCTTATTAGAACAGTTGCAAAGGATACTAAGAAATACTTTATGGACAAGTTACATTCTTTAATCTGATTAACTTGTCCAAACTTTTGTCCAAACGTAGCAGGGATAAATGTGGTAAGACTTTGGTGTTTAAACCCTGAAAATCAAAGAGTTTAGTACTGTTTTTTGGGCTTTTTTTTTTGTATGATGGGTAATGTTTTCTTTTCTTATTTTATTTCATTGTTGGGGGATTGCTTTCAGTCAACAGTAAAATATAATAGTGTACATGTGTAACATTTCCCAGTTTTCCACATAACACTTCAACCCCCACTAGACCTTCCTCTGTCATCATGTTCCAGTACCTGATGTCCCCACCCCCCACCCCACACACACTCCAGTGTCTTTTCCTTTGGTGCAGTATACCAACTCCAGTTCAAGTTCTGCTTAGTGTTTTCCCTTCTGATTTTGTTTTTCAACTTCTGTCTATGAGTGAGATTATCCCATATTAATCCTTTTGTTTCTGGCTTACCTTACTTAATTCACTTGACACCTTCAAGCTCCATCCAAGATAAGGTGAAGATGAAATCACCATTTTTTACAGCTGAGTAGTATTCCATTGTATATATATACCACAACTTGCTCAGCCACTCATCTGTTGTTGGACACATGGGTTGCTTCCAGGTTTTGGCTATTACAAATTATGCTGCTATGAACATAGGTATACACAAATCTTTTGGGATGGGTGTGTTTGGTTCCTTAGGATATATCCCCAGGAAAAGAATTGCAGGGTCATAGGGTAGGTCCGCTTCTAGCCTTGAGTTCTCCAGACTGCTCTCCACAGGGGTTGAACCAATTTACATTTGAGTAGGAAATTATTTTCAATTGCTGAGATCCTCAGGTATAAAGAAGTTCTTGAGGGGGGTCAAGTGGTGGTGCACCTGGTTGAGTGCACATGTTACCATGCCCAAGGACCCAGGTTCGAGGCCCCGGTCCTCACCTAAAGGGGGAAAGCTTTGTGAGTGGTGAAGCAGGACTGCAGGTGTTTCTCTGTCTCTCTCCCTCTCTATCATGCCCTTCCCTCTCAATTTCTGGCTGTCTCTGTCCAATAATAAATAAATAATTTTTTTTAAATGCTTGAGAAGAGCTGTTAGGTTTCCCATAGTCTTGTTAGTAATAAGCATCCTCTCATGTTTTCCTAGCTTTCGCCAAGCCAAGGTGACACCTTGCAATTACTTATCCTGCAACAATATGCACAGATGAAAAAGCAAATAGAATTCCAGTTCTCCTGCTGATGTAACTAGTGGGGTATGCTTCTTTGGGAACTAAAGTAAAGATTTCCTTCAGTCTTACCAGGTTCTAGGTAGAGGTTACTCATATCTAGTTAGCAAAAACAACTATAAATGTCTTCTTTGATATTCTGAATTTTCTATTATTGTACAAAAACTATGTGCTACTTATATTTTAAGTATTTCTGAGAGCTGTCTTTCTCCTCCTCCCTTTTGTGATCAAATTGGCCAGGCACAGTGATTAGCTCAGATTTACCCATAGGAACCTGTGGTTTTTCTTTCTTTTTCATTTATTTATTTATTTATTCATGTATTTATTTATTTATTTATTTTTATTTAAGAAAGGAGACATTAACAAAACCATAGGATAGGAGGGGTACAATTCCACACAATTCCCACCACCCAATCTCCATATCCCATCCCCTCCCCTGATAGCTTTCCCATTCTCTATCCCTCTGGGAGCATGGACCCAGGGTCGTTGTGGGTTGCAGAAGGTAGAAGGTCTGGCTTCTGTAATTGCTTCCCTGCTGAACATGGACGTTGACTGGTCAGTCCATACTCCAAGTCTGCCTCTCTCTTTCCCTAGTAGGGTGGGTCTCTGGAGAAGCTGAGCTCCAGGACACATTGGTGGGGTCTTCAATCCAGGGAAGCCTGGCCGGCATCCTGATGGCATCTGAAATCTGGTGACTGAAAAGAGAGTTAACATACAAAGTCAAACAAATTATTGAGCAATCATGGACCCAAAGGTTGCTTTCAGGTTTTGGCTATTACAGATTTTGCTGCTAAGAATATATGTGTACACAGATCTTTTTGGATGGGAGTGTTGAGTTCCTTAGGGTATATCCCCAGGAATTGCAGGATCATAGGGTAGGCCCATTTCTAGCCTTCTGAGAGTTCTTCAGACTATTCTCCACAAAGGTTAGACCAATTTACATTCCCACCAGCAGTGCAGGGGGGGTTCCATTGACCCCACAACTTCTCTATCATTTGCTGCTACCTTTTCTGGTGTACAACATTCTCACAGGAGTGAAGTAGTATCTCATTGTTGTCTTTATTTGCATTTTTCTGACAATCAAAGACTTGGAGCATTTTTTCATGTGTTTCTCAGCCTTTTGGATCTTTTCTGTGGTGAATATTCTGTCCATGTCCTCAGCCCATTTTTTGATGGGGCTATTTGTTTTCTTGATGTTGAGTTTGGCAAGCTCTTTATTTATTCTGGGTATTAGACTCTTGTCTGATGTATGGCATGTAAAGATCTTCTCCCATTCTGTGAAGGGTCTCTTGGTTTGGGTAGTGGTTTCTTTTGTGTTGTTAAAATTCTTTGTAATTGGATTCATTTCATTGAAGATGTCTTGAAAATTTATGTGGAAAAGAGTTCTGCCAATATTTTCCTCTAAGTATCTGATAGTTTCTGGTCTGACATCCAAGTCCTTGATTCACTTGGAATTTATTTTTGTGTTTGGTGAAATAATACTGTTTCAGTTTCATTCTTCTGCATGTTTCAACCCATTTTTTCCAATACCATTTGTTGAAGAGACTCTGCTTTCCCCATTGAATAATCTGGGCACTTTTATCAAAGATTAGATGTCCATAGGTGTGGGGACTTATTTCTGGGTTCTCAGTTTTATTCCACTAGTCAGTGAGTCTATTCATGTTCCATTACCAAGCAGTTCTGATGACAACAGCCCTATAATACAATTTGAGATCTGGGAGTGTGATGCTTCCAGTTCTGTTCTTTCTTCTCAAGGTTGTTTTGACAATTCTAGATTTTTTCTGACTCCAGATAAACATTTGTAGCATTTGCTCTATTTTCCTAAAAAATGTGGTTGGGATCTTGATGGGGATAGCATTACATTTGTATGTCTCTAAGTAGTATATTCATTTTGATGATGTTAATTCTTCCAACCCATGAACATGGAATATCTTTCCACTTCTTTGTATCTTTTTCAATTTCCTTGAGTAATGACTCATAACTTTCAGTATACAAGTCTTTCACGTCTTTGGTTAGGTTTACTCCTAGATATTTTATTGTTTTTGTTGCTATAGTAAAAGGCATTGGTTTCTGGATTTCACCCACTTCTAACTTAGTGTTTGTATAGAGGAATGCCACTGACTTTTGAATGTTAATTTTGTAGCCTGACACCTTACTGTATTGCCTGATGATTTCCAAAAGCTTCTTGCTGCATTCCTTAGGTTTTTCTATGTGTACTATCATGTTATCTGCAAATAGGGAGAGTTTGAATCCCTCTCTTCCAATCTGTATGCCTTTAATTCCTTGCTTCTGCCTGATTGCTATGGCAAGAACTTCCAACACTGTGTTGACTAGTAATGGTGATAGTGGGCAGCCCTGTCTAGTACTTGATCTGAGGGAAAATGCTTTCAGTTTTTCACCATTGAGTATGATGTTGGCTGTAGGTTTGCTATATATAGATTCCACTATCTTCAGAACTTTCCATCTATTCCCATTTTTATAGTGTTTTGATCATAAAGGGATGTTGGATTTTGTCAAAGGCTTTTCCTGCATCTATTGATATGACCATGTGGCTTTTGTTCTTCCTTTTGTTGATGTGGTGGATCACGTTGATTGATTTACATATATTAAACCAACTTTGCATGCCTGGGAATAACCCCACTTGGTCATGATGAACAATCTTTTTAATATATTGTTGTAGCTGGTTATCTAGAATTTTGTTCAATATTTTAGCATCTATGTTCATCAGAGATATTGGTCTGTATTTTTTTTTTTATTGTGTCCCTGTCTGCTTTTGGTATCAGAGTGATGTTGGCTTCATAGAAGCTGGAAGGTAGTATTCCAGTGTCTTCAGTCTCCTAAAGACTTTTAAAAGTAGAGGTATTAACTCTTCCCTGAAGATTTTGTAGAATTCATTTTTAAAACCATCTGGTTCAGGACTTTTATTTTTGGGAAGATTTTTTATAACTGTTCCAATTTCCTTAGCTGTGATGGCCTGTTCATATTATCTAGTTCCTCTTAACTTAGTTTTGGAAGTTCACAGGGATCTAGGAAATTGTCCATTTCTTCCAGGTTCCAGGCTTAGTGGCATGCAATTGTTTGTAGAAGCCTCGCATAATATATTGAATTTCTGTGGTATTTGTTGTGATATCTCTTCTTTCATTTATGATCTGATTTATTTGGGTCTTCTTCCTTTTTTGTTTTGTGAGTTTGGTTAAGGGTTTGTCGATTTTGTTCACTCTTTCAAAGAACCAGCATTTACTTTCGTTGATCTTTTGTATGGTTTCCTTATTTTCAATGTTATTTTGAAATGTTATTTTCAATGTTATTTTGATTGCCTGATTGCTATGGCAAGAACTTCCAACACTATGTTGACTAATAATGGTGATAGTGGGCAGCCCTGTCTAGTACCTGATCTGAGGGGAAATGCTTCCAGGATTTCACCATTGAGTATGATGTTGTCTGTAGATTTGCTATACAGAGACTTTACTATCTTGAGGAATTTTCCATCTATTTCCATTTTTTTGTAGTGTTTTGATCATAAAGGGATGTTATATTTTGTCAAAGGCTTTATCTTCATCTATTGATATGACCATGTGGTTTTTGGTCTTGCTTTTATTGATGTGGTGGATCATGTTGATTGATTTATGTATATTAAACCAACCTTGCATGCCTGGGATAAACTCCACTTGGTCTTGATGAACAATCTTTTTAATATACTTCTGTATCTGGTTGGCTAGAATCTTGTTCAATATTTTAGCATCTATGTTCATCAGAGATATTGGTTTCTAGTTTTCTTTTTTTGGTTATGTCCCTGCTTTTGGTAATAGAGTGATATTGGCTTCATTGAAGCTGGGAGGAAGTATTCCAGTGTCTTCAATCTTCTGGAAGACTTTTAAAAGTAGAGATATTAACTCTTCCTTGCAGGTTTTATAGAATTTATTTGTAAACCATCTGGTTCAGGACTTTTATTCTTGGGAAGGTTTTTTTTGATAACTGTTTTAATTTCATTGGCTTTGATGGGCTTATTCAAATTATCTAGATCCTCTTTACTTAATTTTGGCAGTTTGTAGGTATGTAGGAAATTGTCCATTTCTTCCATTTTCTCTAGCTTGGTGGCATATAGTTGTTCATAGAAGCCTCACATGATATGTTGAATTTCTGTTGTGTCTGTTGTGATATCTCCTCTTTCATTTATGATCGTATTCATTTGGGTCTTTGCCCTTTTTGTTTTGTGAGTCTGGCTATATGTTTGTCGATTTTGTTCACTCTTTCAAAGAACCAACATTTACTTTCATTGATCATTCTATGGTTTTCTTATTTTCAATGTTTCTGCCCTAACTTTAGTTATTTATGTGCTTCTGGTTGCATTAGAGTTCCTTTGTTCTTCTTCTTCTAGGTCTTTAAGGTGTGCAATCAAGTTGTATACTTGTGTTTTTTTTTTCTTGCTTCCTAATGTGTGCTTGTATGGCTATGAACTTCCCTCTCAGTACTGCCTTAGCTGTGTCCCAAATATTTTGATAGCTTGTGTCTTCATTTTCATTGAACTCTTGGAACATTTTGATTTCTTCCTTTATTTCCTCTTTGAACCAGTAGTTGTTACATAGTGTAATGTTGAGCTTCCACATTTTGGGACTATTACTAATCTTTTGTTGATTGTTAAGAGTTAGTTTAATTCCACTGTGGTCTAAGAAGATTCTTGGGATGATTTCAATGCTCTTGAATTTGATGATGCTGTCTTTGTGGTCTAACGTACTGTCTATTCTTGAGAATGATCCATGTGGACTTGAGTAGAATGTGTATTCCAGTTTCTTGGGATGAATGATGCTGAAAATTTCCAATAGTTCTAGTTTATCTATCTCCTCATGTAGCTCCCTTATGTCTTTATTGATTTTCTGCTTGGAAGATCTGTTGAGTTGAGAGAGTGGGGTGTTGAAGTCCCCTACTATGACTGTGTTGCTGTTAATATATTGCTGTAGCTCTTTCAATAGATGTTTGATGTATTTATATGGCTTCTCATTGGGTGCATGGACATTAATTATTGTTAAGTCCTCTTGATTGACTGATCCACTGAGCATTAAGTAGTATCCATACATATCTTTTTTAATCTTATTTACTTTAAAGTCTATTATGACAGATATGAGAATAGCTGTTCCTGCACTTTTTTTGTGGGCCATTGGCCTGTATGATAGTTTTCCATCCTTTCATTTTGACTATGTGTTTGTCTTGTTGATTTAGTAAGTTTCCTGTAGACAACATATTGTTGGGTTGTGTTTTTGATCCATATTCCTACTCTATGTCTTTTAATAGGTGAATCCAGGCCATTGACATTTATTGATATAATTGACTGAAGGTATTTTAACACCATTATTGTAGATTTTTAGAGTGTTCTGATATATGGCCTATTTATGGTGGTCTGGCTCTTTATAGGAGACCTTTCAAAACTTCTTTCAGGGCAGGCTTGGTGATAGCTGATTCTTTCAACTGTTACTTGTCTGAGAAGGTTTTTATGCCTCCGTCTAGTCTGAATGACAGTTTACAGGATACAGTACTGTTGGTTGAAAGCCTTTCTCATTGAGTACACAATGGATATCTTGCTATTCTCTTCTGGCCTGTAGTGTTTGTGTGGAGAAGTCTTCTGCTAATATTAAGGGTTTTCCTCTGTAGGTGACTCTTTGTTTTTCTCTTGCAGCCTTCAGGATCCTTTCTTTATCCTTATTCCTTTCCATTCTAAATATGATGTGTCTTGCTGTATTTAAGTCTGGGTTAATTCTATTTGGGACCTTCTGGGCTTCTTGAACTTTTATGTCTTTAATGTTGTCTAGACTACAGAATTTTTCAGCTATTATGTCCTGAAGAATACTTTCTTCCCCTCCCTCTCTCTTCCTCTGGTAAGCCAATAATGAGCATATTATTTCTTTTGAAGTCATCCCATAGTTCTCTGTTGTTGTTTTCAGTATCTCTTAATATCTTTTTGAGATCTTTTACTTATTTTTTAGTTGTCTCTAATTCATCCTCAATCTTGCTAATTCTGTCTTCTGCCTCATTTATTTTATTCTCTCTCCCCTCTACTGTGTTCTGGAGTTCATCTATTTTGTTACCCTATTCTGATACTGTTTTAGCTTGTTCAGCTAGTTGTGTTCTTAACTCAGCCATTTCAGCTTTCAGCTCTCTAATAACCTTGAGATAATTAGTGTTTTCTTCCAGCATCTCATTTGTTGTTTCTGCATTTCTGATGACAGTTCTTTCAAACTATTTACTCACTACTGTGATTATTTCCTTAACTAGTATTTGGATGTTGACTTCATTATTTTGTGCTTAAACCTTTGGGGGGCTTTTAGTTGGACTCTTGTCCTGTTTAATTTCACCAATATTTCTTCTTGTTGGTTTAACCATTCTATATAGTATGTTATGAGGTCCCTCTCTCAGTACTTTTCAAGTTACTGATCAGCCTTGCCTGGATTGACTTGTGTCTAAGTAAGGTTACTAAAGGGGTCACAGTTGTAAAAATTGACAGTTGTTTCAATAGTATTTTAATCCCTGAGTTGGAGCTCAGTGGTTTAAAAGCCTCTTTTGTTCTTTTTCTTCCCTGTAGGCTATGGGAGCCTGAGTGCTTTTAAACTATAAGTAGGCTTCTTAGCTTAATCACTGACTCCTGACCAAGAGATAAATCCAGGTGGGGCAGAGATAATCCAGTGGTTATGCAAAGAGACTCTCACTGCCCCACCACTAGGCCACCAAGGTATTGATCTTCTCCTGAGGTTCCTCATTAGTTCTCTGTCCCCTGGTGTCAGCACAGGGCCTCCCTGCTGCTGCTCCAGATTCTGAGGGCAGTAGCAATGGAGACTCACGCTAGTCTCAGAGGAGTCCTCTCCTCCCTTCAGCCATCCCCTTGTTGGTGAAACAGACTGGAAGTTGTGTCTCAACTGGTAAACTGTTGGACTTTTACCAGCCACTTAATATCTCCCTAAACTCCTCCCTGTCCATGAGCCACACGTGTTTGCACTCACAGGTGATTTGGTGAGTTCCTGAAGTCATTCTAGTCCTGTCTTGTTGCAGTCCCAGGTGGTCTCCTCTGGTGTTCCTGTAGTAGGAAGCTTCATGAATTGTGACACAGGACTGCAGGTTTCTTTCTCTCCCTTTCTTTTTTTCTTTCCTCCAAGGTTATCACTGGGGCTTGGTAACTGCACTCTCTCTCCCTCTTCATTTTTATTTTTTTAGGTTTTTTTTATATTTACTTATTTATTTTCCCTTTTGTTGCCCTTATTATTTTTCATTATTGTTTTTATTGATGTCTTCATTGTTAGACAGGACAGAGATAAATGTAGAGAGGATGGGAAGACATAGGGGGGAGAGAAAGATAGACACCTGCAGACCTGGTTCACTACCCGTGAAGCTACTCCTGTACAGGTGGGGAGCCAGGGGTTCAAATTGGATCCCCATGCCGGTCCTTGTGCTTAGTGCCATGTGCACTCAACCCACTGCGCCACCACCCAACTCCCTCTCTCTCCCTTTTTATCTTTACCTTCCCTATTGATGTGTCTCTATCTAATAAATAAAATATTTAAAAAGAGTTTATTACAGGTTAGGAGTTGTTTTACACCCTTACATATGTGAACTCACTGGATCCTCACAAAAACTTAATGAGATCTTTTCCTTTTTCTTTTTGCCTTTAAGCCTGAAATCTGATATGCCAGTGTATCCAAGATATTGTCTGGTGAGATGATGTCATGGCTGGAAAAGGACTAGAAATCTGGATCAGGGAAGAGAGTAGCTCCCTAACATGGGAAAGGAGTATAAATATTGTTGCGTATAAGCCCCATCGATTTGATGTGATCTGAGGCCCGTAATTAGCTAAGGAGCCTGTGTGACCTCTGCATCCCTCTATATCTGAGCTCACATTCTGTGGTGATGAGTAGGAGCATTCCATGCTGCCCCAGTATCAACCCATCTTCCTCAGGTGTAGCAGAGTATATTGTTCATCCTCCCTTCAGAGGATAGGATATTCTCTACCATTGTTGATCCAAGTTGAGGGCAAGGTCCTATGGGGGTCCACAATGGGGTCTATTTTGTTGTTCCTGATAGAAATGACCAGTAACAATGGAGAGAGAATTTATTCAAGTTATAGGCCCATCATGTCTGTTTGCGAATCTCAGGACTCCCCAATTAGGGCCCCAGCTGGTGGAATGGCCTGAGTTTTGTTAATTAATCCTTTCTTAAATAAAAAATTAAAAAAATAAAAAATTAAAAAATAATTAAAAAAAAGAGTCATCATTAAAGTATGCCAGTCTCTTGCCCTTATTCTGCTTTTGCAGTCTTTGCTTTGATGAGTTTAGCTTTGGAGTGAGTGAGAGAACTGTAAAAGGAAGTAGGTGAGGAGGGTATCTAAGTCTAAGTGGACACTATTTAATTATGAACTTGATACTGACTCACTACAGACTTTTGTGTATTTTTGCTTTCAAGTATATATTTTACCCTAACTTATGGATACATGTGAACATTTGTTCTATCTTACAGGACCTGGTCTATATCTAGGTTTTGGGACTTTGTTAGGAAGTGAACCTCCTGGAATGGAATTAAGAGAATACCATGAAAGGAGAGGTCTCACCTGAGTGATGAAGGTGAGGGGTTGGCATTCCATGCCTAACGTCTCTGGACACAGTCTGAAGTAAAGCATGCTGAGACAGTACTCGTTGCATTGATTAGGTTGGGATTGGTGGATGCAATATCATTTGGTATGAATTGAAAGAAGAATGAAGGGAAGTGAGCCCCACCCCAGAGTTTCCAGGATTGGGAAAAACATAGGCTCTATAGAGGAAGCATGAGGTTCTTGCTGTCTTAGGGTTTAAGACAATAGATAGTTATTGCTATAATCACATTGTTTGGCAAGTGGATTAACTCTGAAAAATCCCTTTGTTAGGATTTGCTGTATCATACACACCATCACCATATTTTGTGTTCTTTGACATTATATGTATATAGCTATGCCACTGGTTGCTTTTGTTCTCCCTGAGTTGAGCCGTGTCATGGAGAAGAGAGAGAGGAGATCCGGAGTGAAGAGGGAACACAAATCTTTATTTGTGCTGGCACCTCAGAGTTGGGTGAGAGAGAAGCAGATTGGGTCACGTGGAGGTAGCAAAAATGGCTGCCTCACGCAGCAACCTTTCCTGCGTCTAAACACTGAAGTGAAGGGCCAGCAAGAGGGAGAGGTGCGGAAGGAGAAGGGCTTTTATGGGAGTAGCTCTCACGAGAATGGGAAGGGGGAGGAGTAACCATAGCACTCCAGGGTAGGATAATAACTCTCGCAGGATTGGGAAGGGGGAGGAGTAACCAAAGCACTCCAAATATCACGGGGAATAGACAATGCCCTGAGGGCACAACATGGTGGAACAGGCGCTCCGAGAATGTCCCAACTCTTGCGGGAACTAGCAATAGCCTGAGGGGACAACATGGCAGATGTGACTGCATCTGCACAATTTCCCAGCATCCCTGGACTAAGCTTTTAAGAGAGTCAACATATCAAAGACACAGCCCATGTATTAAAGACTCAGTCTTTGCTTTAAAAAGTTTGAGACATTCAATCAGTTTTTCCCCTCTCATAATGCTTAAATAGTGCTTTATATGACTACAAATTAGTAGGAGTGTACATTATAACATTCCCACCACCAAAAGACTGTGTCCTATTCCATCCCCCCTCTAGCCCCCTCCCCTTCCCCATGAAGCTGAACATCCACCCTCACCCTCAACCCAAAGATTTTACTTTGGTGCCCTAGTGGTTTTTCTTTCTAAAGTATCCAGTGTTGAGCTGAAAGTTTGGGTTAGGAGAAGTTAACACACATTTACACATCTCTCTATTCTTATCCAGAAATAGAGATCTGATAGCTTTAAATGAAAACATCCATTAGAAGGGCTAGATGGGTGGGACACCTAGTTGAGCATATACCTTATTAAGTGTAAGTACCCGTGTTCAAACCTCCAGTCCTTGCCAGAGGCAAGGGATGCAGCTTTATAAGTAGTGAAGCAGTACTGCAGGTGTCTTTCTTTCCTTTCTTTCTCTCTCCCTCTCTACCCTACCTCCCCTCCCAACTACTCTCTGCCCTATTAAACAATGATGATGATGATGATTATGATTTTGATGAAAAAGAAGAAGTAGTAGAAGAAGAAGAAAATGCTCAGTAGATGCATTAAATTTTGTTGAGAAAACTGTGGCCTTTGAGTAGTGTTTGTGTCTGATCTGTTGGCAATAGCGTTTTTATTACATACCCCTGCATTGTTCCTTATTAAATACATTGTTTCACTTAGTGCTCAAGCATCCAAGCAAGGTAAATATTTTCAATCCAATTTCACAGATTGGAAGAATTATTGAAGAGTTTCATAATTAGACAAAAAACAGGTAGTAACTAAAAAATAAGTAGTGGATCAGAGGACACGGTCTCTTTTAATGACTAAACCAAAGTCAAGAGATTAAGAGTTAAAGCAATTAAAATGTGTGTGTGTGTGTGTGTGTGTGTGTGTTTGGTGTCATGTGGAAGGACCTGCATTGGCCCATTTTTCATTTAGATAGAGGGAAAGACACCAAAAAATCAAAGCATCCTTTATTCCTCCATTGCTATGACATGTCCGATGAGGCACAAATCTGGGGAACCTGTATGACAATTCAGACACCCTGACCATTGAGCTACCTCTCTGACTCTGCAACACATCTTTCATGTAAAGAAGGAATCATGTATAAATAATCTCTTACAATTAGAGGTTAAACTGGCCTATGCTTTATGCAGCTATACAGTTGTACTCAATTCACTCTAAGATATGACTCCAGTCCCTGTACCAGGATCTTTTATACATGTTTGAAGTTGAATTGGTTCATCTTAAAGTAGACTGTTATGACTATACAATGTTTCATTTAATCCTCATAGTAACCACAAAGCAAAAAGCTGTAGTAAATATGTAAAGGATAAAGAGAGGAATCAAAACATACCACAACAGATAATCATCAAACCACAAAGGAAGAGATTATAAAGGGATTAAAGGGAAAAAAGGAACTGCTAAACAGTCAGGGAAAATAAAGTTAGCAAAATGGTAGTAATGGATACATATCCTTAATATTACTTTAACTTCTATAACCAAAAGCATAGATTATTGGATTAATAATAATAAAAATAGTAATGACACAACTGCACGCTGTCTACTGTTTTCTCTTTAAGGACACACAACACATTCACACACACTGAAAGTAAAGAGATAGAAAAAAACTATCCCATGCAAATAAACACACACACACACACACACACACACCAAGGTGGGACAGCTGTACTTATGTCTGAAAGAAAAACTATAAGACAAAGAATGTAATAACTATATATTGTGTAATAACAAAGTGGTTATATTGTATAATAACAAAGTGGTTTATCAGATAGTAGATGTGGCATTTCTAAATATGTGTATAACCAAATGGGAGCACTTAACATGTAAAGCAAAATAAACAGGGACCAGGTGGTGGCACACCTCATTAAGTGCACGCATTACAGAGCGCAAGGACCCAGATTCAAGACCCTGGTTCCCACCTGCAGGGGAAAGCTTCATGAATGGTGAAGCAGGGCTTCAAGTGTCTCTCTCTGTCTCTCTCAGTCTCTGTCTTCCCTATTCCCTCTCAATTTCTGTCTCTATCCAATATTAAATAAATAAAAAGATATAAAAAATACAAAAAATAAATAAATTAAACAGACCTGATGTAGAAACAGATTTCAATACAAAAGTGGAGAATTTCAGTAGCCCACTTTGAACAATAGATAAATTATTCAGACAGTTGATTAGAAATCATTGGACAGGGGCTGGGCAGTAGCTCAGCGGATTAAGCGCTCATCGCGCAAAGTACAAGGATCAGTGTAAGGATTCCAGTTCTGGTCCCTGGCTCCCCACCTGCACGTGGGTCACTTCAAAAGTGGTGAAGCAGGTCTGCAGGTGTCTGTCTTTCTCTCCTTCTCTCTATCTTCCCCATCTCTGTCAATTTCTCTCTGTCCTACCCAACAACAACAACAGTAATAACAACATCAATAATAACAACAACAACAATAAACAAAAAGGGCAACAAAAGGGAAAAAATAGCCTCTAGGAGCAGTTGATTCATAGTGTAGGCACCGAGCCCCAGTGATAACCCTGGAGACAAAAAAAAAAAAAAAAGAAAGAAAGAAGAAGAAAAATCATTGGGCTTAACTCATATATTATACCAGGTAAACTTAACAGATATTTACAGAACATTCTATCTAAGCAGCAGAATCCACATTCTTCCTAAGAGCACCTAAAATATTCTCTAGAATATAGTATGTTAAGCCAGAAGACAAGTCTTAGTACATTCAAGAAGACTGAATTTTATCAAGCATTTTTCTCTTGGAACATAGTGATATGAAACTACAAATTAATTGCAGGAGGAGAACTAGAAATTTCAAACACACACACACAAAAGGTATAAAAAACCAAAACTGCATATTGCACCAAAGCAAAGGACTATGGGTAAGTAGAGAAAGGGATAGCATTCTGGCATCCTGGAGTATGAAGGTGGAAAAGGACCTAGACTGAGGGAGAGAGTATCTTGCAGGCTCCTATTGTCGGTCAAAGTTCACGGCGCCAGTATACCAGGCTAGTTTCGCAGCCGTAGACAGACGACCAGGGTGATACAGCTGAGCAGAGAAGCAATATTTCTTTATTCACTAGCAAATGGTTCAAAAACTAATCTAAACTAATCACAACCCAAATCTGTCTTACATCCTTCTCCTCCCTCAGCAGCATCAGGAATCCAGGAAGTATCTATGATAGGGGGCGGGGAGAAGCAAGAAGCATGAAAAGACAAAGACTAAACCACAATCTCCTAGAGGCAGCGGGAGTGAGACCAAACCAATGTAACAGAATGACCATGTAAACAGACCACAACGTCAAGCAATGTAACAGAAGGGATCCCAGAAGCAGAACTAGAAGCATACCAACAACCTATCATGAGAAGATAGATTTTTCCTTATGTGTCAAAACTGTATTTGTAAACCACTAAACCCCCAGTGGAGTGGAAAAAGTAAATAAGTTTTAAAAGTTAGAAAAACCAATACTGCAGAATAATATATATATATATATATATATATATATATATATGATTAAAATGCAAGTGCCCATAACTTTTAGGAAAATTCATAACCAAAACCAGAAAAATTATTAGGCAAGAAAAATAAAATGTCCCCAAAACTCAAAGGAATGCAAAGGAAAGTGGGGGAAAAGCAAATACTAAAGATAAAAATTAACCAGAAAGCAGAAAAGTATTGAAGGTAACACATAAAAGTTTTGGTTTTCTGCCATATGAACAAGTATTAAAATATAAAATTCTGACACTGCCAACTACTTTGTGGATAAGCTTTTATCTCTTCATTCAGTGAAGCCTCTCTGTTCTTTTGTCGCTTTATCTGGTCATAGATCTTAAATACCGGAACTGCTACAGTTCTGTGCTTGAACATCTCTCCCTGTTGAATGTTGCCCCCCCTGAATAATCTATCTCATTGTTATGGCATATCCAGGTCTGATTTTATTTTTTTTTAATGGCATTTGGATTTTCCACCACATTTTCCTAAGAACTACTCAAGAAGCATGGTCCAAATAGAAATAAATATCCTTCCACCCCAAATTCTCATCCATCTCCTGTAGTTTCATTATATCAGTCACATAATTGAAGTCAGTCTTTATTCTTTTCATTCATTCCTTAGTTCTTTGTTAATGACAATTATGAGATGTCTCTGGAATCTATATACCCCTTTTTCTCCTCATTGTCACATCTTCAAAGTTGTACTTAAACTACTGTAACAGCCTATAATGTATCTTCCTGAACTTCTGTTTCACCATTCCTTAAAATAAAAGGAGGGTCTTATTTATTCATTTACTTTAATGTTATAAAGAGAGAGATGCCACCTGTGATGACAGAGATGAAACTTAGAACACCCCCCCCACACACACACACACACAATACAAGTCATACACTAAACCAAGCAGGCCATATCCCCAGCTGTTGTGTCAAAATTCTTAAATCAACTTTGCATATCAGCTGGAATGGTTCTTAGTGAAATACAAGCCTGACCATGTGTGGTAAGCTGAATAGTGATACACCGCCCAAACACACACACAAGATAAACATATCCTTATCCTTGAAACTTGTAAAAAGATTATTTTGTTTCTGAGCTGTCTATCCTCTGATACTTTGCTTCTGTGGAGGTCTCCCAAGATGATCCTCAGTAAACCACATCTTCTCATATTCCTTCCTCACCATAATCCTCTCCCACATCTAGCCTTGGTGGGCACATGGCAGGGATGTGCTATAGCTAGTTCGCATCAACTCTCAAGTACCAACTGTGCATCTCTTGCCAATTCTGTGTTCACTGATGTCACACTGGCAGCTTGAAATCAGCAAAAGTAAAAATATGTACACCAGGAAAACCAGAAAATGCTACAGATTAATGAGTTTTCTGGTTGGGTGGTAAGTTGGTTTCCTGGGAAAATTCTATTATGATTCATTATTTGAAATAGAGTGCTATTTCCTTGGAATAGCATTGATTTCCTATATCAGTTCGTGGCTGAGTCCTCCTCCTCCTCCCAGATACCCCATCTAATCAGAGCACTGCTCAGGTCTCACTTCTTTATGGTGGTGGTGGGGACTGAGCCTTGGTCTAGGCTTAGTTTCTAAGAGAGCTAAGAGTCCTTACTTCCTCCCTCTTGGGTGATGGTATTTTACTGCTATGTTATCCATTAGCAACCTGATAAACACTGACCAGGTCATTTGGAGAAGAAAAAATTTTGTTATTGTGCAATAAATAAATATACAGTCATCCACATAACTCCAAGAAATCTCTGCATGAGTAAGTCACAGTTACCACTTCACTACAGTTGTGCCAGAGATATTAGCCAAGACCAGAAGAAGAACCAGATACCAACAGAATTATGTGAAATTATAAAATGTTGCTTTTGCTTTAATCCCCCAAGTTCATAATGTTTAGTTAAAACAGGAATTAAATTACCCTAAACAGTTTTCCATGTCAAGATCCATACTTTATTTCTCTGTATATTCATAACATCTGGATGTGTGCCCCCATGAATTCATGAAAGAGAATGGATATTGTCTTCTGTCAGTCAGTACTTCTTAAAGCAATACCTATTCACCTATTCCACTATAAAGAAGAAACTAGGTTCTTCATAATAACATTATACATTATGTTATAGTGAAGAGAGAGAAACGTACGTTTCCAACAAAGAGAGAACTTTCCTACACAAACACTGTCATCCCAATAAAAGGTATACTACCAATACTCCACCCGAATAGCCTTTCAAAATTGGCTGACATGTCTACCTTTCCTTGCTTTGAGCTTCCTTCCCATCATAACACCAAGGCCAGCCTCCTGGAGAGAGCAGGTGTCTGTGA
This sequence comes from Erinaceus europaeus, assembly GCF_950295315.1. NCBI lineage: Eukaryota > Metazoa > Chordata > Mammalia > Eulipotyphla > Erinaceidae > Erinaceus > Erinaceus europaeus. Next base: position 96,255,758 of record NC_080168.1, on the reverse strand, counting down.
TACTTATAAGAGGAAGTCTACAATTATGATTTATCAAAGAACTTAGGGATGGTTGTAGCCCAACTCCTGGTTTCTATCCGTGCTGTTTGTGGCAAATATCAAAATATTTCAGACTCTAAGCTTTTTTCAGGAACAAAGATGACTTCTCTTTTTCTCTGTGTACCATTTAGTTTTTCCTATACTTCTCCACTTTTTTCCTTTGATTTATCATCATATGATCATCACCAAATATTTATCACTTCAGGTTAATATTGTCATCAAGAAAGAGACAGAAATTAGGGGAGGGGAGTCACTATAACACCTCAGCTCCTCCCAATGATGTGGGGGATGAATTGCACACATAGAAAAACAGGACCACTATGCCTGTGAGCTAGTTCTTTGACCCATTTTTTAAAACATTTTTTAAATTTTATTTATTTATTTATCCCCTTTTGTTGCCTTTGTTGTTTTATTGTTATAGTTATTGTTGTTATTGATGTCATCATTGTTGGATGGGACAGAGAGAAATGGAGAGAGGAGGGGAAGACAGAGGGGGAGAGAAAGACAGACACCTGCAGACCTGCTTCCCCGCTTGTGAAGCGACCCACCTGCAGGTGGGGAGCCAGGGGCTCAAACTGGGATCCTCATGCTGGTCCTTGCGTTTTGTGCCACCTGCGCTTAATCCGTTGCACTACCACCTGACTCCCAGTTGACCCATTTTATAGATTTTTTTTCTTCTCTCTTTTTTAAAAATATTTATTTATTTATTCCCTTTTGTTGTCCTTGTTGTTTTATTGCTGTTGTTATTGATGTTGTTGTTGGATAGGACAGAGAGAAATGGAGAGAAGAGGGGAAGACAGAGAGGGGGAGAGAAAGACAGACACCTGCAGACCTGCTTCACCACTTGTGAAGTGACTCCGCTGCAGGTGGGGAGCTGGGGGCTTGAACCGGGATCCTTATGCTGGTCCTTGCACTTTGTGCCACCTGCACTTAACCCACTGTGCTACCACCCTGCTCCCTCTCCTTCTCTTTATAAATCTTGTTTCTTATGCATATCTATGTCTCCTCTTTTAAGTGTTCTTATTCTTCCTGCCCATCATAACTTACTATAAACCAGCCACTTCACAAGTGAGTTGCACTCATTCCCTCTTATAATACTCTTATAAATCTCAAGATATATAAACAATAAAAATTAGTATTTTCAATGTGTAGATAAAAAAACTCAGGTAAGTAAGTCGTTGGTTCAAAATCTCACAGTCAACAGAGACAGGCATCAATAGTTGGGTCCAGATGTACCCTGATCTGTTCATCCCTAAATAACAAGAAGTGGCAGAGCAGATAAAAATGAAGTTAAATCCTTATCTCCCAAAATGGAGGGAGAGAACTGAGAAAAACCAACAGATGTATATTTTCCATGAATAAGCACAGAAACTTGTTAAAATTGTATAGACAGAATTACCCAATTAAAAAATGCTTCCACTTCTACAGTGAGATGACCTTTTGAGAAATTTTCATCTCTTTTTTTCTTAGAATCCTTACTCTGCAAGATCAGAATGAGCAAACAATGACCACATATGTGAAAAGGTGCCTCAAGACCTGCTGTAACTGCGTTCTTGTGACTGGCATGCAATTCTATACCACAGCCATCCCTGAGAAGCCAGCTCATGGGAACAAGCAGACAGGCTCCTAAGTTCTGTCCCCAGACCCCCTGCTATTCTTACTTGAGCATCCTGGTGAACTCCCTTGTACCTAACGTACCTAACATGCTGCTTCTCCACGTCTGTGCTAGGGACCTGCTGACAGTTTTCATCTAACTCACCGCTCCACAGCTCTGAGAGACCTAGTCTAGAGTCATCAGGTGCCCAGATCATAGAGATGGTCTGGACAGGTTGACAGAGAGGTGGGGATCAGACTTTTTGTGAGTTGCATAACTAGCAAACATTTGAATACAAGAAACAGGATCCCAAATGAATCGCTTTTGCAATTCATGTTTTGTCTTCTTTGCCATTACTGGGATTTCACTTCTCCAGATTGATCTTTTTGGTTAGTTAGAGAGAGGAAGAAACTACAGCACAGAAGCTTCACCTCGTGTTGCTGGGAAATTGTGCCGATGCAGTCACATCTGCCATGTTGTCCCCTCAGGCTACTGCTAGTTCCTGCGAGAGTTGGGACATTCTCGGAGTGCCTGTTCAGCCATGTTGTGCCCTCAGGGCATTGTTTATATCCCCGCGATATTTGGAGTGCTTTGGTTACTCCTCCCCCCTCCCATTCTCACGAGAGTTATTATCCTATCCTGGAGTGCTATGGTTACTCCTCCCCCTTCCCATTCTCGGGAACGCTGCTGCTATAAAAGCCCTTCTTCTTCTGCACCTTGCTCTCTAGCCAGCGCTTCACTCGGGTGTTCAGATGCAGGAAAGGTTACTGCGTGACCTCCACGTGGCCCAACCTGCTTCTCTAGCACCCAACTCTGAGGTGCCAGTGCAAATAAATTTGTGTTTCCTCTTCACTCCGGACCCCCTCTCTCTCTTCTCTGCAGCCGCACACAACAACATCATGTGGTGGAGGTGGTGCTGGAATCAGGTCACATGCATGGATAGGAGCCCTATCCAGGTGAGCTGTCATGCCAGCCCTGCAGTTCACTTTTCTTTTTTTTGCCTCCAGGGTTATCTCTGGGGCTCAGTGCCTGCACAATGAATCCACTGCTCCTGGAGGCCATTTTCCTCCATTTTGTTGCCCTTGTTGTTGTTGTTATGGCTATTGTTGTCATTGATGTTGTTGGATAGGACAGAGAGAAATGGAGAGAGGAGGGGAAGACAAAGAGGGGGAGAGAAAGATAGACACCTGCAGACCTGCTTCACTGCCTGTGAAGCAACGACCTTCCTACAGGTGGGGACCCAGGGGCTTGAACCGGGATCCTTATGCTAATCCTTGCGCTTTGCACTATGTGCACTTAACCTGTTGTACTACCACCCAACTCCCTGCAATTCATTTTTAAATGGTAGTGAGATGTCATGGCAAATTCAGCATACAGGGACAATGGAATAGCTCACCTGGATAGTGTGCTGCTTTGCCATGTGCTTGGCACAGGTTTGAGTCCAGCCACCACTGCATTGGAGGAATCTTTAGGGCTGTGGTCTCTTTCATTTCCTCTCTCTCTCTCTCTCTCTCTCTCTCTCTCCCTCCCTCCCTCCCTCCTATCTAAAAACAAGCAAACAAAAACATAAATTCAATGTGAAAATTTACATGGAATTATTATGCTATGATGTACTTATAAAATAGTGTCCTGGGCGGGGGAGACAGCATAATGGTTATGCAAACAGACTGTCATGCCTGAGGGTCCTAAGTCCCAGGTTCAGTTTCCCGCACCACCATAAGCCAGAGGTGAACAGTGCTCTGGTGTTTCTCTCTGTCTCTCTGTCTCTCTCAAAAATAAAATAAATATATATATATATTTATATATATATAAAATAGTGTCCTAAGTGTTAGAATGCTTATTACATGTTAGGAACTTCACAAACACTCTCTCATTCCAGCAGGACAACACTTCTGTGTAGTTGCTCTTACTACATCCACTTATCAGTAGGAACCAGGTTTTGAGACATTTGCTAGTTTTCCTGGTCATTAGTTGGTTAAGTGAGTGAGATGGGACACATGAATGATAAAAGAAGCAGGATTCTGGATCTAGTGTGTTTAAACTAAAATTCCAGCTCTGAAAAAAGGTAGCTAGAGGACTTGATCATATTCCTTTGTCTTCAACTCCTCATCTGTAAAGTATAACAATTGTATCTTATGTCATGGTACAATCATTTTATTTTGTGGCTATTATAAAGACTGGGTTAGTTAATATACATAAACAACAGTGCCTACTATGTACACACTATGTAAACCTGGCATGCACCCTCTACTATAGAAACTGTAATTATTCCAAATCGTGTGTGTGTGTGTGTGTGTGTGTGTGTGTGTGTGTGTGTGTGTGTGTGTGTGTAACTCTAAAGTCAGGGATGGAGAGAAGAGGCAAGACTGAGAAAGGAAAAAGGACTGGAGATGGCAGCAAGTGCTTTGAGCTCTGACTTCAGCACCCATGAAAGGAAACTGTTGCAGTTGTCTGGAGGCAGGTGAGTAAGGAAGACTAAAAACTGCAGATATTGTGTGTGTGTGTGTGTGTGTGTGTGTGTGTGTGTGTGTGTGTGTGCGTGCGCACGCTAAATAAGTATAACATCTTGTCCCCAAGAAAGAGATGGAAATTTCAACTTGGATGGTAGTAAAGGGCTTGGCTGAGGCTACTCAGTACCTTTACAGGATAATAAAAATGAAATCATCAGACACTCTCTAAAACTTAATTAAAATCTGAATTGCATATGTGGGGCTGGGAGACAACTCTCCTATTGGGTGTGAGCCTTACCATACACAACTTTGCAGAATTTTCTGTTCACTGCTTTGAAGGTTTCTTGAAGAAATTTATGTGGGTTCATTGCATTTGAGTATCTTTCCATATTGTTTTGTTTTGTTTTTCCTCAATCAGCTTGCATGATTTTTCTCTCTCCCTCCTCATTATGTTTGGTGTTCTGTGAGGACCTAAATCAAGGATCCATACTTGAGCAGACCTGGGTGGTCACCAGGGGTTCAAGGTGGAGTGTGCCCGGCAGCCCATGTATGTCATGGGCAACACCAGGGGTTTGGTGTCACAGAGGGTAGCCATTAGGCTTCTACTAGCTTGACTTGGAGTTTGCTCAGACTTAGCTGGTGATAGTGTGTGCTCAGGAACTGGCAGGAGCAAATTGTGGGTTGGTCAGGGAGCACACCCGGCTATGGGGTCCTTTTGGTAACTGACTGTGCTTCCCGGGGTGGGGGGTGGGTGGGAGGGGGCACAAGGTGCTTGCTGGCTACAAGGGTGCAGCTTGTTTGCTAGTAGTCAAGCGTGCCCTGGAAAGCATTAGATCTGTCTGGAGTTAGCACTCGAGGTAAGTACCTCAGTCTCCAGCCAAACCTGCTACTTACTAGGTAGGGATAGGTGGAGCTCTCCCCCACCTGTCCCCATCTGTTACTCTGGGAATTGAATTCCTAACAAAGTCCACCCATAGTGCTCTCAGCAAGGTTATGGAGATCATTAGGAAGGTGGTTGGTGGGACTGTCTACTGGCTTATAGCCTATAGTCTTTCCTCCCACTCTTAGTGTTGCCAAGTATGGAATCATAACTAGCCTTGGGGTGCTAGGGACTCGGCACAACTGTTCCCCCTCCTTCCCAGAGGCAAGTTCTACACCATTGAGGTCTTTTCTCAATTACAGTTTATTGTTTCAGTGGAGTTTCTTTTTAGCAAGGTCAGTCTGCCTCATGGCCTCCTTGCTCTAAAAGTTTACTCATCTAGATTGCTGTCCCTTTCTGTGTAAGTTTATCCACATTTTGGAATAGCCTTGGTGTGATCATGGGAGTATGCAAACACAGTTTCTCCTTATAACAGACATGATGGCCCCATCTCTCCAATATCATAATCATGATTACTTTAGGTTCTATTCCTAAAAATTGAATTAAGTAAAAGGAGTTAACACTTTATGTATTTTTTGTTTGTTTCTTTTCTTTTCTTTAAATTTATTTTTTATTTAAGAAAGGATAAATTAACAAAACCATAGGGTAGGAGGGGTACAACTCCACACAATTCCCAACACCCAATCCCCATAACCCACCCCCTCCCATGGTAGCTTTCCCATTCTCTATCCCTCTGGGAGCATGGACGCAGGGTCGTTGTGGGTTGCAGAAGGTAGAAGGTCTGGCTTCTGTAATTGCTTCCCCGCTAAACATGGGCGTTGACTGGTCGGTCCATACTCCCAGTCTGCCTCTCTCTTTCCCTAGTAGGGTGGGTCTCTGGGGAAGCTGAGCTCCAGGACATATTGGTGAGGTCTTCAGTCCAGGGAAGCCTGGCTGGCATCCTGATGGCATCTGGAACCGGGTGGCTGAAAAGAGAGTTAACATACAAAGCCAAACAAAGTGTTGAGCAATCATGGACCCAAAGGTTGGAATAGCGGAGAGGAAGTGTTAGGGGGGTACTCACTGCAAACTCTAGTGTACTTCTGTTTTCAGGTATATATTTTGCACTTGTTTATGGATACATGTGAACATATGCTCTCTCTCACAGAAACTGGTGTATATCTAGGTTTTGGGACTTTGTTAGAAAGTGATCCACCTGAGATGGAATAAGAGAATGCTATGAAAGGAAAGGTCTCACCGGAGTAATGAAGATGAAGGGTTGTCATTCCACGCCTGAAGTCTCTGGACACAGTCTGAGCTGAAGCATGTTGAGGTGGCAATCATTGCGTTGATTAGGTTGCGATCGGCTGATGCAATATTATTTGATATGGATTGGGAGAGGCATGTGGGAAAGTGGGCCCTATCCTAAGGTTCCAGGACTGGGGGAAATATAGGCTCTATAGTGGAAAAGTGAGGTTCCTGCTGTCTTATGGTTCAAAAAGACAATGGATAGTTAATGTTATTATCACATTATTTGGTAATTGGGTTAATTTTGAAAAGTCCTTTTGTTAGGGTTTGCTGTATAGTACCCAGTATCTTGTAAATAGCTGTGCCATTGGTTGCTTCTGATCTACTTGGTCTAGGCTTTTGAGAGAGTCTGCATATCAAATACACAGCCTATATATTAAGAAGACTCAGTCTGTGTTTTAAAAACTTCAAGACATACAATTAATTTTCCCCCTCTCATATTAATTAACTAGTGATTTATATGACTCCACTTTACTAGGAGTGTACATAAACACCATTCCCACCACCAAAAGACTGTGTCCCATCCCACCCACCCACCTCCACACCCACCCCCACCGGCCCAGGAAGCCGCATGTCTACCCCTCACCACAGGGCTTTTACTTTGGTGCCCTACTTTCAATTTAGATCCTGCTTTTAGTTTCCCTTTCAGATCTTCTTTCTCAACTTCTGTTGATGAGTGGGATCATTCCATACTCATCTTTATCTTTCTGACTTAGCTCACTTAACATAATTCCTTCTAGCTCCATCCAAGATGGGTCAGAGAAAGTGGGTTCATTGTTCTTGATAGCTGTATAATATTCCATTGTGTATATATACCACAGCTTTCTCAGCCACTCATCTGTTGTTGGGCACCTGGGTTGCTTCCCGGTTTTAGCTATTATGAATTGTGCTACTATGAACATAGGAGTACCCACCTCTTTTTGGTTGGGTGTTATGGAGTCCTTGGGGTATAACCCCAGGAGAGGAATTACTGGATCATATGGAAGGTCCATGTCTAGCCTTGTGAGAGTTCTCCAGACTGCTCTCCACAGAGGCTGTACCAATTTACATTCCCACCAGCAATGTAAAAGGGTTCCTCTGTCCCCACATCCTCTCCAGCATTTGTTGCTGCTGTCATTTTGGTGTATGCCATTTTCACAGGAGTGAGGTGGTATCTCAGTGTTGTCTTAATTTGCATTTCTCTGACAATCAGTGACCTGGAGCAGTTTTTCATATGTTTGTTAGCCTTTTGGATCTCCTCTGAAGTGAATGTTTTTTGTTCATAGCTTCTGCCCATTTTTGGATGGGGTCATTTACTTTTTTGTTGCTAAGTTTGCTGACCTCTTTATATATTTTGGTGATTAGTTTCTTGTCTGATGTATGGCATGTGAATATCTTCTCCCATTTTGTGAGGGGTCCTTTCTTTATCCTTACTTCTTTTGATTGTGACTATGATGTGTCTTGATGTCTTCAGGTCTGGGTTGATTCTGTTTGGAACTCTCTGGGCCTCTTGAATCTTGATGTCCTTTCTGTTATTCAGGTCTGGAAAGTTTTCTTCTATAATTTCCTCTAGAATGTTTCCTTCCCCTCCCTCTCTTTCTTCCTCTGGCAGGCCAATTATACGAATGTTACTTCTTTGGAGATCATCCCATATGTCTCTGTTTCTGGGACAAAGATTGAGAAAATAAATCAAATCAAAGAGCACTTTTTTTTTCTCTTCACTGACATTTTAAAGTGAGCTATGAATTTTTGCTCATAAATGGCTCTCGTGATGCCCACCACAATTTGAGAAAACAGAAAGCAGAGTAATATAAAAGGTAATATAGTTTTAAAGCCCCAAAATGCATTAGTAACTCTATTATCATTTCATTAATTATATTTTCTTATGCAAGGCCAAGCAGTTCTACTCTGGAGACTTGTCACTATAATTATTAAAAGATCAAAAAAAAAGAAAAAGAAAAAGAACTGTAGTACTTGAAAGATATGATGGCTCTATCATGACATGCATCAGCTTAGATGAGAAAAATTAAAATGATCTAATGATAAATTTCTTGTCCAATTTTGTAATCAATATTTGCAAGATTCTTCTATCTACTGTATTAGTCCCTTCAAGAGACCATAACAAAATATCACAGTATGGGTGGCTTGAACTATAGAAAATTGTTCCTCCAGTTCCGTAGACTGAGAAAAAGATTCAGGTATAGCAAGGTCGGGCTCATCCTGAGGCCTTTCCCTTTGACGTGAAGGCAGTCACCTTTTTACTGTGTACCCTGACTTCTTGTACTTTCTTTTTATTATTAACTTATGGTCTTTATTTACTTATTGGACAGAGACAGCCAGAGACAGTAGGGGGAGAGAGGGAGGGAGAGACACAGAAGCACCTGCAACACTGCTTCAACACTTGCAAAGCTTTCCTCCTGCAGATGGGGACTGGGGACTCAAACCCCGGGCCTTGCTCATTGTAACATGTGTGTTTAACCAGCTGCAACATCACCCAGATCCTACTTTATTTTTTTAACAGATAAATTCTATTTATTTATTTTGAATAAGTTGAGAGGGAAGAAAGAGATAGGGAAAGAGAGAAAAAAAGAGAGAGAGACCTGCAACACTACTTCATTGCATGTGAAGCCTCTACCCCCACCCCAGCAGGTGGGGACTATGGACTAGAAGTTGGTGCTTCCGTATGGTAACGTGTGTGATCAACTAGGTATACCACCATCCAGAACCCCCCCTTTTCTTTTACTTTCATGGAGAGAGAGAATGAGGCCACTGATGTCTCCTCTTATAATGGCATTGATCATATCAAACAAGGAACCTACCGTCAGGACCTATTTAATTCCAGTGGCCTCCCAGAGGCCCCACCTCCAAATAGCATCATACTGAAGCTGAAGACCTCAAAATCTGAAATGGAGGGAGGGGACATAGTCAATTCATAGCATGTAGCATAAGGCACAGAGATCCCTTGTTCTCTCAACTACTAAATAATATATATTCTATGAATAAAAAAATCCAAGGTCTAAACAATTTATATGACAAAAAAATGAATATGTAAATGACCAATCTAATACCTTTATGTAATTTAATAAGCATCAATTAAATGATGACCACTAGTTCTTATTTTGTAGTTGTAACACTTGAAAACCACAGAATCCAGTCTTGTTCTAGATCACAGAGATAACTGAAGATAAAATCAGGGCCTACTAACTACCAGTTCAGTGCTTCTTTTCAATAAGCCACACTGTCCCTAACTGAGCTGAAGGCATGCCTGTGCATCAATCCATAGGATATGTTACAATCCTGGGTCATATCTGAACTGAAAGGGTGAGCCCTATACTCTATATTACTGATGTCTGTGAGTCTGCCTGCTCACTCTGAGCCGAGACAGAGGTTGGAACCTGGTCCTTATGTTAACCCTCAGAGGGTCTTAACTGGCAGACATGGCCAATACACTGAAGGGGACTTTGAGCAAGTGTTTTAAAACCGTTACAGATTCTCAGCAGTTGCTCAGAGGGTCCGGAACAGGTCTATTCTGAACAATACAGAGAAACAGTGGTCCACGTTATAAAAAAAAAAGAAGCCAAATTAATAGGAAATAAATAGTAGATTTTCTATCTTTTTATTTATTAAAAGGAAACATTTACAAAACCATAGGATAAAAGGGGTACAACTCCACACAATTCCCACCACCAGATCTCCATATCCCATCCCCTCCCCTGGTAGCTTTCTCATTCTTTATCACTCTGGGAGTGTGGACCCAAGCTCATTGTGGGATGCAGAAGGTGGAAGGTCTGGCTTTTGTAATTGCTTCCCTGCTAAACATGGGCATTGTCACTTTGACAGGTCAATCCATACTCCCAGCTTGCCTCTCTCTTTCCCTAGTAGTGTGGGGCTCTGGGGAAGCAGAGCTCCAGGACACATTGGTGGGGTTGTCTGTCCAGGGAAGTCTGATTGGCATCATGGTAACCTCTGGAACCTAGTGGCTGAAAAGAGAGTTAACATACAAAGCCAAACAAATTGTTGAACAATCATGGACCTAACGGCTGAAATAGTGCAGATGAAGAGTTGGGGGGCCCTCCATTTGTAGATAGCTAGTAGGCATATTTTAGTTATATTCCAAAGGGCCTGTGACTGTACCAGTCATTCAGAGGTCACATAGGATCCTAAGCTGGATATTGGCCCCAGACCAAGTCAAATCAATGGGGCTTACAGTCAACAATATTTATACCCCTTTCCCATATTAAGGAGCTACTCTCTTACCTGATCCAGCTTTCTGTTCCTTCTTCAGCCATGATATCATCTCCCTAGAAAATAACTTGGATCTACCTGCATATCAGATTTCAGGCTCAGGGGGGAAAAATAATAGATTTTCTATGGAGACTGCTGTCAGAAGTTCTGAGAGCTTCTGGTTAAAGAGCACATGGGGCAGAAAGACCCTGCACCCTTTCATATCTGTCCCAGAGACAATGCAAAGACTCAGAAATGGGGGGGGGAGGGGAGGAGGAGGAGGAGGAGGTGGACTGGAGGAGCCACTTCTTTTTTTAAAAAATATTTATTTATTCCCTTTTGTTGCCCTTGTTGTTTTATTGTTGTAGTTATTATTGATGTCGTTGTTGTTGGATAGGACAGAGAGAAATGGAAAGAGGAGGCTAAGACAGAGAGGGGGAGAGAAAGATAGACACCTGCAGACCTGCTTCACTGCTTGTGAAGCGACTCCCCTACAGATGGGGAGACAGGGGATTGAACCGGGATCCTTACGCTGGTCCTTGCACTTTGTGCCACCTGCGCTTAACCTGCTGTGCTACCGCCTGACTCCCAAGCCACTTCTTTTTAAAGATTTTATTTATTTATTAATGAGAAAGATAGGAAGAGAGATAAAGAACCAGACATCACTATGGTACATATGCTGCTGGGGACTGAACTCAGGACCATGTGCTTAAGAGTCTGATGCTTTATCCACAGCACCACCCCCTGACCGCAAGGAGGAACCACTTCTTCAAACTAGAAATCTGATTACCTGGTTCTGGTTCTTCCTTTCCTAACATGCATCCCAATATTGTACAACATTAATTACATAATAGCACAGTTAAAGTCTTTCTTTCCAACTAGGTTATAACATTGAAAGATCAGAAATAGTTTCATATTATTTTTTCACTAACAGTGAGATCAGTATCAAGTCTATAGCAACTGCACAATACGTAGTATTTCAATTGAGAAGGAGGAATGTAAATTACTATTGCAGATAAACCAGTCTTTGGACTGAAGAAGAATCAAAGCATGGTGGGTGGAAAAAGAGAAAAAATAAAGACTATTAGTGCTTCATGAAATTCTCCCTGGAGCAGCTGGTCTCAAAATATGATGACACTGGCAGCTCTGAAATGGGTCAAAGCCTCAGTATTAACAGTAGTGGTAATGAAAATCTAACTCTGATTTGAATCCTTACAGCACATTAGTCTTTTCAAATAATATCATATATTTACTTTCACTCGGTTTTCAGTGATGTATCTGTTTCTATTTTACAGTGAAAAGGCTGTACCTCAGCATCTAAAGTTACTGAAATATGGAACCAGGGTTCAAGCCTGAGGTTTCCTGGTTCACACACAATATTCTTTCTACTTCAGCTACTCAAAAACAATAAAAATAAATAACTAAAGCAAATGCTGATATTTGTGTATATACACACACACACACACACACACACACACACACACACACACACATATATATATATATATATATATATATGAAATAACCATTTGGAAATTAGCTAGCTGCTGTCATCATGATTAGAGACATGAATTAATTTCTGTGGCAGACAGTCCTTTTGCTCTGAGAAGAAAAGAGAAAACACTTCCCTGGGGTTCTACTGTGGCCAATGAAGAGCAATCATCTACTTGCCTTTGGGGTGGGGGGTGAGGGAGACGAGAGTACAGCCAAACAGAATCTTGATGCTACCTTTCTTCACTCTGCATATTGGGTGCTGAGGATTTTTTTCTTGGAATTGAAGAGAGAGGAGGAAGAGACAAGCAGGCAAGTGCAGGCTGGAACTTTCCTTCCTATCTTGTTAAATTTAAAAAAAAAAAAAGGTTGGGCGGTAGCACAGTGGTTTAAGCACAGGTGGTGCAAAGCACAAGGACCCCGGTTTGAGCCAGCAGCTTCCCACCTGCAGGGGACTAGCTTTACAGGTGGTGAAGCAGGTCTGCAGGTGTCTATCTTTCTCTCCCCCCTCTGTCTTCCCTTCCTCTCTACGTTTCTCTCTGTCCTATCCAACAACAACAACATTAATAATAACTACAACAATAAAACAACAAGGGCAACAAAGGGAATGAATAAATAAAACATGTTTTAAAAAACAGGAAAAGGATATCACTATAGTCGTATGATACAAGGCTGTGCAGTACTTTATTTTTAAAAATTCCAGACATTGAGCAGCATGAATTTTTGATGATTTGGAGGAACTGAAGGCAAGTAGGGACTGGATTTTTATTCTTATAGGAACACATGCTCCCAGTGGATAGACATTAGTTTTAGTGAACATACTCTGATCAAACAGCTGGGGGTGGGTAACAGGATTTGGGAGGGTTTCCAGTGCTTGGGCCTTGCTAGAGGGTGATGGGGGAGGAACTGGTTGGTCTTTGATACATGGAAACTAATTGTAAGCTAAGTAATTGATTTAGAGAGCTCTAGGAAAAGTCACAGCAGAGTAGTAATTTAAATTGTACTTCTGAAAAAAAAAAAAAACCAGAGATGTCCTTAGCTGAATTCAGGAGAACCTGAAAATGATAGCACAGAGATGATGCTGTAATCAGAGCACCCCAAGCCCCATATGTGACCACAGAGGAAAGAATGGGGGACCTGGGTGTGTGTAGCCAGAGCTTGGGAATCCTGAAAGCATTCAATGTAGTGAGAGCACAGGGCAGGCAGGGGGCGCTAATTTCCAGCATTTAGATCAAAAAGGGGGTGGTAGTTTGCATGCTCATAATTTCATCTGTAATATATATACATATCTGTTTTGATTAAAATATTTCTCTCTGTTGGGCTCATATTGGTGAGGGCTGGGACACATGGATCAAAGCCCTCTGTCCCTAAGTACCCTACTGTTGGGAAATTGTGCAGATGTAGTCGACATTGGCAGGGCCCACAAACCACTATATTTCCATACAAGTATTATTTACAGATATTCACTGCGTTATCCCCTCAAGGTATTGCTAATTCGGTTAAAACCATTGCAACAGTTGCTAAGGTCACTTCCACCTTCCCAACATGCCTTTTGCCTCTCTCCACCCCCTTTCCTAGCCAATCCTGTCCCGACTTGCCTCTTCCAGAATTCTCCCATAAAAGCCTCTCCTGCTTCTGCTTTCACTCTCTCTTTGCTCTTTTCTCTTCTGTGACCTGACCCAGAGAAGGGCTGGTGGGCATAGTGGGAGGCGGCCATTTTGCTAGCTCCACGTGGCCTGAACCGTTATGCTCTCACCCAATTCTGGGGTGTCCATGTGAATAAAGATTTGCGTTCCCGCTCCGCCACAAGTTCCTGGTCTCTCTCTCTCCGCGATGCAACCCGACACTCTACCCCTGTGATTGTACAAAGTACCATAGACCCACAGAAAAAAAAAATATCCCAATGCTGTCAGCAAACGATTTGACAGATGATGAAGCATCTTATTTGAAATACTAAATTGTGCTATTGAAGTAGTTCACTTATCCTCAATTATCTTCCTTAAGTTTTTGATAATGATGATGATGATGATGACATTGTTGTCTCTGGGGCTTGATGCCTATACAGTTCCACCATTCTCAGAAGCAATTTTTCCTTTCTTTTCTGATCAAGACTGAAAGACAGGGAGAAACAGAGAGGAGAGACAGAAAAAAAAGGAGAAATACATGTAGCCTAGCTCCAGCACTTGTGAAGTTTCCTCACCTACCACACCCACTTCTGGCTTAAATGCGGGTCCTCACTTATGGTAACATGTATACTTCACTTGGGTTTTTGTTGTTGTTGTTTATTTGTTATTAATTTTTTATTATCTTTATTTACTGGATAGAGACATCCAGAAATCAAGATGATGGGGGAGATAGGAAGAGAGAGACACCTGCAGCCCTGCTTCACCACCTGTAAAGCTTTCCCTCTGCAGTTGGGAACTGGGGGCTTGAACCTGGGTCCTTGTGCATTATGTGAGCACTCAACCAGGTGCACCACCACCCAGCCCCTTGTTATTATTATTTTTTTTTACCACATCACTGTTCAACTCTGGCTTATAGTGGTGTCAGAATTGAACCTAGGATCCCAGAGCCTCAGATGTGAAAGATTTTGCATAGGCACGATATCATCTCCCTAGCCCAGCTGTCTCCTTTTTAACTCTTCTTGTATAACCCCAGTACCCTCAGCTGGACTTTGCCTTAAGGTACCCCTGGGTCTTATCAGAAGCAGGGCCCAGTCCAGCCCACACAAATGTGTCTTCTCCCTCCCTCCTCCGGCAAGAAGTGAACATTGAAACACTGGAGAAGTGTCATCCACCAGAAAGAGCATTAAAGTGACTTAGTCATCTACCATCTGCAGCAAGAGTATAGTCCCTTTGTCATTTTAAATTGAATGCAGTGCACATTTTCAGAGTGAATGGATAAATGTTCACCTTATATTCTGCGTATATTTATGTACCAAAAGTCAGCAAGAGGTCTAGAATTTGTCTTTTGGACATAAGGCAAACCTCATTTGTTTCTGTTGAAACCAAACCTTCCATCACATTCCATGGATAAGAACTTAGCCTTGAGTCAGACCTGAGTTGGAATGTCCTGCTCTATCATGGATGCCCCTGTAGCCACCAGCTCCTGACAGCTTTACCCCTCTGCTGTCTGACTGCAGAGGGGCTCGACGATAGTTGCCCAGCTTGGAAGGGGATGGATTATTTAGGATACACCCAACCTTTAGGTGGGTTCCTGACACAGGGTATGTTCTCAGTATACATTACCAGTCATGATACAAGCCTTTTCAAATCTGGCTGAATTCATGTACTAATACCAGGGGCAATCCCAAAAGACAGATTCAGAAAGGAAGTCATGAGTTAGATTCTGAACAGCACCTATCTATCTGTATTGGGCCTCCATCACTTGCCCCTTCCACCAGTCACATTTTGGGCAACCTGCTGGAAAGTCAGCCCCAGCACACTGTTAACACCCACGCCCCAGCAGCTCTCTAAATCAGTTGTTCTTAAATGAGTCAGCAAACACCCAGGCAGCGTGGTCACTCCTCTGATGTACACAGGCGATGGGTTCCCAAACACACTTGGGTTATAGGGCCAATAAACATTTGCTGGCAGTAGGCCAGGGAGGCGGGGGTGGAGGGCGTGGGCACAGTGGTTGGCATCACTCCAGGTCTGGGTTCCGATGTCATCACACACAAAAACTGAGCTGGTAGGCTGTATGGTCGCTGTGTCTGCCAACTCAAGAAGCTGAAAAGGCAAAGCTGGTGTGGGACAAGAGCCTCTTCTGCCCACATTCCGCCTCGCTGTCAGCCATACTGTAAGTTCCAGTTTCATGACCGCTGACTTCAGACCATTAGCTGAACTTCATATAAAATTCCTAGTGTCTGCTCCTACCTATGTCTCTCTCCCTACCATTTTCCTTGAATAAATGGACAATAATCACTTTGTAAAATTGTCCATGGTAGCTGGTGTTCTGGAAGGTGGTAGGAAAGTGTCTGGTGGGAATCAGGACAGAGTTCTGATTCACAGCTGTTTCACAAATAAAATGAAAACACCCCAACTCCCTCACAGAAATCACAAAGTCATGGTGCTCTCAAAAATATGGTGGGGGGGGGGGAATCGGGTGGTAGCACTGTGGGTTAAGCACATGTGGCGCAAAGCACAAGGACAGGTGGAAGGATGCCAGTTCAAGCCCCCGGCTCCCCACCTGCAGAGGAGTTGCTTCACAAGTGGTGAAGCAGGTCTGCAGGTGTCTATCTTTCTCTCCCCCTCTCTGTCTTCCCCTCCTCTCTCCATTTCTCTCTGTCCTATCCAATGACGACATCAACAATAATAATAACTACAACAAGGGCAACAAAAAGGGAATAAATAAATAAATATTTTTAAAAAACATGGTGTTGGGGGGAGGTGTGGAGGGAGGGATACCCTCCAATGTTAAGTAATATGTAAAATTTTAGTTAATGGAGTACTCAGACAAGACAGGACCCTGGTTTTCACAGTTAAGTCTATTTCTAGTCTGATATATATATATTTTTCCACCCATTTTACAAGTGCATTTTAATGAAAGCTTTAATTTTGAGGCTTTGGGACCTTAGAGTCAATTGAGCACAGTAAATAGTTGATTTGTCTTTTGATCTACAATCACTTTTGCTAATGTCAAAATTAGATTCTTGAAAAATTTGAAGATTTCCAATTATAGTTTATATTTCAGCTCAAGACTGCTTTGCTTTGTTTCTAGAATAAAATTGAGCCCAATTCTTGTTTTTTTCACATGCAAATGTCACAGTAACAAGAGCACCTGAGTTCCAATGGAGAAGTTCCAAACCCGAAAAAAAAAAAAAAATTCCAGGGCAAGAGTGATAATAAAGTGAATAATGACTAAATTAGGTTTCAGAATAGATTTAGAAACTTCCATTTAAACTGATAAAATGTTTCTTTAAGACAGATAAATGTGCAAGACCTGCATTGGTTTTTAATTATTTTATTGTTTATTTGTTTTAAAGCAGTCAGTTACACTCAGTTACATTCAGGAAAGGAAGACACCAGCTTATCCAGTCTTGAAAAAGAAAGCAAGCTCTTCTTGAATATAGCTAAAATGAGTCCCAGAGCAGCGCTTTTCTGTCAGTCCCCCCATACCACACTGGATGAGTACACCTTACAGAACACAGACAGACTATCTAAGCCTCCCACCATCCCTCTCCGTTGCTTTTCTCACTTCTCTATTTAGCCCACTGCTATCTAAGCTCTGCGCCACCACCACCCCAACACCTCTAAAATTATGACCACCAAAGGTCACCAGTGACCACAAATTGGGGAATCAGTGGACTGGTTTCCACTTTTAGCATTAATCTCCTTGTGCCTTTTGACATCACTGACCACACTCTTTCCCCCCCCCCCCCCCGTGCCCCCTTGACTTCTGTGATGCTGCTTTCTTGTCTCTCTTAACACCTGGGCCACTTTTTGTTGCCTCCTCTTGACCTGCCCTGTTTCCAAGGCCACTTGTAACTGAAGATTCACTTCTTGCCTCTCTTTTCTCTTGATCTAATGAGCTCAACATGGCCTCTGCTATCAGCCATAGAGAAATAAACCCCAGATCTACTATCCTGGTTCAAACTCATCTCCTGAACACAGATCTATTACTATTCTATGCAGTCACATCCTGGAGAACAGTGCTTGGATCTTTGTACTTCTCCAACTCCTGCTTCTCTTCTTCTCCTCCTAGTCTCTTAACCTTGCAAAATACCATCATTATCTATTCTGTGACCAAATCAGAAACCTCCAGATATCAGACTCTATCCCTTAGCTACTCACCGAAATTCTGTTGCTTAGTAAATTTCCTGTCCACTGCTTCCTCCCACTACTTCCTTTAATGTCATGATTTATATGAGAGCAGGAGGCATCTTTGGTTCTTATTCCTTTGTGGTGTCTCTGGTTCCAAAACATGTTCCTTTCTCATGGGAGACATTTCAAGAAAGCTTGAGCTTTGTGTCATTCTGGAAAATTTCCACATTATTTCATCCCCAAACTCTGTAAAATTTCAACCCATCATTGTAGCAAGAATTGGTGACTGCCAATCTTTTTATAAGAAAAAAAAAGCAGCTTTTTGTGAGGCCTCTCTGTCCCTGAGAAAGAAAGTCATTTAAGTGTATAGAATTTGAGTAGCTCAGTGATTACAAAAAGAGCCTAGCGTTTACACTGACTTATAAACATACTTATATTTTCTGAAAACAATAATATGTGAATTAAAATAATACAGTATATATGGTGGAGAAAAAAATAGCCTCTATATCTGTTCTGTAAAATAGCTTCTTTGTTGGGTTTATTGCTTAGTTTTGTTTTGTTGCATTTACTTGTTACTTGGTTTGACATGATTATTAGCATGCCCAAAGGCACTAAAAGTGTCATCTTGATCAAAAAGCAGAGAGTTACCAGTACAATGAAACTCATTCATTCCCATCTCCACTTGAACTTAACCTCTCCCTGTTTCCATTCTGATGCCATTCCATGCACTTCCTCACTTATAACTTTAACTACATTTATAAGTACTCTGTACTGGTTCATAGAAGTCTTTTTCATGATTTCCTTTTTCTTACTTTGCATGTTTTCAGATTGTGTGAATTATCTCAGAAACGTATTATTTTTTTCTCAAAAGGAAAAAGATTGGAGATAGACTAATTGACAGACTTACAAAGGCTTTTGAAGGACCTGAGGGTACCACTGTTTGAGAAAATCTAGACCCCTTAGGCTATTCTTTCTCTCTGAAGACCACTAGGTGTGTTTGCATGTGTATAGACACACAGGACTAGGATTTGTCCACTGTGGGACTCACATATATTGCTGCTGAGAATGCAAAGCATAGCCACTCTTGTAAATAGTTGAGCAGTTTCTTATAAAGTTTAAAACACTCAGCAGTTCAATCACTCAGCAAAGTTTATTCCTAGATAGCCTGGGGGGGTGAGAATTTACATTAGACAGGGCCATTAGAGGGATCATTTAGACCTGTGCAACTTTGAAACAATAGGGCTAACAGAAACAATAACAATCTCAGTAAAAGCTCAGCACCCAGGTTCAGATTCAATGTTAAATTTGTAATAACAAAGGAGATACCGAGATGAGCATATGAACTTATCTTTAAAAACAGTGAAAAGTAATTAGTTGGCAGTGCAGCGAGAAAGAGTCTAGACCGCAGTAGGAAACTGTACAGAGGTGGGAAGAACTGAGCAAGTGCTCCACAAACACACAGCCGTATGGCCCCACAGCCACACTGTGCCAATAAAAGGAAGGAAGTGAATGATGCTGCACTTCTTCCACTGTGGACAGTACTGCAGCCCTGCAAAACTTGCCACTCTAGGCTGCTGCTATACTTTTATGATCAGCTGTAATTATCTGATGGGCAAAATGTTTACATATTAGAATAGACTATACTTTTTGTAGGCTACATTTGCCATATCCCCAAGTTTATTGGACCCCATACCAGTCTTTTCCTTGGATTTCTATTTGGCTTTCTAGAATCCATCTCAAACAGTGCTTTACAGAAAGAATGCAGAGAAGGTTACTTTTCTGGGTTCTAATATGTCTAAAAATACCTTTACTCCTGGGACCAGATGGTGGTTCACCTGGTTAAGTGTACCTATTACAGTGCGCAAGGACCCGGGTTCAAGCCCCTGGTCCCCACCAGCAAGGGGGAAGCTTCACAGGTGGTGAATCAGGGCTGCTGGTGTCTCTTTGTCTCTCTCTCTCCTGCTCTCTCTTCCCCTTCCCTCTCAATTTATGACTATCTCTATCCAGTAATAAATAAATAAGTAAAAATATTTTTAAAAATACCTTTACTCTGTCTCCATTCTTCATCACATATTTTACTGGTGTATAATTCCTGATTTTTTAAGTTATTTTTCAGAACTTTGTGCCTTCCAACTGGTGTTATGTATAGTCTGTTGTATATCAAACACTCCTTTATAAAATACAGTGAATTTTTAAAATTTCTGGGTGAAAGATAATGCCATCTTTTGTCTTAGATTTTATGGAACATTGCATATGTTTACTTGTCAAAAAAATTTTTTATTCATAATGTTAATAACTCAAGGAGCTACTTCAATCCCAAGATAAATCACTCACCTGACATAGTAAATTTTCTCATATTATCTCATCGGTAATATTTCATCTCTAGTTTATCTCTTCATATTCTGGAAATAACATTAGTTCATGTTAAACTTCCTACATTACCCTCCTAGTTATTTCACTTTTATTTATCTTTTTCATCTTCTTTCCTATTTTGTTCTGTGAGGTAGAGGTTTTCCTGAGCTTTTCTTCCAATCTCTCTTTATTTTTTATT
This sequence comes from Erinaceus europaeus, assembly GCF_950295315.1. Lineage (NCBI taxonomy): Eukaryota > Metazoa > Chordata > Mammalia > Eulipotyphla > Erinaceidae > Erinaceus > Erinaceus europaeus. The sequence continues at coordinate 96,235,501 of NC_080168.1, read as the reverse complement.
TTAAAAGTCATAATACTTAATTTTGTAAATATTATTGTCATACATTTAATAAGCATAACACTTCTATTAATGTTTCTGAGGACACTGGTTAGAAATGTAAGTAGTTCTTTTCTGCCTCCTGGAATTAGTTCTATTTCATCACCCTGACCTCCATTTATAATCTTGATTTCCTCAAATAACTAGCAATGCATTAAGTATTTTCAAGTTGGCAGTTGAAGAACCAGGTTAGTTATTGTTAGTGGGTTTCTCTTTTAAAACTTTATTATAACCAGAGAGAAAGGGAATGAGAGGAAACAGTACTATTTCCCTCTAGTTTATAGTGGTATTGGGGTTGAGCCTGGGACCTCTAGGACCTTAAGCATGAAAGTCTTTTGTGTAAACACTTTGCTCTCTTCCCTTCTTGGGATAGGTTTCTCCAGAGATGCCAACATGTTGTGTATTTAACATTCTTCTCCCTAAAATTTCTAATTATGAGTGATTTAGCAGGAGTATCTCACAACTGCCTTACATTTTAGATGAATAGCATGGCAGCTGGTCTGAATTTTTCTCTGACCTCTAAATTTGTGGTCCCTGAGGCCTCTCACATGGTTTATTTGAAAGACTATTTCCCAGATTCAGCAAAAAAACCCTTCTTGGCTCCTCTAGTGGATGGAAGCAGATTTGTGTGATAGCCTCTGCACAATTTTTCACTGATGCTCTCTGATTTTCTATTTGCTTCCCATTCCTGTTCTTCACACAAGCCACAAGCAGACTTCTACCACCTATACTGTAGTCTTTCCTCAGTCTAGGTTGGTATGCTTCTAATTCTGTTTCTAAAAACCCCTTCTGTTTCATTGGTTTAATCCTCCCTGCTTAACACTGTATTCTATTTACATAACCACTGTTAACTAAGCACTGCCCTGCCTGCAGGGCATTGGTTTAATCCCCACTGGTTCATGATGTGTTTTTGCTCTGCCCCCTCTCATAGTACACCCTGATTTGCCCCAGTCACTTTTCGCTCCACCCCACCCACTCTAAGTCACACACTGTTTCCACCCTACTTGGCCAGTATATATAAGGACAGGATTGTGATTATGTTTAATTTAGTTTACTTTAGTTTAGATGGCTTAGATTGTGCTGTGTTCCACATGAATAAAGAGATACTGCATACAGCTCAGCCATGAGTCCCTGGTCGTCTGTCTCCCATCAGTGAAGCTCAGCCTGGCACTAGCCTATGTCTCCTTAGCTCTGATTTATCTCATTTTGAGAGCTTGTTTGGAGGTTCTAGCAGGGGAGCGCAGATACTCGTATACCCTCAACTAAAGACCGGTCAGTCTATATTCGGGGAAGGCCATCCTCTTCCAAGAGCGCTCAGCTTCAGGAGGGACGCACATGGAGTGGTGAGGGAGGAAGGGGACACCTGCCTAGCCAGCAAGATCAGCCGAATCAACCCTGGTGATCAATGGGGTGACAGATGTCGCAGCCAGATCGCCCTCACATCTGATTTATCTCATTTTGATTCTACCTACTTTGCATCAGAAATTTGTCAAGCTCCCACATCTTCAGATGTCTTTCCCCTCATCTTACCAGTGCTAAGAATTTTCACTCTTGCTCTAGAAGGATGGGAGGGGTAAATGTGGAGACTCATCAGAACCAAAACCCAGATCCCTTCCTCTGTCTCCCAAGTATACCAGTGAAAAGGTACAGTGTTTATCAGGTAATTTACAGAAGTACAACTTTATTATCCGTATTTCCGGTAGATAAAGAGCACGGTAAAACAGAATCTCTCCTACAGTAAACCTTTATCTGCTTCTTAACTGAGGGGAGAAAAGAGCATGATAATTTTAAGTGGCAAGAGTCCAAAATAAAGATCACTGAAACCTATAGCTCAGTCAACAACATTCATAATATAAAAGATGAGTATCTATAGAAATAGAAAGACAAAAAAAGAAAGAAAGAACAAAAGAAAAGAAAAAGAAATGCCAAGACAAAGAAGTTGAGCAGGTAATCAGACTTGGGTTTCTTTCAAACAAATCTGGAGCAGATTGTCCTAAGAATCCTGCTAAGTAATCTATATGGATGTAAAGACTACACTGAGATGTGGAAGCTACATATAGTGTGGAAATAAACATCATCACATAGCAATGTGCTTTCATCATCAGCCAGAGAACTTTGATATGCCATGAATGAAAGAAGCGAGTAGATAAAGTGTCGGAGTCTCAAGCATGAGCTCCCAAGTTTGATCCAGAGTGTTATGTGCTGGAGTGATGCCTGGTTCTCTTTCCCTCCTCCTATATTTCTTATTAATAAATACATAAGCTCTTAAAAAGAAAAAAAACAAAGTGTGATCCAGAGAAGCAAGTTAGCAGAATCCAAGAGACAGTTCACCTGGAAGAGCTCACCCTTTTCCATGTATTTGAATCTGGTTTTGAGCCGCCAGCCACCACATGGGATCACCACAGCACAAGGGAAGTTTCAAGAATAGTGAAGCTATGCTATGGTATCTCTCCCTTTGTCTCTGTGTGCCCATTTCTCCTCCTCCTCCTCCTCCTTCTTCTCTCTCTCTCCTCCTCCCTCTCCTTCTCCCTCTCCTCCCTCTCTTTTTTTCCATCTGATATTGAAAAACAATCAGACCTGGATGATAATAAGAAACTATCTTTAACAAAAATAAAAGGACTAGATATCTAAACAGAGCAATAGTAAATTTAAACACAGATTTTAATTTTCATTTTAGAGCAAATGGAAAGAATCTAGTATCAAGGGAACAATTAAACATGAAGAAAATTGAAATAGATGCTATCACTGTGGTAGTATAGTGGAGAGTCAGGTCTTGAAGGATCCTTCAAAGCACAGTCAAGCATTTGAACTTAATAGACAGTAGAAATCTACTGTTGGACAGGGAAAGTGACATGATCTGATTTACAGAGGTTCCTCTGACTGCTCTCTCAGAAATGATTTGCAGTGGGGACAGATGACTGAAAGAGAAGGGAAGGTGTGAAGGCAGGAATACTAGTATGTTGGTTCAGTAGAATGATGATGGTGCCTTGGACTGGAAAGTAGCCATAAATGGAAAGAAATTGAGAGATTTAAGAACACATTTGGTTGGGTGAAAAAGCCAAGCTTGTTAACCATCAGGACAATAATAATAATAATTACTAAAGAGAGGTCTGTTGCTGATAGTTAGATTTCTCACTCGATGAATTGGACAGAGGTGGTGCCATTTGGATGTATGCCCGCCAGGGCTATTGCTGGATCATAAGGCATTTCCGTTTTTATTTGTTTAGGGGTTTTTCACGGGAGCTGCACCAGTTCACACTGGTAGGGATTTCTTAATCTCTCACTGTCTCCTTTCTTTCACATCTTCTCTTTAAAGATTCTTGCAACCTCAGTCATTGGTTCCCATGGTCATAAATTAGACCTGAGTTGTCTGCATTACGAATACCTGAGACCTTTCCCAACTCTCAAGATGAACCATTACACTTTTTATCTGTTGCCTATATGTGCTGATGACTCTATCCTCTAGGCTCAGCTATCTTTGGAGCCCCAGATGCTAAGGAAATCACCCACTTTCCTTCTCTTTTTGGATGTCTAGCAGATAGTTCAGACTTGCCAAATTCCAAATAAAATTCTTGATTCAGCCTCCTCTGCAAAATCTAGTGAAATTAATGAAAACAACAATTCAAAAGGATATGTGACTATTATGCCAAAACAAAGGACTCTGGGGAAGGAGGGAAAAGGATAGGACAGAGGGGGCCTGGGCCCTGGGTCACAGGAGAGAATGTCTTGCAGACCCTCAATCATAGGGAGATGAAAGTTTTACTTATGTGTCAACAACTATGTTATAAATGCCTAGCTCTCCACCCCAGTAAAATGTTAAAAAAAAAAAAATGAAAAGGACATATGGACCACTATGTTTATATCTGCTTTATTCATAGTAAGCCAAAATATAGAAACAACCTTAACTCCCCCCAAACAGATGACTGGGTAAAGAAGTTATGGTATTGGGAGTCAGGCCACCGCAGCAGGTTAAGCGCATGTGACACAAGGCGCAAGGACCGGCATAAGGATCCCAGTTCGAGCCCCCGGCTCCCCACCTGCAGAGGAGTCGCTTCACAGGTGGTGAAGCAGGTCTGCAGATGTCTTTCTCTCCCCCCTCTGTCTTTCTCTCCTCTCTCCATTTCTCTCTGTCCTATTTAACGACGACATCATCATCATCAATAATAACTACAACAACAATGAAAAACAATAAGGGCAACAAAAAGGGAAAATAAATAAATATATAAAAAATAAGTTATGGTATATATATTTGATTGAATGCTACTCTGCAATTAAAAAGATGCTATTGTATCATTCAGGACAGAATGTGTGCGTATGCTAGTAAAATAAGAGGTGAAAGACAACTACCAAGTGGTTTCATTTACATGTTAAATATAGATAGCTAAAGAAAATGAATTTGTAGGGAGTCGGGCTGTAGAGCAGCGGATTAAGCGCATGTGGCGCAAAGCACAAGGACCGGCATAAGGATCCTGGTTCGAACCCCGGCTCCCCACCTGCAGGGGAGTTGCTTCACAGGCAGTGAAGCAGGTCTGCAGGTGTCTATCTTTCTCTCCCCCTCTCTGTCTTCCCCTCCTCTCTCCGTTTCTCTCTGTCCTATCCAACAACAACGACAATAATAACTACAACAATAAAACAACAAGGGCAACAAAAGGGAATAAATAAATAAAATAAAATATTTTTAAAAAAATGAATTTGTAAAAAAAAAAAAAAACTCTTAGACTCTGTGAGAAGGGGTCATGAATTACACACACACACACACACACACAAACACATGGATGTGAAACTATAACCCTGCACTTTCATAATTTTGTAAACCACTGTTAAATCACTAATAACAAAAAAAAGTTTTTAAAAAACACACTCATGACAAATGAAAGGAGACCCTACCTACCCCTCCTCCTGGCTAAGAAGTAAGAAGTCGGAGAGAAAGCAATCACCTTTTGAGACAGTTTCAGTGATGAGGTATCAGCAGAAAACAAGAGATCATTCACAGAAGTTACTGAGGATACAAAGTGTTGCTGATGACTCACAGTTCCTGGGCCACCAAGAGGGAGATAAAGGGGAAGAAACAAGGGGAGTTCCAGAGCCCAACTAGGGACAGGACTGGGAAGGAAGGAACATGGCTGAGAAACCTAGAATGACACAGTGTTTTTCTTCCCTTTTCATCTTTGCACAGACTTCTCCATCAGGCTGTGTAACTCCTGAACTGGCAGTAAAGAGACTTTATACTTTGTTTTAAACATTCACACCAACTGCAGAAAAAAATAAGCTCAACTTTCTATTGGGCTCTTAACTTTCAATTTTCATATTCCCCCAGAACTTCACAAGAAGGGATGCTTCATCTCAGCTTTCACAGCCCCTTATAAGCTACCTTCTCTTGCAATCAATTTCCCCTGTCTGAACCCTCCTCTTTTCCCTCTGGGTCCTCCTGACTACCCATGTACCTCCTTTCCAAGTGGGTAAGCGGGAATATTGTAAAAGGAGTCAGAGTAATACAGTCAGACTTCTCACCCTGCAACAAGACTGTCTGAGTCAGGGGTACAGTTGTAATATGATACACACTGGGTGGCATATAAACAACAAATTTCCACAGTTCTGGAGTCTGAGAAGTCCAAGACAAAGTCTCCAGAAGAGTTAATGTCTAGTGAGTGAGAACCTGCTTCTTGGTTCATAGTTAGGATAGAAGGAATAAAGAAATTCTTGTGGTCCGGGAGGTGACGCAGTGGATAAAGCATCAGACTCTCAAGCATGAGGTCCTGAGTTCAATCCCTGGCAGCACATGTACAAGAATGATGTCTGGTTCTTTCTCTCTCTCCTTTCTCATAAATAAGTAAATAAATAAAATCTTTAAAAGAAAGAAAGAAAGAAAGAAAGAAATTCTCTGGAGCCTCTCATAAATTTGGCAGCACCACCAAGCCTCTTCTAAACATTCTTTTTTTTTAAATTTTTTATTTAAGAAAGGATTACTGAACAAAAACATAAGGTAGGAGGAGTACAACTCCACACAATTCCCACCACCCAATCTCCATATCCCACCCCCTCCCATGATAGCTTTCCCATTCTCTATCTCTCTGGGAGCATGGACCCAGGGTCGTTGAGGGTTGCAGAAGGTAGAAGGTCTGGCTTCTGTAATTGTTTCCCTGCTGAACATGGGCGTTGACTGGTCGGTCCATACTCCCAGTCTGCCTCTCTCTTTCCCTAGTAAGGTGTGTCTCTGGGGAAGCTGAGCTCCAGGACACATTGGTGGGGTCTTCAATCCAGGGAAGCCTGGCCAGCATCCTGGTGGCATCTGGAACCTGGTGATTGAAAAGAGAGTTAACATACGAAGCCAAACAATTTGTTGAGCAATCATGGATTCCAAGCTTGGAATAGAGGAGAGGAAGTGTTAGGGAGGTACTCACTGCAAACTCTAGTGTACTTCTGCTTTCAGGTATATATTTTGCAGTAGTTTATGGATACGTGTGAACATAAGCTCTCTCTCACAGAAACTGGTGTATATCTAGGTTATGGGACTTTGTTAGAAAGTGAACTGCCTGAGATGAAATTAGAGTGTACTATAAAAGGAAAGGTCTCACCCGAGTGATGAAGCTGAAGGGTTGTCATTCCACACGTGAAGTCTCTGGACACAGTCTGAGGTGAAGCATGTTGAGGTGGCAATCGTTGCGTTGGTTAGGTTGTGATTGGCGGATGCAATATTATTTGGTTTGGATTGGGAAATGCATACGGGAAAGTGGGCCCTATCCAAGGGTTCCAGGACTGGGGGAAGTAGGGGCTCTATAGTGGAGATGTGAGGTTCCTGCTGTCTTAGGGTTCAAAAAGACAATCGATAGTTAATGTTATCATCACATTATTTGTTAATTGGGTTAACTTTGAAAAGTCCTTTTGTTATGTTTTGCTGTACAGTATCCAGTATCTTGTATATAGCTGTGCTATTGGTTGCTTCCTAAACATTCTTTTGTACTAAGTTCTATCCTAACTAACACCCCTAAGGGGAACCTCAGCAGATTTGTGGCTGCAATGTCAGCATGTCAAGTATCCTCTCATTTTATGTCAGGAATCAAACTGGCTTTGACTCCATTGACACCTATCTGTGTTTGAGAAGTTATCTATCTCTGCTGGCCATACAGAACACTTGGGCCATGGGTTTATAAGCTTGTGCCAGTTAAAAAGCCTGGCAAATACAAGCCTGGCATGCTGAGATATCTTTCCTGGCCCATTCTTCTACATGTAAGGGCACTAAGTTTTGTTATGAGGGCTCCACCTTGATGAACCAATCATCTCCTAGTAGTTTCACCTCCAAATGTGAAATACTATTAGGATTTCAACATATGAATAAGGAGGACGGATGGATAGGGAGAACAATACATTTACATCTACTGCAGTTGGTGAATAGTGCTTCCTCTTTGGCATACTGTCTTGGATGTTACATTATTGTGAGGATCTATATCTTCATTACTCACCTTGAATTGCTTCCTTGGATAATGTATCCCTTTGCCATGAGTGTGACCCAGGTTCAAGCTAGGCCTTCATTGCATTGAAGGAAGCTTTAATGCTGTGGAGTCTCTCTCCTTGGCTCTCTCTTTCTGTCTCTGTGTCTTCTGTGTCTATCTTTAAAAAAAATGTCACTGATTATCTTGGATTTGGAAGGTGTAAAATTTCATAAAGGGAGGAAAACTCTTGTTCTGTACCAAAAGAGAAAGAGAGAGAGAGAAAAAAAACAAAACTATTGTTCAGTACCTTGGTACGCACCACATCTTCCTTTGTCATCACCAAACTACATGATAGACGCAATTAGGTGTCTGCTTCTTTAGCTTTTCAGTAGATTAGCATTTCCATCAGAGCAAGGGTCATCTCTTAGAAAAATCTGTGTCTCTCGAGACCATATGATAGTGTTGGGTTATGAAGCTACTCAGTATCTTTTTGTTGAATGAGTAAAAACCTACTTCATTTCTTAGAAACCTAATTTTTTTCTTTGAGGTGAGAGTGGCTATGACTGAAAATTGAAATTTAGTGTAAAATTATTTGAAATGGTCCTGGGATATGTGAGGTAAGAAAGATAATACCTTAATTAAAATCAAACCCTTTTCTCTCCAAGCACTATATTACAAACATGGGATGGTGACCTGCAGACGGGGGTCACTTCACAAGCAGTGAAGCAGGTCTGCAGGTGTCTGTCTTTCTCTCCTCCTCTCTGTCTTCCCCTCCTCGCTCCATTCCTCTCTGTCCTATCCAACAATGATGACATCAACAACAATAATAATAACTACAACAATAAAATAGTAAGGGCAACAAAAGGGAATAAATAAATATTAAAAAATTTAAAAAAAAACATGTGGTGGTGGCAAAACTAGTTAAGTGCACACATTACAATGCTCAAGGACTCAGGTTCAAGCCCCTGGTCCTCACCTGCAAGGGGAAAGCTTCACAGGTGGTGAAGCAGGGCTGTAGGTGTCTCAATGTCTTTATCTATCTCTCCCCTCTCAATTTCTCTATCTCCATTCAATAATAAGTAAATAAAATATATTTTAAAATAAAATAAAGAAACATGGGGTAAGAAAAACATAACCATTTTACAGCAAATATTTGGTTAGGGAAGATGTCTTGAAATCCTTTTCTTGGGGAAAAAAAGCTTAAATAATTACTCTGTTATACACCTTTTTCCTGGTAAGTCATTGTCGTCTGTCACCAATATACAGCCATTGTACATGGGGGGCTGTCTTGTCTGCACCATCCCTTCTAGTGAGAGAGGAAGAAAAAATGGAGACAGGCAAGTGATGATACTATGTGTTTACAGAGATGGCTAATAATGCCTAGCTCTCCAAGACACTGTCATTCTGTAAACTTGAACTGCCAGTGAACTTTAGAGGAACCCTACAATGTGTATTTGCCTGTCTGCATTTCCATTAAATTAGAAGTTCCTTCAGGGCAGCAACTGCATCTTAAACGTGTTAGCTTTACTAGTACATTTCATAGTGTCTGGCTCTATAGATGCTTGATACACTTCTGTTGAATTCCATAACATTTGTTAAAAAAAAAAAAAAAAAAAAAACCTCAAAATTCAGTCTTTAGAAGTCTTAATCCGGTTGTGGGACTTGTAACTGAATTGACTGAGTTTTGAATGTATGGGGGTTCCCAAAGTGTTATATCTTGGGGTGGAATTTCTCTGGGTGGTCACCCTCTTAAGAGATTGTTTGTTTTCCTCCTGGATTGTTCACTGTAGATTCCCACTTGAATACACTTTGTTGAGTGTCTTCCCTGTGCATTGTGTGGTACAAGAAATACACACAGAGAAATTATTTATACCCCACCACAAACTGATAATGCATTTGAAAGAGAATAGTGCAAGAGAGTGTAAAAATGAAACACATTGCAGACCATGTGTTTCATTTTCAATGCTTTACATAGAGTCAGAGTAATAGATTCCTGGGCAGTGGAGGTCCCTTGCCATTTGCACCACTCAGGCTCCTTGAATCCTGCTACCACATAGAAAGTGCTATGGCACAGAGAAAAACTTTGCTGCTGTGGCATCCCATCCCTCCCACCCCTGTATCTCTATCTGAATGGAAAAGCAGCCACTGAGCAGTGAAACCTTGCATAATCAAGGCCCTGGAGCTGCAGAGTAAATAAGTAAATTAATAAGTATGCTTCTCATAGAGTTCTCATAGCATCAGACTAATCTGTCGTGGGTACCCTGCAGTTTCTAGGATGTTCAGAAATCCCCCTTGCCAGAGAGCCTGAAGCTCCTTCCCTAGGATTTTATTATTTTAGAATTCTGTTGGCACAGAATTCTGTAAAGGTACATTCTTTGAAAATATAAACATAATAAGATAATCACTCGAAGGACTGAATTCAATCTGATATTTGAGGAAAATTCCACTGGCCAAATTTCATCCACCTTGGTCAGCCAGGTAGGAGAATTACAAAACAAGAAAAAGATGTGATGGGGAAATAGAGAGTTTTCACTTCATACATGTGTCCTTATGTACAGAGGGGGCAGGTCTGAGGGAACCATATCACCAAGGGGTTATGGATAAGTAAAGGACCTTGAGGTCCAGAACAAGTCAGAGTGTGAGGAAGGAGACTCTCAAAGAGGAAATGAGTGGGCAGAGAATGCATGCTTCTTACTTTGCAAACTTACCCAAGACTCTAGTTCTCTCACCTCACTAATTTTCCTCTCAGGCTGTCTGTGTTCAGGCCCCCTGTGATCATTTCTTCTCTCTGGATTGTATTGTTTGCTCTCCTACTGCTGTAACTGATGCAACAGCTGGTCCTGCAGAGGCAGTGTCAGGGAGCTACAGGTCCCAGGAGTGAGGAGGAGGGGTGTGGGGAGAGTTATGTGGGAAAACACACCAGCAGGAAAAGTGGCCAGTGACCCCCAACAGCAGTCCTCAACCCACAGATCCTACTGTTCCAAGGTCCTGTCAGGGTCTTGTTCTTCTCTGCTCTTCGAGGATGCCCTTTTTCCTCTTTCCTGGATTTGCTGGCCAGACTCCTCAGCAGGTGTCATGATCCTCCAGTTCCATAGAGAGAGATGGTGTCTGGAGCCAGATAACTTGGGTTTGAACCCTGCCTCTGCCACTTGCTGAGTTATCTTTGTCCTCACTTTCTTCATCTATAAGAGGGTAATGAAATAAATAACTCTGCTTTCCTATAGCTACATGTGAAGGGTTCAAGCACCATTTGTAACTTGCGGTAAACACCTACTCAACAGTAGTAGGTACATACATATATAGGAAGGCCAGAACAAATGCTTGCTACCATTATTACTATTGATGATACTTCAGTTAAGCACCCAGCTAACATGCCTTAAGAAACAACTTAGTGCCCATTGATGGGCTGGCAATAAAACACTCGATTGAAATAAAGCATGGTAATGAGGAAATAATGTCTGTGTGTTTGTATTGTGCCTGGCACTTGAGCTGTCTTCTGCTTTCTGCCAAATCAACACAGACGTGGTAGAACCATACATTCTCTTACCCTCTCCATTTTACAGATTCCTTGGACAAAAATCCCACTTCCAGATTGCATGTTTTGAGCCAGGGCTCAAACCCAGGTTGCCTGGCCCAGGAAATCATGCTCTCCCTCCGCTAAGACACACTGCAGGTGAAAAGGAGAAAAGCAAAAGCAACTAACTGGAGGATGCTGACACCCACTGAGAGAAGGGCTATGCTTGATCCAACCCCATTGTTCGGTCGATGGCATAGTGTCATCCATGGAACAACCTGGCTCTTCTGTGTTTACCCTAGCATCTTGTGGCAGCCTGCTTTCACATCTCCCCTTCCACTCCCACTTCGTGCATCTAGATAGGGCCTCTTATTTCACTTCTGAGACACCGCTTCCTGTCATCTCTTCAAAGACAATCTCTATCCCACTGACTATCTCTAGTGAGGAGCAGAAAGCAGGTGTCCTGTCCTCCCCATCTGTCAGTCAGCAGATTAAGGGAGCTGCTCTCCCCTCCAGTCACACCTGGAGGCCCTGCAGTGTCAGGAGGCAGCCAGGCCTTTCCTGTTTTCCCATTTGGAGTGGCGCAGCTTCAGCAAACAGTATGCGTTTTATCGCTCATCACCGCCATCGTTCTGGTCTACCCTTTGAGTTAGGAAACAAAGATGGAGACAAATATGTTCCCATGTTTTAGGGTAGAAAATTCAGTCTGTGGTTTTCCTGGTGCCATCATGCCAGTCAGAACTTCAAGTCACTCTGCCTAATTGGTGACAGTGTCTATTACAGGCTAACCCAGTGTACAGAATTTTTTTAAATCTGGTTTCCTTAGTAGCATTTGATTTTGATTTTACTGAAACTTGTGTGGTTAAAAACATTCTTATACTAATAGGCATGTGACCTTTAAGATATTTGGTAGGGAAAAATATTCTCATGAAAATAGAACCTTATTTCCCAGCCCAGTCTCTTCTCACTGCAGACATGGAGACCCTTGAAACTATTTTTTCCCATTATTATGCCCTTCAATATTCTATTAAACCCTATTTTTTTCTTCTTCCAACTTCAATGGCATTTAAATAGAAGTCATATAATAATTAAACGAGTCTATTTCAGACATGCACATCAGTCAAATATTCAATAACATGATACCCTTTGAAAATACCGAGTTAGGAGCCGGGTGGTGGTGCAGCCAGTTGAATGCACATGTTACAGTAAGAAAGGACTGGGATTGAGCCCCAGTCCCCCACCTGCAGGGGGAAAGCTTCACGAGTGGTGAAGCAGGGCTGCAGGTGTCTCTCTGTCTCTCTTCCTCTCTATCACCTCCTCTCCTCTCAATTTCTTGCTATTTCCATCCAATAAAAGGCTAAAGATAATTTTAAAAAGATGCTTTAAAAAATAAAATACCAAGTTACAGGTGTCAGGACCATTGTTTGATAGTTGTATGGACGTTTTGGGGGAGGGGTGAGGTTGTCCAGTGATTCAGGATGTGTTCCTCTTGATTGCCAACTTCTCTGAGTTTGCATTTCCTGCTTTTTCTGATTCATCGGTGATAGCCTTGATTCAGGAGTTACAGCAAAATAGAAAAAGAACCCATGGAGAGAATCCTTGTTTGAAAAAAAGACTTATGTATTACTAGGGAAAGAAAGAAATAGTCTGGGGTATGGATCAACCTGCCAATGCCCATATCCAGCAGAGAAGCAATTACAGAATCCAAACCTCCTACCTTCTGTATCCCAAAAAGAATTTTGGTCCATAGTCCCAGAGGGGGATATGGACCAAAATGTTAGGGGAAGATGACTAGAGGGCTCTGAAACCCAATTCCATCAGGATCCAGAGAGAAAAGAAGAAAAAAAGAAGACACCTACAGCACTGCTTCACCACTCGTGAAGCTTTCCCCCTACAGGTGGGGACTGGGGCTCGAACCCAGTCCTTTCTCACTGTAACATGAAATGTAAGGGCTTGAACCCAAGTCCTTGAACATGGTAATGTGTGCACTCAACCAGGTGTACCACCACCACCAAGCCTTTGAAGTTATTTCATGAAATTATTAGGGCCACATTCCTTTATTCTCATGTAGACATTGGCATGTTTGTAGGTGTTTATGGTTTAGGGGCCTGGCCCTTTTAGGTATGTCCAATCCAACCCCTTTATTTTAGGCTGAGAAATTCACAGTGGGGATTTCCTGGTTCTTGAGCCAGAGTTTTCAGCATGGCTTCTCCTAGTTATGCAGCATTTTCTACTGTGGTCTTAATCCTTCAAATTAATGACCAAAAAAAGAAAAGAAAAGAGGGAAAAGCAGGGGAAGGGAGGGGGAGGGTAAAGAAGGGGAGGGGAGGGGAGGGGAGGAGAGGAAAGGAGAGGAGAGGCCAATGAGAGACCAAGATTCAGTTAATCAATGTGCCTGGTATCACCACCACCACCCCCCAAATCTCATCCAAGATCATTTATTCTTATGCATGGTTCCTATTTTGATCAATGCCTTATACTGTCAATGTTTATTACTTAGCAAATAGCACTCACAATAATGAAAGAAGTGAATGGAAAATGTTTAAAGTGGTGTCAACTCCTTTGGAAGATTATTGTATACCATTGATCAGAAAGAAAGGCAAGGCTGTAAAGCTACAGCTTCATGTTTACACAAACCTGAAAGTCTCTTAAAGTTCAATTTGTTCAGCAGTCCAGGGCCTAACGAGTGGTGACTGCCTTCCCCACTGAACTAATTCTGGAGATGTGTATGTGAAACTTGGCCACAGTGATTCCAGTTTCTGCTGGGATTTTTGCAAGTGGAGATGGCAAAGACATGAGATAATCTGTACACTACTTAAATCACCAAACAAACACAACTTAATCCTCACAACAACCTTATGATTCCTGCTTTATAGATGAAAAAATGAAACTGGAAGACAGTAAATAACATCCCTAAAGTTTTGCAGGCAATGAAATCTGGACCTACCTGAATCCTGGACAAGAGCTTTCAACCACAGTTGCTTATCAGTATTATTATAGGAGCCTGCTAGACAACCTCAAGGGTGTCTATACTAAGAATACCAAATGTTCCCTTATGTGACTTTACATCTGTAGTTAGATGGTAATGGCGATGTCACTTTTGACTTTTTTCCTTCTTTAGCATTATGTCCAAAAGAAAGCCTGTCATTATTTTGTGAGGTTTTCAATGTTTTTTTTTCTTTTTTAATTTTTTTTTATAAAATGGAAATATTGACAAGACTATAGGATAAGAGGGGTACAATTTCACACAGTTCCCACCACCAGAACTCCATATCCCATCCCAGCCCCTAATAGCTTTCTTATTCTTTATCCCTCTGGCAGTATGGACCCAGGGTCACTGGGGGGGGGGGGTGCAAAAGATGGAAGGTCTGGCTTCTGTACTTGCTTCCCCAGTGATCATGGGTGTTAGCAGGTTGATCCATACTCCCATCCTGTCTCTTTCTTTCCCTAGTGGAGCGGGGCTCTAGGGAAGTGGGGCACCATTCCCATCACCAAAGGTCTGTGTCCACCACCCACCCCCAGTGAAGCTGAACATCTACCCTCATCCTCTACCCAGAGATTTTTACTTTGGTGCCATACTCCAAACTCAGTCAGATTCTGCTTTGAGTTTACCTTTCTGTTCTTCTTTCAACTTCTGTTGATGAGTGGGATCATTCCATATTCATCTTTGCCTTTCTGACTTAGCTCACTTAACATAATTCCTTCTAGCTCCATTCAAGATGGGTCAGAGAAGGTGAGCCATTATACTTCATAGCTGCGTAGTATTCCATTGTGTATATATACCACAACTTTCTCAGCCACTCATCTGTTTTTGGGCACCTGAGTTGCTTCCAGGTTTTAGCTATTATGGGTTGTGCTATGAACATAGATGTACACATATCTTTTTGGTTGAGTGTTATGGAGTCCTTGGGCTATATCCCTAGGAGATAAATTACTAGGTCATGTGGTAGGTTAGATTATTCTTATTCTATGGAAACATAGGAAAATAAGAAACTCTTGCCAGAGCATTTTCCCTTCTAAACATAACAGAATTCCAGATACCAATATTCCTAAAATAAACTACCTCGATATACTGAACATTTCAAGAATTGGAGAACCTTGAATGGAATTTGCATGCTATAGTCTTATAAATTCATTTACTATGAGATCTCAGTTGAGAGGAAAGAAGATATATTTTTTTCTCCCTTGCAAGCACTAAGAGATATTGATTACATTCCAGACAAGTCAAGCCTCAGTCCTCTCCAGTTTTTTCCAGTCAAGTATCCATTCATAAAATAATCATGAAAATGAAAAGAAAATTATAATATTTAAATGTCTATAAATATTTAGCACACATTAGGTTGCTGTGGTGGGAGGACCAGGTCTTAAAGAGTCTAGAGTCTCAGTTCATGTGGTAACAGTGTGCATACTCTGGGGCTGGTGGAAACAGAGTCAAGCAGACTTGGAGCCAGCAAGGAAGCAGGGTTAGCACTGGTGGCCTCTTCTGGCTGAATTACTTTGGGAGAATTGCAGAGCATTCTGTGGCTCTAAGGGTGCAATTGATTTGCTCACCTTCACCTTTGAGCTGGAAAACACAGGATGTTTGTCTTCTAGGAGTTAGAACTCTTGGTAAATGTCCCTGAATCCCCAATAAGATATGATTATAAGTAGAAGTGGGTGGAGATGTTCTCCAGGAGTATGCCCTCAGGGTCTGTTAGTATGGAGATTAAATTACAATATGTTCTCTATGTTATCCACCCCACATTTAGTAGAAGGCCATACATCCTATTCAGTAGAGGTAGTATCTACCACAGTAAGAAAATCTTGAGTGTAGATGTGGTGATCCTTGGAAATATCAACCTGTCACAGATATATTGGGTTGCTGGAAAAGTCATGATATATTTTTCTGTCTTTCTATGCAAAATTGCACCATAACTTTTCCAACAGCCCATTATTCTAAATTACATAATATGACTAGACTAACTTAGTATAAAAATCTTAGACTCTATCTGCCTATGATTCTAAAATAGTACCACAGTGGCTTTTTCATATATATTTCAAACTATTACCAGCCTATACAAGTATTGGGGAAAAATGTATTTTCTAGATTATCTCACTGGGAACTTCTAACTGGATGCCTCATTAACTGAATCTTTTGGGTATGAATTTCATTATTATTATTATTGCCTCCAGGGTTTTTGCTGGGGCTCAGTGCCTGCACTACGAATCCACTGCTCCTGGAGGCTATTTTTCCCATTTTGTTGCCCTTGTTGTTTATCGATGTTGTTGTTATTGTTCTTATTGCTGTCGTTGTTGTTAGATAGAACAGAGAGAAATGGAGAGAGGAGGGAAAGAACAGAGAGGGAGAGAAAAATAGACACCTGCAGACCTGCTTCATCACGTGTGAGGTGATCCCCCTGCAGATGGGGATCCAGGGGCTCAAACCAGCATCCTTATACCAGTAAATGTGCTTTGCACCATGTGCACTTAACCCGCTGCACTTCTGCCCTGCCCCCTTGGGTGTGAATTTCTACATACAGAACATCTGCCTAACCATATAGTACCATTAAAATCAGAAATTTTTGGTGTCAGGGAGTTGGTTCAGTGTTAGAGTGCATATCTTGCATGGGTGAAGTCCTAGCTCTGAACCCCACACTACATAACAACAAAAGAGATGGAGCTCCAGTGGCCAATTGGTTAGCTCATGGTACTTAATACAACAACAAAAGAGACAACATTATCAATGGCAGTGCATTGCTCTGGTCTCTCTCACAATAGACAAATCAGGAAGTTAGAATAATGTATTACTATCACCTAACCATCAAATCCTACACAAGTTTCACTAATTGTTTTTAATAGCAAAAGGATCAACCCCCTATAAGTAAATAATCTCCCTTCTACAATAATATTCTTTCTCCTGTATAGTTGCCACTCTTATTTCACTGGTTACTCATACTCAACAATCCCACTAATGAATGCTTTTGAACTCTGACAACCCACTTCAGACCATGCTTCCACATGGGCACCCCCTTCCTTCTTCTTAAGTTTGGATTCCCCATGTCAGGCTGCCTCCCTCTTTCTCCTCTCCATGTCAACATTCTAATTCACAAACTTTGTGAGTGTTATTTACACAGTTGTTGAGATACAATTAAGTTAACGATCTTGAGATGGCAATGTTGTCTTGAATTATCCAAATGTTCTCATGTATTCACAAAGATTTTTAGAAGAGCAGTTAGAAGATGGTACACTGCTGACTATGAAGAAGGAAGAAGAGGCCACAAAATGAAGAAAGCAGGAGGCCTTCAAAAGCTGGAAAAAGAACAAACAAGAAAACAGATTCTCCCCCTAAATTCTCCCAAAGGACTGCAGCACTGCTGATGTTGTGATTATAGTTCTCTAACAATTGCATTTGGAGTTCTGACCTCCAAAACTACAAAGAATGTGTATTGTGTTAAGTATCTAAATTTGTGATCATTTTACAGCAGTGATGGACGGAAAACAATATGTTCTCCGTCCCATTTGTAGACATTCTACTCAGACTATAACTTCTTCCACACCATATTTTCTCTTGTATACAGCCTTCTCACCTTGCTCAGAATTTGACTCCCCATTAGTGGGCAATGAAAAGTCAAATGCACTCAACTGTTTTTGGGTTATATTGTTCAGGATATAAAGGAAGGGGACCTGGAGAATAAAGAGAAAATTATAAAAGTTCATTGGCATTTTTTGTTCAAGTTCCAACTTTCTAATCACCAAAAATTACCAGCTCACCAGGTTATTTATGAGACTTTATGCAAAAGGATTCTCCCACTCGAGACCCTGATTACTACTCTTGATGCTCATGGTTGTAGGGAGGTTAAGTCTCCATACTGTCATTCAAACACAGTCATTAATATACCCTCAAACCCTGTAGCATAAGTGAATTTCTATTCAAGTTATCTCTCTCTCTCTCTCTCTCTCTCTTTATAGGACAGAAGGAAATAAAGAGAGGAGAGAGAGAGGATACCTTCAGCACTGCTTTACTGCTTATGAAGCACCCTCCTTCAGGTGGGGAACAGAGACTTGAACCCAGAATCAGACACATGGTAATGTGTGTGCTTTACCCAGTATGTCACTATCTAGCCCCTTCAACTCAAGTTCTCTTGAAGGGCCTTCCCCTTGTCTCATTCCTTGAGTCATTTGTATTACATTACCTGGCACAGTCTATCTCTCTCCATATCTCAAGTACTGGCCCAACTTAACTAATCAAAGATGAAAAGTTTCAGTGGTACTAGATTAAGAATCACCTCCCAGGGTTTTGTCTCAGATTTCATGATTAATTAATTGTTAAGACAATAAGCAATGACAATTTCCAACTCCTTCCAAAAGGGTATAGTCTGGTTCCACCTGATAATTTGTAGAATGCTGAATCAGCCAGTCTTAAATACTGACAAGGGTGCAGATACCCAGCATCTTATATCTCTTGGGTTTGTGCCAAGATCAGCCCAATCTCTTTTTTAAAGATTTCTTTCTTTCTTTTTTTATTTGACAGAAGAGAAATTGAAAGGGTAGGGATGAATAAATATATAGAGAATGAGAAACACCTGCAACACTGCTTCATCACTCATGAAGCTTCCTCCTTTAGGAAGGTGGGGACCCAGAGCTTGGCCCCAGATTCTTGTGCATGCTAGCATGTGTGCTCAGTGAGTGCACACATAGCATCACCTGGACCCCTCCAATCTCCTTTTAATCTTTCTTTATCAAAGGTGCAAAATTTTAGGGAGTAAGTTTCACCCACTGTAAACTTAACAATCAAATTAATGGCCAGATTATTGTCAAGGACTGAACTGACCCCTTTACATGAACTGTTTCACTTAACCTTACTGCTGTGCAAGAGTTAAATTGATAAAGGAGCCCCTAAACCTCCCTGTTGTTGGCACTTAAAATCATTTTAAATTTTTTATTCATGATTTAATAATGATTTACAGGATGTTAAGATCATAGGTGTGTGGTTCCGTACTATACTCTGCACCAAGTTTTATTGGTACTCACAATATCACCACCTCTATGTAACCCCCAAAGCCAGCAGAACCAACTTCATTGTATTCAATATCCTTGTTCAAATTAGTGATCATGGCAAGTTTCAGACTCACAACATATCCCTCACTCTTTTCTCCTTGGTTTCCTCCGCTCCTACCACTACTCACTGAATACTCTAGAATTCACAGGCCAGCACTAATAAAAGCCATTGAATCTTCAGCTTCACACATTCAGAAAACAGACTTAGGACTTATACTAAGGACTCAACTTCCCTAACACCCCCTTCAGTGGTGGCTGGTTTGCATTCTTATCTTTTGGACCCACAGGTGGGACAGACTTTCTCTAATCCCTTCTTTACTCTCCTCCAGAAACTCTAATATATTCTTCCTCCCCCTCAACCATCAATTCACCAAGTATTGTGACTATACTTTTTCCTGCTTGTTCCCCTTGTCCAACATATCTGGTCTGATAAAAATTTGCTGAGTGCAGCTCCCTGATGACTCTGTTTCTTCACCCACACCTCTAAATGGATGGAGACAAAACTTTCATCACTAACTGATATTCCTCAGAGACCTTAACTGTGGACTCAAGGTGTGTCCTTAAGCTGCCTGGCAATTCACATAGCACTCTCCTGGCCCATTCAGTTTTCTGCTTGTCCCAGTAGCCAGAGCTGAGTGGTGCTCTGATGGAAGAGGATGAGGAAAAGGAGAAGGAGGGGGATGAAGAGGAGAAAGAGGAGGGAGAAGAGGAAGAAGATGAAGATGAGGAAAAAGAAGAGGAGGAGTATGAAGAAGAGGAGAATGACTACTCAGCCAAATAGAGCAGTTGAAGGCAATATATACCCAGTAGAGAGAAACACAATTAATAGTGCTTAATCCAGTTCTAAGATTTCCAAAGCTAAAAATGATTTATCGGGTGCTCATTCTTTAGAATGTCATTCATACCTCCTCCCATTCCAGCTTAGAAAAAAGCCTGACAATGTGTAGATAGTTATGATATTACACTTTATTTGTATATATTAAATAATAATAAACTAAACATATGAGTTTCTTTCCATGGGCATAGAGGGCAGTCACAGTTGTCAATTATATTCCAAAGCACCAGTATGAGATAGTATGCTATGTTTTTTTATTTGTTTGTTTTCAATCAGGAGACAAGTCACATCACCTGAAATAATCAAGTGCTGTCTGACATGCCACTACAGTGGGGCTTAGAACACAGAGATGTTCTTCCATAAGCAGCCACTGTGTAAACATTTTATTTACAGGTGTTAGTTGTATCATCAAGTGAAATAAGTGCACAACCCGCAGGGTCTTGCTTAGGTCAGCTGCCTAGCTACTCCCTGAGATAAATTCTTATAATCACCTAATTTTGCTAAGTTAGAAAAAATAAGGATCAAATAAAATAGTCACAGGATACAGACATTATAAATAATATATATATATATTAATATCCATCTTCATTACATAAAATTTGCTATTATAAATACTTTGATTGCGAGGTCTAAAATATACTCTCCATATAAATAATGTAAAATATTAAATAAGAATAAATATGTTTGGATTTTAAAATTCAAATATTGCTGGCAGAAAGACCATTATTTCTTCGGCCCCGAAACTGAGTCTGACTTCTTTTCCGCTTCCTTTGGCATGGCAACAGGCTATGAATTACATTGTCAAGTTCACTTATAGCTCGGCGCTGGACCATCCCATCATTCATCTGTTAGGGAAGAAAGCAGCCAAATTAATTTCAGGCATTTGAACCATTAGAATATTCTATTGCTAATGTCATAGGAAGAACTCCTTTTAAAATGTTTTTATTATCACTCTATCACCTTAGTATACATTGGTGGTGTTTTCAGTAATAAAGACAAAAATTATTGATAAATTGGGCAGGGGAGATAACATAATGGTTATGCAAAAAAAAGCTTGCATGCTTAAGGCTCCAAAGTACCAGGTTCAATTACCTATACTACCATATGCCTGAGCTGAGCAATACTCTGATATTAAAAATAAAAATAAACAAAATGCTAGATTTGCTATAATATGGTAGGACATATTACATAAACATAGCTTAGATTTACAGCTGCACAACTCTCAAAATTTAATAATGAAAAGAGCTATGCCAAAATGTGGCTATGAATCCTGGATGAACAGTGACTTGAACAGCTTCAACTCTTGGAACTTAAGTCTTCCCAGTGAAGAAATTATTTAGATGACCTCTCACTTCTCTAACCTTATTAGCCTTCAGGCTTTAAGGCCTCACAAGGTAAGTAGTAAGTGAAATACTATAGATCAATGGAACTCACTTTTACTGTGTAGCAAAGTAACCTGGAGACCTAATGAAGGAGTTCAAAAACCATGTACATGAACTCAGAGAAGACCTGGATGTCCTGTCTCACTAAGATTTCCAAGTGATTCTGAGGTCCATCAGAATTTAAGAACAACTGATAGAGATTGAAAAATTCATGAACATCAAGTCCAACATACATAAATACCAATATTTTTTATTTCCCCCAAATTGGGTCAGTCACATCATTTCTATGTTGGGACTAAAAATAATCACAAATCATATTTATGTGGCAATAATCAATTACTGTCTATGACTTGAAAATCGAGAATTGCAATAAATTTCCCATTACTCTTCCATCTGTCCAAACATGTTGAACTATTCCCTTACTTTAATCCATATGACTATTTAGGTAAATTCCTGCTTAATAAAATGAAGACAATGTATTTTTTATCTTGCCTTTGGTACCACATTTCTCTGTAATGCTGAAACACAGTGGTCACTTTATCACATACTTGAGAATGACTTAGAGGTATTCTAGCTTACGAGACTCATTATTTAAAAATATAGGATGCCTTAGTTATATTAGCACTTAAAAAAGGAGGAGGGGAGTCAGGCAGTAGCACATCCGGTTAAGCACACGTGGCATGAAGTGCAAGGACCAGCATAAGGATCCCAATTCGAGCCCCCAGATCCCTACCTGCACGGGAGTCACTTCACAGGCAGTGAAGCAGGTCTGCAGGTGTCTGTCTTTCTCTCCCCCTCTCTGTCTTCCCCTCCTCTCTCCATTTCTCTCTGTTCTATCTAAGTACAACAACATCAATAACAACAACAATACTACAACAATTAAAAAAACAAGGGCAACAAAAGGGATGATAAATAAATAAATTAATTAATTAATTTAATTTTTTTTAAAAAAAAAAAGGAGGAAGGAGGGGAGGAAAGGAGGAGAAAAGGTTTGAGAACTTAGTGCATCTTGTCTATCATAAATCAAGAGACTTGGTGTTCCAGAAAGGCGATACAAGCAAAATTCTTCAAGGAGGCCCAATTACAGTAAGTCCATAGAAAAGATATTTTAGAAGGCATAAATTATACCTGTTTTCTCTTCTAAAATAAATGGTCTTGCCTTTACTTGGGCCATACAAGAAGACAGGATGGCCTTAGTGCCTCTTCAAAAGTCATAGCTTTCTCTCTTCTTACTTTCTGTCCTTGACAATGTAGAGATTTACAGCAAAAGGGTCTATTGCAATTTTATTGAACTCATTGTGTCCCTTAAGATGAGGAAACTCAGGCCAGTGATTCATCTAAGGTCTCACAGTCCTCTGCGACTGAGCTTCGAGGAGCTAGAATCTCCCCACCTCTCACTGTTCTTTCCATTAAGCCGTGCTGCCTCCCAACCAAAGCAAGAGAATTTCCATCACACATGGCCCCCTCAACTCTCTCCACTTTGCTACTTCCTCCTCACTAGACCTGTCCACTCACATGTCTTTCTGCATAGTTATAATGCCAGTGTCTTCCCAGAGCACAAATTTAGATGACTCCATAGTATGAACAGAATTAGATGGGGCAGTTTTTGGTCATTGTTCATCTCAAAGTTTTTAAGAACTGTATCCATTTGCTGATTCCTACTTCAGGAGATTAAATGCTTTGTAGAAGCCTCTAGAATAGCTTTAGAAAAGAACTAAAAACAACTTACTGAAATGTTAGCCAGCTTCTCAAAGTCTTCTCTTTTGCTGAGGTTGCCATTAAAGAACTTAACTACCAACTCTTCCTTGACACTGTTTAAAGCGCTTTGAATCTGGTTATCTTGAACACTTTCGAAGAGTTTGAAGTAGAAGGAGATGACTTGGCTCTGAATTATTTTGTCGCTCTCCTTGGGAGAAAAGCGAATAAGAGGGAGGTTCATGTGAATACAGCCATCAGAAAATAAACAACAGGAAAATCAGCCAAATGGAAACATTTAGCTTACCTCTTTCCATTTCTTCATAGTATCTAAGAAGAGGGTGCCTCCACTTGCCACACTGGAACTGGTTGCATTCTGGAGCAAGAAGGGAAAATTGGCTTACACTTAGCACACAAATTGTCCTAAAATGTACTTTAAGTATTATTAAACTCAGATGTTAAATATAGCCACTGATTTTTTTTTTTTCTTTTCAACCCTATGTTTACTTATAACAAGAAGGATTTTCAAAAGCTACTACTACTATTTGGAGTCTAACCAGAAACCATCATGCTCTTTTGACTTTCTTAATTTCAAGTTTAACCTTAAATTGCAATATAGCAAATGAACCCCAAAAGTCAAGGTAGTGATGTTTCAATGGTTCCCAAATAGTGATAGTAAAGAAAAAAAAGTACTTGCAAGCCTAGCTTAAAAAGAATAAATAAAATTAGCAAACCATCTCACTATAAAATACTGCCCCCTTATGGCACAGGCCACCATAGTATCTGTCTACCTGTGCTGTCCTGTCCTGTGTCAGTTGTCAAAGCTACTCTGGTGTGATTTGATTTTTGAGAATAAAATATCTTGTGACTATTCAAACACAAATGTAACCACTATAATTAAATTGTGGACAAATATTTTAAATATAAAACTATTCTAATTAAGCATACATTTAAATGTTTAAGCTCATAAAACAGAAATAAAAATATAAGCCAGATTGTAACTCCTAAAAATCTCAAGAAATGAGTGGAATTAAAAGGAATTCACAGAAATAATAATTCTAGAGTACTAGTTTTTAAGTCATTTTTTGTAGACTAAAAACACCCTAGATGAAAACTCACATTTAATTCTAATCTTGATCATTTACTGTTACCACCATAGTACTTTGAGAAGTTGGAAACTGATAACCAGTCATTCTTTTAATTGCTTTTGACTTGGCATCATAACCAAAGGATTATGGCCACATAATTATCAATATCCTCATTCCTTGGGCCCACCTTACTGGAAGATCCATGAACCCTCACTAACCACTATTGCAAACTGAGTAGAACATTTAAGCAGTATCTATTCTAAAACACATCTGGTTAACAGTCAAAGAGTACAAATTTTCTTAAGATGTCTGTGAAGCAGATTACAGAATATCACAAATACAGCTCCCAGTCAATGTTCAATCATTACAACCACAATTAAGAATTATTTTAAAAGGTCATACTTACAAAATATTCCTTTAGTTTATCAATCTCTTTTATAATTCCAACCATGCAGGAAGAAGATGAGCTCAACATGACACAAAGCTGCAGAGCTAAGATATAGCCTGCGTATTTCATTGTTTCAGAAAGATTTGGGCTGAAGTAGTTGGAATCAGTAGCGCCTGTATTAAGTCGATCAGGTACAAAGAACACGACTGATCGTTCTTTTTCTAATAGCTGATCCTCAGATGATCAGAAAACTGTACTTCATCTCCTTCTGTTGCTGGTATTTATACCTAGTTGAGTTTCATCAGGATTACGTATTTTCACAGGTTTTTTAAGATGAGATGGTGTCAGATATGCAGCAATGCTAGTTACTTAGTATTGACTATGGTTTGTGGCATTTTGGGGTTGTAGTTAGAGTTTCCTTTCAACTCCTTGGGTCTTTTGACGATGAGACGGACCCATTATGCCCACCTGTGCCATTCTTGTGGGATCCTTTGAAAGCACTTTTACTTCACACCATTCAGGAATTGGAGTGTGTGTGTGTGTGTGTGTGTGTGTGTGTGTGTGCCTTCTCCCTTTGTACTTGGACACTGTTTACTCCTCATCCATAGACCCACTTGATCATTTGCTTGTGGTTGGGAACAATGAAAAAGGAAATTCAAGGGGCTCTCAAACATTTACAAAGGGGGTGCCTTTTAAAATTTTTCTTGAAAATGTCCAAAAAAGCAAAGAAAGAATGTGGTTTAAAGACTGTGGTAAGGAAGTCCTTCATCAAAGTTGGTTAGTAAAATATCTACCACAACTTTGAAATTACTCAAGATTGACCCTTCCTAATAGAAATATAACATAAACCCCCACATATACATTTAACTTTCTAGTAGCCTCATTAATGAAAGTAAAAAGAAATAGATATTTTCAAAATGCATTTCATTTGATATCTGAAAAATCCCATTTCAGTTTTTATCAACACGCAAGAATTATTAATAATATTTTTTCTTTTTTTAACTTTTAAAATTTGTTTTCCTTTGTTGCCCTTGTTGTTTATTGTTGTTATTATTGTTGTTGTTATTGCTTTCGTTGTTGGATAGGACAGAGAGAAATAGAGAGAGGAAGGGAAGACAGAGGGGGAAAGGCAGATACCTGCAGACCTGCTTCACCACCTGTGAAGCGACCCCCTGCAGGTGGGGATCTGGGGGCTCCAACCAGGATCCTGATGCTGGTCAATGCACTTTCCGCCATGCTTAGCCACAGCCTGGCTCCCATAATATAGTTTCTGTGATCTTTGTTATACTAAATCCTAGAAATCTGGTGTGTGTTTTAAGCATACAGCACTTCCCAATTTGGACTATTTCCACTTGTGGCTAAAGTCTACCATATTGAAGAATATAACTCTAGATAATTGTCCTAGACAATTCCCAGGAAAATTACTTTTTCTCTTGAGTGCAGAAAATAGGATTCTTCCTTCTCCCTTGGTAACTTTTTTACACAGTACAGCACTTGAATTTCAGCTCACCTTGTGTTTCAACCTGTGCTGCACATACCAGTGTGCAATTATGATGGATATGAACTTGAATCCTGGCTCTTCCCACTCAGACCTAGCTCTGTGATTTTTTTTTCCTTAAGGAAGCTTTTAAATTCTTCTTTGACTCAGTTTCCTCTTTATTTTTATTTATTTTTTAATTATCACTGGGGTTCAGGAGTCTTTTTTTTCTCCTTTTTCTTTTATTTGATAGGATGGAGAAAAATTGAGCGGGAAGGAGGGCAGTAGAGAAGGAGAGAGAAAGAGATTGACATGTAGCACCGCTTCCCCATGCATGAAGCTTTCCTCCTCAGTTGGAGATCACATGCTTGAACTCCAGGTCCTTGTGTACGGTTAACATCTGCTCTCTACTGGGTAGGCTACCACCCAGCCCCCCAGCTGCCTCTCTAAAAAGGATCTAGTATCCTTATCTCATTCAGGACTTCATTTGAAAGTTAAATCAACTCACATTATATCAGGTCAGCCTAAAATATCATGATCTCCAATGATACCAAATAATATCTTTCTTAAAATTAACCTCACATCCTCAGTATAGGTAGGTATAGCGCTTGGTTTATCCTGTCCAGAGCCTCCATATTCTGTGATAGTTTCATACCTAATCTCAGATTAGAGCTAGTTACAAGTTTTTTCTCTTGTTAGACCAGTTTCCTAGAAACCAGAAATGATTCTATTGCTTCTGCAACACCCTTCTCCTCCCTAAAAAAAAAAAAAAAAAAGTAAAGCAGGTCTGAAGGTGTCAGTCTTTCTCTTTACATCTCTATCTCCCCCTCCCTCTCAATTTCTCTCTGTCCTGTCAAGAAAAAATAAAATATAAAAAAAATAAATAAAAGAAAAGGGGAAAGAATAGGAAAATGGCTGCCAGTAGTCGTGGCAAGGCCCAGTGATAACCCTGGTGCCAATAAAAAAAAAAGTGAATGTGGGGGTTAGGGTAGATAGCATAATGGTTATGCAAAGAGACTCTCATGCCTGAGGCTCCAAGTTCAATCCCCCACACCACCATAAGCCAGAGCTGATCAGTGCTCTGTTGAAGAAAAAAATATGTGAGCGCTTAGTTGAAGAATTGGGAGTTGATTTTATTGAAGTCCTAATACCAATGTCACCTGCAGGTTCCCTAAAAAAATCTATAAGAAAATAGTTTTTAATTAAGAAGGATGGGATGGATAGTCCAACACTCAGTTGGACATACAGGCTACAAATGGTCAAGAAACCAGGTTTAAGCTCCTGGTCCTCATCTGTAAGAGGGAAGCTTTCTGAGTAGTGAAGCAGTATTAGAAGTCTCTCTCTCTTTTTATCTTCCCCTTCTCTCAAAATTACTCTCTGTCTCTATCCAATAAATAAATAAACTATAAAAAATAAAGGCAGAGATAGACAGCATAATGATTATATAAAGAGACTGTCATACCTGAGGTTTCAAAGTCCTGGGTTCAATCCCCAACACCATCAAAAGCTAGAGCTGAGCATTGTCTGGTAAGAGTAATTAATTAATTAATTATGAAGGAATGCAGTTAATGCTGGAAAAATGCTGTATCTCTAAAGTCAACTCTTGCATACTGGATCAATTTTATACTTTACTTGAAAAATCAAAGAGAACACTTTAAGGGAGCTATCTTTTCTAAGCTAGGATCAAAACCTCAAATTTAACAAGGCTCTAGAAGTTACACTGCTGAACACTATGATCTATTGTAGTTTATTTGTTTGTTTGTTTGTTTGTTTACTTATTTATAAGACAGAGAAAAATTGAGAGGGGAAGAAGTGATAGAGAGAAAGATAGACACTTACAGACATGCTTCACCGTGTCCCCCCTTACAGGTGGGGAGCCTGGAGCTGAAACCCCCATCCTTTGCAGTTTGTATTATGTGCTTAACTGCCCAGCCCCCTTTGTAGTTGTTGTCAAGGAAAAATATGACCAAGGTAACAGTAATGCATGCTGGCACTTACGTGGGTTGGCTCTCAACCAGGAAGGTAAACAACTGGTTCTCCCTCGCTAGTTCAAGGGACTCAACCATACCTGCAAGAGACTCCGGGGAGAATTGGAACACTCTCATTTATTGGACGATAGGCTTGGGTTTAAATAGGGATTCAGACAAAGAACATTTTTCAAATATGTCAGAAATTATAGGTTTCTTAAAGGACAGCTTGCCCCTATGGTAGGGGGCTGGTATGGCAATAATTGATGCGATACATAAAGGTCAAGACAATTATTCTCCATAATGCAAGCAACTTAATTATCCAAAGGTATTTGAGAGAAGCATAGGGGTTAAACCAACAGGGTGAGATAGAGAGAAGATAAACAAGGCTTGATAAATATCAAAAGCCATAAGGAAATAGAGTTTGGAGTTTCTCTTGTCTGGGGTTTGAGGTGTATGATGGAGTGTGTTCTAAAAGTGAGGTGATTGTGTGAACTCTGGGTGACTATGTGAACTTTGAGTGAACCTTACAGCAGGCAGCCATGTGGCCTGCAGTTAGCGGGGAGAAACAGTGAGATCCCTGTGGGCTTGAGAGTGATAAGGGGAAACTGAGTCTGAGAGACATTTTTCCCCTTTGCTCATCTCTGTGAGAGAGGCTAACAAGGGAGTGTCTTTCCCCGACCTCCATCCAGGAATGGGGGGAGTTTTCCCTAAGCTCTACCAAGCTTACACATAGTCCCACAAATACAGAGTGACAAGAGATCCTAATAAAGATACATTGGAGGAATCCAAACCAAAGCTGAGTTACTAGAAAAGATACTCTCAATTCTCTGAAAAGGGATAAAAATTACTTCTGCTCATCTCTTGATTTATCCACTGGTATTGGGGGTGAGAAGTCAATAATGGGGTTCATATTAAAGGATTATCTCCTAGGGTGTTTGTAGGTTGAAAATATGTAGTTAAAATTATAGAAACTTATTCAAAATAGGTTTTCAGTAGAACCAAATATTTGAGGTTAATAACTACATGACTAAAATCCAAGTTACAGTTATTATTGATGGCATGATCAAACACAGAATTATGGGATCTATGGTCTGATACCTCATTTTTTATTTTGTAGGTCAAAATTAAGAAAAGCAATGTGTTGTGGTTAAATTCATTTAATTGGTAAATGCAGATCTGAGTCTAGAGTCAAGATCCTCTTAAAAAATCATATTGGCATATCACATTGTATTCTTAGATATACAACATCGAACTAAACTCTTTTCCCTAATCTGCCTGACCTCAAATCAGTCAATGTCCATTATGATTTCTGTTCCGTCTATAACTATGTTACATATATGCATTCAGATAATTATATCCTATCAGGGCTTAGTTTCTGAGAACTGTTTTCTATACAGTCAGTGAGATAATAGTCACAGCTCAATTCCTTAAAATATAGTAAGGTTGCAAATAAAATTTTTGAAAATCATGATTAGCTATAGTAGCAGGGCCAACTTCATGGATAAGCAGCCTGCACAATTTTTCAGGACCTCACCTAGTTAAATTATCTGTTATTCCCTTCTTCATATCCCCAGCACTTGTTTAGAGAGGCCTACATTTTTATTTTGTATCTGCAAATTGTGATTTAGCCCTGCATCTGGGGCTAGCAGTGAGACACCTGCTACTTGACTTTTTCTTTCAGCATGTTGCATCTATACTAGTACATCCTTTCATGACCTTTTCTAGTCCAATCAACTTTACCAAAAAATAAATTTCTCTCTTTTCTGCCTGTAAAACACCTATGTTGCACATGCAAACTAGAGGTTTCACACCTTGTCAGTTTAACCAACACTGAGACTGCAGAAAAAATCACCACCAAGATCCCCTTTAAAAGTTTTACAAAGCCACCAGTGTGACCATATTACTAAAACAAAGGGGCTGAAAACTTTCTTTTTTCTTTTCAGCTAGAGTTTCTTTCTGAAAATTGGCTATGCGTTCAACGTCAGCATGATTTTTGAGCACAATTAACATTGCCTTGCGACTTCATTGAGGAGAGGTAGTCAGTAAGACAAAACTGACACTTTGGTTACCCTTTTCCTCTGTGATCAGCAATGATATATCCCTAACACTCACAACCAAATTATCTGGTCCAGGCTTTGGTAAAGATTTCTTCCACCCTTCCACCAAGTATGAGTCAATGTTGGATCCATTCCTCCCCACAAGCTATTTTAAGTTCCGGAACTCCTGACATCATATAAACTGCGCCTTCAGAAGAAAATGACGTATAGAATGGAAGTTAGCGTGGAGTCAGATTTTCCCTGCAAATTGACTCATATGATCCCTATGTTAGAGAAAAGTTTTCTGAATCCCCTTTTTTCTTCCATGCCGTCCGGGCAACTTTAAGAAATGATTCAAAGAATATAGGAGACAATAGATTTGTATAATATAATCACCAGCTTCTAAGAATTTCAATTTTATGTCAGAATTGTACAATGATAATCCAGAAATTCATGGTCATTTTCTGAAGATCAAAGTTTTATTCCCTAAGAAATTGTAAAATACCTCCTTAGTGCCAAGTATTCTACTTGATTCAGGATGGCCAAAGAAAGAAAGGCAAATTTTTCTGAAAATATTTTTTAGATATAATATCAGTCAGTAAATTCATATTGAGGGGAGCTGGTTGGTGACACACCCGGTTAAGCAAATATATCATTAGGCACAAGGACCAGGGTTTAAGCCTCCACTCACTACTTGCAGGAGTGGGGGATGCTTCACAAAGGGGTAAAGCAGGTCTGCAGGTATCTTATCTTTCTTTCCCTCTCTCTGTCTCCCCTCTTCTATTCAATGCCTCTCTGTCCTGTCAACTGGCTGCTGAGAGTGGTGGATTCACAGTGCAGTCACCAAGCCCTAGCAATAGCCTTTGTGGCAAAAATAAATATATAAATAAATAAATAAATAAATAAATAAATAAACCCTTATTGAGCACTTACTATATGTCTCTACCTCTAGAGGCTCCAAAGAAGTAAACATTGAAGCAACTTGGCAGGAGCACATATCACCATCTTGGTAGCAATAGCTGACTCTTCTCTTCTGGTTACTATGTAAGTACCTATAGTCTTCTCTCTTTCATGTACATTTTTCCCAAGTGGCGCATATAACTAAAGAGGACTGAATTTTGGACACAGGAAAAAAAAAAAGCAAATAACTGCTAAATGGAACATATGCCCTCCTCCTATGCCCAAACCAAATATTACTGGTTATGTATAGTATTCTTTCCAACTATGCTTGGCTGTAACCTATAGGTCCTTTTCTGACACCGTAATATAGATGCTTAATGTTATTGATTGCTTAATGTCTCCTTATCTATTTGCCCTCTTGAAGATGAGATTTACTTCTTATGCCTCTTGTCTATATGTGCTCAGTGTATTCTTTCAAATTATGGAGAAGTAAAACATGTTGTCTCTCCCTCTAAGAACATCAGTGTTGAGGGAAAAAACAAAAATCCCAACTGTGAATAATACCGAAGGGGAAACCTTTAGCCTGAAAGGGAAGAGCCCCAGAGTATGATTTTGGATTTGCTACTCATATTATGTGGGGTTCTGAGCCAAGACTTTGCCCATGCTTTACATCACCTTTTTTTTAAGTTTTCTTTTTTATCTTTATTTAGTATTATATAGAGAAATTGAGGGTGGAGATAGAGAAGGGAAGAGAGACAGAGAGCCACCTGCAGCCCTGCTTCACCACTCATGCACCTTTCCTCCTGCAGGTGGGTACCAGAGGCTTGAACCTAGGTCCTTGCGCACTATAATGTGTGTGCGTGCACCCCCACCTGGACCCACTTTACATCACCTTTTAAAGAAGAGTCTTGAGACCAGGTGGTGGCATGCTTGGTTGAGCGCGTATGTCACAGTGCACAAGGACCCAGGTTCAAGACCTGATCCCCACCTGCAAGGGGAAAGCTTTGTGAGTGGTGAAGCAAGGCTGCAGGTGTCTCTCTCTGTCTCTCTCCCTTCCTGTCATCCTCTTCCCTCCCAATTTCTGGCTGTCTCTATCAAATAAATAAAGATAAAAAAATCAAACCTTTAAAAAAAAAGGTTTAAAATCTATGAAATTTATTTCCTTGTGTTTCTTTTTTATTTAATT
Source organism: Erinaceus europaeus (assembly GCF_950295315.1). Taxonomy (NCBI): domain Eukaryota; kingdom Metazoa; phylum Chordata; class Mammalia; order Eulipotyphla; family Erinaceidae; genus Erinaceus; species Erinaceus europaeus. The sequence continues at coordinate 96,203,527 of NC_080168.1, read as the reverse complement.
ATTTATAAAAAGGAAACATTGACTAAACCTAGGATAAGAGGGGTACAACTTCACACAATTCCTACCACCAGAACTCTGTATCCCATCCCCTCCCCTGATAGCTTTCCTATTCTTTAACCCTCTGGGAGTATGGACCCAAGGTCATTGTGGGATGCAGAAGGTAGAAGGTCTGGCTTCTGTAATTGCTTCCCTGCTGAACATGAGCATTGACAGGTCAGTACATACTCCCAGCCTGTCTTTCTCTTTCCCTAGTGGGGAAGGGCTCTGGGGAAGTGGAGCTCCAGGACACATTGGTGGGGTTGTCTGTCCAGGGAAGTCTGGTCGCATCCTGCTAGCATCTGGAACCTGGTAGTTGAAAAGAGAGTTAACATACAAAGCCAAACAAATTGTTGACCAGTCATTGGACCTAAAGGCTGGAATAGTGCAGATGAAGAGTTAGGGGGCCCTTCATTTTGTAGATAGCTAGTAGGCATATTTTAGTTATATTCCAAAGGGCCTGTGGCTATACTAGTGTTTTTTTTTCTTTTGTTTTGTTTTGTTTTGGTTTTGCCTGAGCCTGAAATCTGGTATGCAGGTGGATCCTGTTTATTATCTGGGGAGGTGATGTCATGGCTGGCAGAAGGACCAGAAAGCTGGGTCAGGGAAGAGAGTAGCTCCCAAATATAGGAAAGGTGCATAAATATTGTTGACTGTAAACCCCATCGATTTGATGTGATCTGGGGCCCATATTCAGCTTAGGAGCCTATGTGACCTCTGCATCCCTGTAGATCTGTGCTTACATTCTGTGGTCATAAGTTGGAACATTCCAAGCTGCCCCAATATCAGGACCTATCTTCCTCAGGTCAGAGGATGGAACATTCTCTACCATTGTTGATCCAAGTTGAGGGCAAGGTCCTACTGGGGCCCACAAAGCAGTCTATTGTGTTGTTCCTGATAGAGATGACTGGTAACAATGGAGAGAGGGATTTATTCGAAGTCTAGGGCCATCATGTCTGTTTGGGAATCTCAGAACTCCCCGAACAGGTCCCCAGCTAATGGGGTTTTCCTTGAGTTTCTAACACTCTATGTTTGAATGATTAATGAAGAACATAAACTAATACTATGTTTATGTGAGTTTATGTGAGAAACTCTAATAGATTTAAGGACTAACAATTGTCTGAAGAATGAAAAAGTTGGAGAATTTTACCAATGAATTGAATTTTTAAATCACAAGTTTTGAATTGAGCCTGGAAAAATACTGAGTTACCAGAAAAGCCATTACACATTTTTTAAATAGAAAAACATAGAAAAAATGTTGTGACTTTTCTGAAAATCCAACATCTAGGATTTGATCATAAATGGAATAGTCCTTCATAGTTTGTACTTAATCCTCCAGACCATGTGTGTTTTCCCCCAACCCCATGATCTTTTGAAATGAGTTATCCTCGTGGTGGCCCTTGATATGCACTAGGCTTTGAAAACGTGTGTTTAAATTATATATATATATATATATATATATATATATAGAGAGAGAGAGAGAGAGAGAGAGAGAGGAGACAGAGAGGAAGAGACTGAAAGAGGCCATGACACCAAAGCTTCCTTCAGTGCCAAGGGAGCTGGCTTCAAACTTGAGTCAAGTACATGACAAAACAGCTCATTATTCCAGACAGCTATTCTGCCAGCCCCAAATCCAACATTTTTTTTCTCAAGGAAAACTTATCCTTCTATCTTCCATCATAAATATTATGAGCAGGAAGGATACTGGCAGATTCGCTTTTTCTAAGATACCTTCTTTAAAAGGGAATTCTGAATTCATACCATCCAAAGAATACTTAAGTTCTTTTCATCAGGGTTTGATATAATTATTACTAATGTCCTTAGGCCCTGAACCAGTTCATGAAGTGCCTGAGCGAAATTTCTACTTAGGATTTTTTTTTTCTCAAATGGAATAAAATGTTAATGGTTATAAAAATAATATGTCATCTTCTAAGTTTTAAAAAAAATCACATCACCCAGAAAAAATTTTTTTTTCACCAGGGTTATCACTGGGACTCAGTGCTTCTACCACTACTGATGACCTTTTTTTTCTTTTCTTTTCTTTGATAATACAGTGAGAAATTGAGAAGTGAGGGGGAGGCAGAGAGGAAGAACGATACTTGCAGCATTGTTTCATCACCCATGAAGCTCCCCCCAACCCATTGCAGGTAGGGACCAAGGACTCAAATTCAGTTCCTTATGCATGATGACATGTACACTCAACTGGATGTGTCACTACCTGGCCCCCATGTGATTTTTTGCCCCGGCCTGCGGGGTTATCAACGGAAACCTAGGTTAAGGGGCGAGAGAATGGAGGGGACAAGAGACACAAAGAACGAGAGCAAGACAGGAGGTCTGATCAAGCTCTGAAAATTTTATTTTACAGCCACAATTTATGCATAAACAAGGAGGAAGTTCTGCTAAGGTAGTGGAGGAGGGAGGTGGGTGAGTGACTTTCCAAACAGCTAGATGGTAATCTCAGTTCCAATGATCTGAATGTCCTCTCACCGGCTATATGAGTCTTAGCTAAGGCCTTGGCTCCCGGCAGATTTTACTATTCATACATAAATAACATCAGTGTTATTGTACAAATTATTTCATATTTTATATATACTCAATACACAGGCTAACTTTTAAACTATGGGAACAAGCAAATCCCCTTGAATTGACAAGGTAATGTGACTCAAAAGAAGCATGTATATCCATGAGTTTAATATAGAATTTTCTTTTTTAAATTTTTTTATTATTTTCATTTATTTATTGTATAGAGACAATCAGAAATCTAGAGGGGAAGGGGAGCTATAGAGAGAGAAAGAGACACAGAGAGAGACCTGCAGTATTGCTTCAAGACTCACAAAACTTTCCTTCTACAGTTAGGAACTGGAGGCTTGAACCTGGGTCCTTGTGCATTGTAACACATGTGCTCAACCAGGTATGCCACTACCCAGCCTCTAACATGGCAATTTCCCAAGGTCAACTTATATCCAGGGAGTCTTAACTTCAGAGATGATGGATAGGTATTTGCTATAAGAGAAGATGCACATTCATCCATTTCCACTGGGACAAGTACTCAAATGAAAGAATTCAATAGGATGAGAGCCAGCTACTACTACTACTAGAGTTTGCCCTTCTTCCGTAGCCAGTCAACAGTGTCAGGTTGAGCCTGATGTAAAGTTTCGAGACCTCCTTTGAATCTGGAGAGGTGGCAGTCGTTGACTATGTGGGTCATAGTCTGTCTGGAGCCGCAGGGGCAGTTCGGGTCGTCTCTGTCTCCCCAGAGATGGAACATAGCGGCGCACCGGCCATGGCCTGTTCGATAGCGATTGAGAAGGGCCCAATCATAACGTGCTAGGTCAAAGCCGGGTTGACACTTGCAGGGGTCTGTGATGAGGTGTTTGTTCTTTACCTCAGCTGACTGCCAACTCTGTTTCCAAGAGTCTGGAACAGAGAAGTTCAGTGTAGGCGTAGGAGACCAGATTGGGTGATGAGACGTCAAGCGTTGGACAGGGTGGGCGAAGATATCCGCGTATATTGGCAGGTCTGGTCGAGCGTAGACGTGGGAAATGAACTTAGACGATGCCGCATCCCGACGAATATCTGGCGGGGCGATGTTGCTAAGAACTGGCAGCCATGGAACTGGGGTGGAACGGATGGTTCCAGAAATTATCCTCATGGAGGAATATAGTTTGGAATCGACCAAGTGGACATGGGGCTACGGAACCATCCTGGGGCACAGTATTCTGCAGTGGAATAGCATAATGCCAGAGATGATGATCGTAGTGTGGAAGCGCTCGCACCCCATGAGGAGCTGGCCAGTCTTGCAATGATGTGATTCCTCGCGCCCACCTTTGCTGCAGTTTTTATGAGATGTTTGTGAAATGACAGGGTGCAATCGAGAGTAACGCCAAGATAGACTGGCTGGGCTTCATGCCGGATTCTCGTATCGTCAAGCTGCACATTAAGCTCACGCGAGGCCGCGGCATGGTGTAGATGGAAAACAAATGATACCGTTTTTGCAGTGCTAGGGATTAGTCGCCATTTTTTACAGTAATCAGATATCAGAGACATTTCTTTCGTGAGTGTTTCCTCGAGGATGTCAAACTTGGATGCCTGAGTTGCACAGCAGATATCATCGATGTAGATGAACTTCCTTGAAGAAGTTTCTGGAGCCAGCTAATACTATAGAACTGTAGAAAACTTGAGAATTGTACTGTCCACTGCCTTTGAAAGAGGCAGTTCAGGGAAGGATTGAAATAGTTGTTGAAATCATATATAAATCATAGGTTATCTCCCAGTCCATTCAACTGGGTCTATATCCCCACCTCTTCTTGTTTGAGGACTAAGTGGTTACTTTCTAGCAAGATTTGACATGACTAGCCTGGCCCAACTGCACTAGGCAAAGCTCTGGTGCTGTGGTCTCTTTCTCTCCTTCTGTCTCTCTGTTTCTGTCTCTATCTGAAAATATTGGCCCATGAGAATAAAACCCTAATAACAGCAGCAATTAAAAAATTGGATATGGGGAAATTGAATAATGATTATGCAAAAATCAATGACCACAAAACACTTTAGAGGAAACAACAAAGAAACATACTTTCTCAGCCAGGGAGATAGCCCTTCAGACGTTCATACCTAAAGTATCAGAGATATCAGAGTCAACCTCAGGCCCCACCACAGGTCAGAGCAGAGCAGTGCTCTGATAAAAATAAATTAATTAATTCACTAAGTCTTCTTGTAACTTTGGACTAGAGCAGAAGAAATTTAAAAACAGTAGAGTAAAAGATAAAGTGAAAGAAATATTCAGTAGAATACAAAATAACCAAGATTTAGGAAAAAAAAAAAAAGCAAGGAAAACTAAAAACTGGATTCAAGAAGTCCAACACCTGAGCGTCAGCAAGAGAAAATAGACAATGGAAGGAAATCAATTAAGAAAATTTTCCGTAGTTGAAAAGTATGAGTTTCCAAATGTATAGCCCAATGCAATCTTAAATAAGAAAAAATAAAGATACACAAATGAAAGAAAACATACCCCAGCTTAACTCAATTTATTTTTCTTTCTGTCTTCATTATTGTCATCATAGTCTTCTCCTCCTCCTCCTCCTCCTCCCTCCCCTATCCCCTACCTCCTACCCCTCTTTCTCCCTCCCTCACCCCTCCTCCTCTTCCCCTCTCCTACCCTTTCTCCTCCTTCTTCATCCTCTCTGGCAGCCAATTTTCCTTTTTTTTTCTATTTTATTTGATAAGATAGAAAGAAATTGAAGGCAGGGGGAGATAGAGGAGGATAGAGAAAGGTAGAAACCTGCATACCTGCTTCACTGTTCTTGATGCATCTCCCTTGCAGGTAGGGAGCAGAGATTTGAACCTGGGTCCTTATGGATGGCAATGTGTACACTCAGCTGGGTGTGCCACCACCTGACCCTACTTCACTCAGTTTCAGAGAATTTTTTATATGGAAAAGATCATCAAAATTCAAGGGGGAAAAAAGCAGGCCATATTGCTAAAGAAGAAGTAGAAGATTTTCTTTTATTAGTTATTTAATATTGATTTACAAAATTATAAGATAACAGAGGTACAACTCTGTACCATTCGCACTACCATTCGCACCACAACTCTGTACCATTGGCATACACCATTCTGTATCCCTATTCCCTCCATTGGAAGCTACAGCAGTTCTCCTAAGATGGCAGATATGGGTTAACCATTATTTCTACAACTATCTGTCTATATTTATAAATATTTTCCCATTTCTTTTTCCTATGGTTCCATCTTCTCTTCCTTTCCAAGTCACACGTACACTTATTACTACATCCAAATACCCCTCCTTTTTCCCTCTTCTCTCTCTGGGTCCTGGAATTCAGAGCCCTCTGGTCATCTTCCTCCTATCATTTCTCCCCTACTTGGTAGTATGAACCAAAATTATTTGGGGGACTCTGAGGTGGGAGTGCTGGCTGTTGTAATTGCTTCCACTGGGCATGGGCATTGGCAGCCTATCAAAGTAAAAGTTTTTCAATAGCAATTTCAGAAGCTAGAAGTTAGTGGAGCAGTAACTTCAAATATCTGAATAAAATAATGTCCAGAAAAGAGAGTCATAGTCAGTCAGTCAATCAACTGTTTAGAATATGAACAGTTTTCACTCATGCAAGATCTTAAAACATTACTTCCCATGTACCTTTTTGTGTGAAGGAAGCAGAGAAACTGTTTAAACAAAATGCAATAAGAGATTTAAAAAAAATGGTGTGGCATCCACTAAATACAGAATCCAACACAGGAAAGAAGGAAGGAGTTTTCCAGCACACTGTGGAAGTAATCCCACAGCAGGTCTTTTTGAAAGGAACCAGCACTTTTTGAAATTAGAGAACTGAGAAGTACAAAAGGGTTATTTCCAGCAAAAAAAAAAAAAAAAAAAAAAGTGACTAGTATGTGTTTGTCTACACTACAAAGAAGTTTCACCCCTGTCATAGGGTGGGAAAAGCCAAGCAACCCCAAATAAAATGAACTCCAGCAGAAATATAGGGCAAGTAAAAATGTATACCAAATCTTACAAGTGATATTTACTTAGTCATAATAATAAAAAATGTAATACAACAATAATGAAAAGATAGGAAAGTTGGGGACACTGAGTGTATGTATAGAGAGTAAAATAATTTCTGTTGTAGGAAGTATACAGAGGTTCTCTAAAATGAGGAAAATGCAATATAAAAAAAAATTTAGTGGAATAGAGCTAAGTTGAAATTGTGTTAACAACTGAAGCTAATTGAAGTGAAAGTGTCTTGGAGGAGTAGGTTTCAGGAATGCAGATATATCAAGCAGGGAGCTACTGATTTTATAAGCTTATAAAATTTGCAGAGTTTTAGAGTCCCCAACACCATCCTTATCTGTGACATCAACTACAAGTTCAAGTATCTCCAAGGCCACCTTCCTGTTCAGTCATTTACAAGAAGGATTCAAAGAGCACAGAAAAAAGACATATATTCAACTTTCAATTTATTGTGGCATAAAAATACAAATGATTGGGGGCCGGGCAGTTGCACAGTGGGTTAAGGGCACATGGTGCAAAGCACAAAGACTGGCATAAGGATCCTGGTCCGAGCGCCCGGTTCCCCACCTTTGAGGGGTGGGGGTGGAGGTGGGGGTGGCGGTGAGGGGTCGCCTCACAAGCGGTGAAGTAGGTCTGCAGGTGTCTAACTTTCTCTCCCCCTCTCTGTCTTCCCCTCCTCTCTCCATTTCTCTCTGTCCTATCCAACAATAATGACAGCAATAACAACAACAATAATAACAACAACAATGATACACAACAAGGGCAACAAAAAAGAAAAAAATGGACTCCAGGAGCAGTGGATTCGTAGTGCAGGCACTGAGCCCACCAATCACTCTGGAGACAAAAAAAAAAAAGAAGAAGAAGAAGAAGAAGAAGAAGAAGAAGAAGAAGAAGAAGAAGAAGAAGAAGAAGAAGAAGAATACAAATGATCATCAGCAGAGGGGAAGAGGCACATAAAGCAAGGTCCAAAAACAGTTCCATGCTTAGTTTCTAGTTGCCAACTCCAAGGCAGTTGTGGGCTTTACATTTCTCCTACTAATGATGTGTGTCAATATGCATAGAACATTTTCAACCAAGGAAGCTAACTTGAATATTAGTGTTCAGAGTTTTGTTAGGGCTTGGATATACAGACATGGTTGACTACATACATGGCGGACCTTAATATCTAGTTTATCTAGCAGTCAAACCGATTCCTTGTGACTTAAAGCTCTATTGTCAATCACATTGTTAGCACAGGATATCTGGTGGAGCCTGGTCCAGATGTGAATAAATGTCGATACTCTTATCAGGCCCAAGTCTAAAACCTTTGAGATGATCTCTAAGCAACTGAAGGCAACAGCTATATCTTTTTCTCGACAGGGTTTTGTTACTCCACAGTATTATTTGGTAGTTTCATTTCTTTGTATAACTTTTCTGGTAAATATTTCTTTCCTGTGCATTTGATTTCCTCATACCCAATTGGAAAATAGGAAAATTAGTTTGACAAAATGTGAATTCATTGTGATTCATTCCAGATTTTTTCCCCTAGAACGTTAATGCTTTAATGCAATCAAGTACACATTTTCTCACTATAAGAATAAAGCCCCTTTTTTTTTCTTCTTTTTTTTTTCCGCTAAGGATATTGCTGGAGTTCAGTGCTTGCCCTACAAATCCACCACTTCTAGCAGCCATTTTGTCCCTATCTTTCTATTTGTTTGCCAGGACAGAGAGAAATTGAGAGGGGAAGGGAGCTAGAGAGAGGGGCAAAGCTGCTGCACCACTCCAGAAGCATCCTCCCTGCAGGTGGGGAGCAGGGGCTTGAATCCGGGTCTTTGTGTATGGTGGTATGTGTGCTTAACCAGGTGTGCCAGCACCCAGCCCCGAAGAAAAAAGCTTTAGCAGTATTTGGAGGACATAAGGGGGGAAAAAAAACAACAAAGTTTCAGAAATCTTTTACTTTAATTCTAGAAATAGTTGACTTAATGATTTTAAAGATTACTAGCTGTTCTACTCTCTGGAAAGCAAATGCAGATAAAGAAACTCAAAGATCTTCCCTGCTGTTTAACCAATGGATTGATAAAAATGGCTCACCCCAAATGGAATTTTCTTTGTGATGAATATGCTCTTTACTTGAGGTAAATATCCTCAGGCCCTACATCTCAAAGGAAAAAACAACCCCATTTGTAAAGCTGTAAATGACTGACTCATTAAGATGGTGGGTGGAAACTAGCCTAGAGATTTAGCAGTCCCATTATTAGAATTCTTGTTGCTTTTGCTAATGCCCTAATTATAAAATTTAAGAAGTATTGAATAACAACCCCCAAATCTACTGGTCCCTGTAGACTTCATTATTTTTAGTTTGAGATTTTGCAGAATCTGAGGCCTATCAAGAACATATAAAGTACTAGGACAAGAATTTCTCTACCTGTAGTATTTTGACAAAAGTAGAAGTTGACATTTTAAATACTGCATAAATGGCATATATAGTACAGGTCCATGAATGATGACAGAGGACCTAGTGGCGGTTGTATTGTTATATGGAAAACTGAGAAATGTTATGCATGTACAAACTATTGTATTTATATTGTACTGTGGAATGTAAAACATTAATTCCCCCAATAAAGAAATTTTTTTTTTAAATGGCATATATAGGTATTACTGCTACTTGTTGGTGCTACTAAAGGGAAACTTAAACTATGTTACAATTTCTCCAGTTAACCAAGGCTGAAACCTAGGCCCCAGAAGTACTGGCCTGTCTGGTATAGCCCTAGGGCAGGGGTGCGCTTCATAGCTCTGGGCAGGGGTACGATTCATAGCTCTGGGCACTCTACTTACAGAAATGCTTCTGTGAAAGGACAGTTAATATGCTAAACCTAGATTTGGAAACAAAAGAACCATTAAAGATTCACCCTCCCAGTTCCTAATGGCCTCTTCCAATTCCTTTAAGATAATATGGAATAGGTAAAATGAAGTAGGCTTTGTTCTAGGAGGAAGTTCAAGGTGCTGTGGATCAGCAGTAAGGAGAATTTGAAGACCTTACATCCTTCCTTGGGACACCCGCCCCCCTCCAAAATCCAGCTTCAGTTTTTTTTCCAGTTTTTTTGGGATGCATTGGATCGACCTTCTCGTGGTGCATCCCTTGAGTACCCATTCATTGGGGAAACTGACAATCCTTCCTAGCCGACTGAATCTACATGGATCCCAGTCACTTTCAAAGCCAGCAACAAGCAGCTCCTGACAGCTTTCAACCTGACCTGTTGACTGGCTACCGAAGCAGGGCAAACGCTAGAAGAAGAAGAAAGTTTTTTTCCACTTCTCCTTACCCTCTACTGTAGAGGGTGGAAAGGTTGATTTGAGTAATATGCTCTGCCCTCCACATGCAGGTTCCAATAGCAGCAGTTTTTTTCCCCTTTTTGCAAAAGCTGGTTTAACAGTTTGGCTTTCCATAGCACCAGGGAGCAAGCCCATGTTCAGCTTCAAGACCTTTATTAGTCAAAACAATATATGCATTGAAAATATGTAGCCTCCATGTGAAGACTGCAAAATCCAAGATAATCTTAATAAATCTGGATTTAGCTTCAGGGGGATGAGCTTAAATACAGGAATTTGGGCAGCTAAATAAATAATCTCTCATTTTTAAGCATCTATATATTTATTTATTATTGGATAGAGACAGAGAGAAGTTGAAGAGGCAAGGGAGATAGGGAGATAGGGAGAGAGACAGAGAGACACCTGCAGACCTGCTTCACCTCTCATAAAGCTTTCCCCCTGTAGGTGGGGACCTGGGATTTGAGCCTGAGTCCTTGCGTACTATAACATGTGCACTTAATTAGCTGTGCCACTGCCTAGCCCCAAAGCCAAATAATCTCTGCAAATAAAAGTAGCAATTCCCAGTAGTTAATAGGTATGGATGTTAACAGGTACTTTATGTGCATCATCTGAGTATGAAAATCAACTAAGGAAGAAAATTTTATTTCTATCCGGTTGAAGAGAAAAATGAGGCTTCTGGAAGTTGAGCAAATTGTCCAGAGTCACTGAGAGAGTGAATGACATCAGAAGTGTTTGAGCACTGCTCATGTTCTTATCCCTCTGATTTAAGCAGCCTAGCATTTGATCATGGAATGTCTCCTGCTCTCTAATTTAGTGCTGAAAGCTAAATATCTTTGGTATGATATCATTTAAAGTTCTTTGTTCACATGTACTTTAAATATGATTCCAATTTTACTTAAAAGATAGCACTTATTGAAGACTTACAGAGAAGTTTCCTATCCATCCATTTCTCTGTAAATCTTTCTTTTTAAATTTTTTTATTTTAAAAAAATGAGACATTCAATCCATTTTTCCCCTCTCATATTAATTAAATAGTTATTTGTGGGACTGTAAATTAATAGGAGTGTATATTAGCACCATTCCTACCACCAAAGGTCTGTCGTGCACCCCCCTCCCCCATGAAGTTGAACATCTATCCTCACCCTCCACCCAGAGAGTTTTACTTTGGTGCCATACTCCAAACTCAATCAGATTCTGCTTTGAGTTTCCCTTTCTGTTCCTCTTAAAGAGTCACTTTCAAACAGAAGAGCTACAGCTGGAAATCCCAGAAGACCTCAGTCCCAGAAACCACTCCACCTTGCTGCGGAACACCATGCAAGAAGAGTCAGGACATGAAAATGCTTTTGCTCCCGTCTTTGCATCCTTGCTCCAGAATCAAACCCTGAGGAAGTCATTCAAACTGATCTTGGACCAGTTGATTGCCCTAGTGGCCATCAGTCTTACAGTGATGAAGAAAAATACCTGGTAGAAGTGTTGTATGCTTTACATTGGGTTGTTCTAGCTCTCCCCCTGCCAAGAAAATTGGATCAGTCCTGCTTGTTTTGCAGGCCTGCTTGGCCCTGCACCAAGGAACCCCAAGAGAGTTCCAGAGTTCCAGAGTTCGAGAGTGCTTGGCGTTGCCGCGGGGGAAAGAGGCAGCAGAGTTCTGTTTGGTGATTAGTTTGGTTTAGTTTATGATCATTGTTCCTGAATAAAGAAATACAGCTTCCCTGCCCAGCCGTATGTCTCTGGTCATCTCTGTTACCCACCCGTGAAGCTAGCCCAGCCAGCTAGAGCCATGGCAGGGCCATGGGGCAGGGCCGCGGCAGCCTATCATTGCCGCCACCCCTGGGCACCTCGGCCCGCACCTTCTACAAGGCTGGCCCGCCCGCCCTCATGCTATGAATTCTGGAACGATCCCAGACCTCCCGGACCCCCAGGCTCCCTGCCGAAACTGGGCACACGAGATCTCCAGCTGCCGGTCCGGTCTGAAGGCAGACAAGCTGGAGTACACAGAGATTTGTACAGAGATCGCAACCTGCAATTCCTTGAAGTGAAGCTGCCCAAGAGACCACCACTGGACAACGCACCCCCCCAACAACTAAGACAGTACATATCTAAATTTGTGTTTAAAATGACATGTCTTCATAACAAAGGTTTCTCTCCTTGTGTATTAATGACCATGTTTATGTGTATGTTTAAAGTTTGGTAAACAGTAACTTTAAGGCTAAATTCTTACTAGTCAAAGTTAAATGAAAAAGGTTTTCAACGTAATTCTCATAAAGATAAAATTAACTTACATTTAAAGTCTGAGGTAAAAATTAGTTAATCAATATATTTTAACTAAGTTGGTCTAAAGACCTGCGCACACCTAGGGTGTATCTCCATCTTGAATGGGTATAACAAAAGGTTAAATAGACTTGTTGATATGTAAAACTCTCGATTACCTTCTTTATTAGAAATGGTAGATCGCACAATGGCTATGCTAATTATTCTCATGCCTGGGGTTTCCTTTCCTGCACACACCTAGGGTGTGTCTCCATCTTGAATGGGTGTAACAAAAGGTTAAAAAGACGTTGTTGATATGTAAAAGTCTCAAATTCCTTCTCTATTAGAAATTTTAGATTGTGCTGTGGTTATGCTAATAACAAGTTTGTTTCATAGTAAGTAAATTGCAGCCAGCTGCCTTTGGGACTCTAGGCCGTTTCCCACCCCCATGCAAATGCCTGTTGAGGCAAGTACGCCCCCCAGAGGCAAGAAATGTTTTTTTAAGCTGATAAAGTTTAGCCCACAGAGGCAAAAAATGGCCTCCTCAGGCCTTCCCTTGGCAGCACACTGGTTCTTGTTACTTGCTTACATGTTTCTCCATGTTTGTGCCAGTTTCTTTTTTTTTAAATGCCTGTACGATATAGGTTTCTTTTCACCCCACACCCTTGATACTGTAGTCATTTAGTTAAAAAGAAAAGGAATTGTTGTATGCTTTACATTGGGTTGTTCTAGCTCTCCCCCGCCAAGAAAATTGGATCAGTCCTGCTAGTTTCGCGGGCCTACTTGGCCCCACCCCAAGGAACCCTGAGAGGGTTCCAGAGTTCCAGAGTTCGAGAGTTCTTGGCGCCGCCGCAGGGAAAGAGGCAACAGAGTTCTGTTTGGTGAGAGTGCTGGGCGCCATGGTGGGGGAAAGAGGCAACAGAGTTCTGTTTGGTGATTAGTTTGGGTTAGTTTATGAATCGTTCTTGAATAAAGAAATACAGCTTCCCTGCCCAGCCGTATGTCTCTGGTCGTCTCTGTTACCCACCCGTGAAGCTAGCCCGGCCAGCTGGAGCCGCCGAATTTTAACAACATAGAAGGAGTCTTTCGGTTTCACAGAAGGAGTACAGAAACCCAGATCTACCTTCCTGACTACATGTTGAGAGTGAGAGGGCTCTCCAAATACAGTCAAGAGCGCCATGAAGAGTCAGCGCCATGTGCACAGAAGCCTCTCAGTTGAAGTACTGAAGATGGTGAAGCCACCACAGGATAGGGTCCTGTGGAAAGAGTCCTAATGATCAGATACAACCACCTTATACTGTACATGTGTAAGAAATAAGCTGCTATTAAATCTTAGCCATGTTACATTTGCAAAGCAATCACATTCTTTTTTTTAACTTTTATTTATTTAATTTGATAAGACAGAGAAAACTTGAGAGGGAAGGAGAGAGACAGAGAGACATCTGCGAACTGCTTCTAAAGCTTTCCCCCTACAGGTGGGGGCTGGGGACTTGAACTCAGGTCCTTGTGCATGGTAACATGTGCACTTAACCATGTGCACCACCGCCAGGCCCCCAGCATGCATATTCTGTTAGCTAGTATTACTATTAATTCCCTATATCTTGATTACCCTTTGCCTAAGAAAAATGTGTATTTCTAACTTAAAAAAAATTTTTTTGAATGGATCTTGAAGACTGGGGAAGACAGTATAATAGTTATGCAATAAGACTGTCATGGCTGGGGCACCAAAAGTCCCATATTCAATCCCCAGCACAACTATAAGCCAGATCTGGATAGTGCTTTGGTAAGTAAGAAGGAGGAGGAGGGGGAGGGGAAGAAGAAAGAGAAGAAAGAAGAAAGAAGACGAAATAAAATAATAACAATTGAATAAATAACATAAAATGGATTTTTGAAGACTTTAATATGTAAGCACTGTGGTTATCTACTCAAACTACATTGCTCTTACACCCATTACCTCTATATTTACTTTTACACTGAAATACATTAGCTCACATCCTGGCATTACATTCTTAGAACTTTCTCAACTTGCAAAATCTGCAAACATTATTTTTAAAAATATCCAGATATCTTCCCCTTTCTCTTCATTGTATTTTATTTCATTGTTTGTTTACTTGTCTTAATTATAATTTCTCAAACTTGACAAAAAATTTGAGATGACTTCTATTTAAAGGCTTTGTCTATTCTTTTAATTTTGAAAGCTAGTGGGTACCACAATGGCAAGTTGAGATACAAAAGTTCTCTTTTTATTGTTCTTCAAAAAGAAATGCTGCCTCTTTATAATTCTGGTAGATTTATTATTCCAGACAGTGCTATGCATGTGTCAGTGTCTATGCCTTTAATTAAGATTAAGCGTTCTCAAGCATACTGATAGTTGATTTGCCCTTTTTGAAAATTAGAAACATCACTTGTTAATTAGAGTCATTGATCATGACTTATATGCTGGTAACATTTATGATTTCATTAGGAAGACTATTGAAAAATAACAACAAAAAGGATGCCTTCAGATTATCGTCTTCCTAAAAGAGAAAGAAACAGAGAGAGGTAGAAAGAAAGAAAGAAAGAAAGAAAGAAAGAAAGAAAGAAAGAAAGAAAGAAAATTATTCACAAGAGGGAAATTCTAAATGACACATTACACAGCGCTAAGTCAAGTGACATGTAAGATACTTCCATGAGGAAAGTGAAAGGACTCAAACTGGAAATACCTCGTGTCATTCCAGGTAGAATTGGAAGAAGTGCTTTTCTAGACTGCTTTCTTCAGCAAGTCTAGCTAAGTAAGAGTGGGCTGTGGTTGGGGTTTCCCCCAGGTGCCTTCCATCTCTTGGCTAAGAGCAGTGACTTGGTAGGTTAGGTTTTTCTTTTCAGTCACCTGATAGGATTTCCCAGGACAGAGGTGTCAGGCCAATTTGACCTGACTTCTCCTCCCCTTCCTGTGGGTTACCATGAGCTGCGAAAATGACCCTTCTTCCCCTTCTGGGCCTGGTATCAGGCTTCCTTTCTTTAAGGTGCTGAGTCTGCGCCTTGATGCTCACATACATGCTTCCGCCTCTTACAGGGACAGTGTGGCAGTCCTGTTCTCTGTTGTAATAAAGAGGCTCTTTGATTCCTTCTTTGTAGAACTATAAGGAAGTCACTCACATTGCTCCCAGTTTGTTTTGCGACCACATTCACTGTCTCCATTGCAACAGCTAAAGCCAAGGAGTAGAAGCTGCAAGGTTATATTTCATAAAAGCAAAATAATTCCAGTTGTTTTTATGTACTCTCTCTAACCCACTAGTTTTATTTTCTTTTATCTTTGCCTCCAGTGTTCTCGCTGGAGCTCAGTGTGCTAGGAATCCATTGCTCCTGGCGACCTTTTTTCTCTTCTTTCTTTTTCCTTTCCTTTCCTTTCCTTTCCTTTCCTTTCCTTTCCTTTCCTTTCCTTTCCTTTCCTTTCCTTTCCTTTCTTTCCCTTTCCTTTCCTTCCCTTTCCTTCCCCTTTCTCTCTCTCTCTCTCTCTTTCTTTCTTTCTTCCTTTCTGTCTGTCTTTCTTTTTGAGACAAAGAAGGAGAAAGATAGACACCTGCAGACCTGCTTCTTCACCACTCATGAAGCATCACCCCTGCAGGTGGGGAGCTGGGGGCTCAAACCTGGCTCCTTGCATGGATCCTTGCATTTAGTACTATGTGCACATAACTGAGTCTACCACCGCCCCTCACCCACTAGTTTTCAGAGTCACAGTGTACAGGTTATTGTGTTCAAGGACCTATGTTAAAGCCCCAAGTCCATGCTTGCAAGAGGGAACGCTTCATGAATGGTGAAACAATGCTGGAGTTGTCTCTTTTTATCTTTCCCCCTCTTGTCTTCCCATCCCCTATTGATTTCTAGCTGTCTCTATCTAAAGAAAAAATAAAAATTAAAGGATTAAATAGAAAGAACAAGATGAGGAAGTATTGAAAGATAGCACAGCACCAATGCTCCCTTTAATGTGGTGAGGAGCTAGGCTTAAGCCTGGGTTTTGCTCATTGCAGCGCATGACTCTGTCCAAGTGAACTAGTTTGCCAGCCCTAGCTCTTACTCTGTACATGTGATAGTTTTTCTTTTCTCATGGTTCAATAACGTTGTTACATTGTTATGCTAAACTAGATCAGTAAACTAAAATCTACCAAGAATTATACCAAAAGAGGAAAAGAACAAGAAAGAAATGCCAGCTCAGTGACCTCAATTTCTTCAGTGAAATGTAGGGTGGTACCTACAGCTGGTTTTAAAACTTTACACTTTGTCCTAAAAGCTGTGCTATTCCTCATCACAGAGCCTGGGAGGAGTATCCATCAGGGTGCACTCATACTCACTAATGACTAATTGCTTCAAGGGACAAGGCAGTGGCACACCTGGTTAAGCTCTCACATTACCCAGTTTCAAGCCTCTGGACCCCACCAGCAGGAGGGAGCTTCATGAAGGGTAGAGCAGGGCTGCAAGTGTCTCTTTCCCTCTCTGCCTCCCCCCCTCTAAATTTCTTTCTGTTGCTAGCCAATAACCATACATATATATACATATATATGACTGACTGCTTCTATGTATAGGACGACCCTCCTTTCCTTGAGATTAAATTGTGGTAGATTTATTACTCTGGATAGCTCTAAACCTGTGTCAATATTTATATCTGTAAGATCTCAAATGTTACTACTTTTCTGTACTCATACATTCTATAAATATGTATGCATATATTTAAGTATAATAGCAACAATTTCACTGCACATAATATTTACATCATATGACACTGCTGAAAATTACTTGAAAAAAATTTTTTTCAGTGAAGTATCATGGTTAACATTCAGAGAAATCAGACTGAGTTTGACTCCATGTTTTCATCTTTTACCAGTTGTATGAACCAGAGAAAGCTCCTTAAATTGTCTGAATTAACTGATTGTACTGGGCATCTGCATTACAGGATTCTCTAAGAATCAAGTGAGTTATGCATGAAGGTCTCTGAACCATGCTGGGCATGCATGTGTTCACCATTTTAATTTTGGTTAAATTTTTAACATGAAAGTTGCCTTAAGGGATGGAGGAGATAGCATAATGGTTATGCAAAGAGGCTTTCATGCCTGAAGCTCCAAAGTCCCAGGTTCAGTCTCCCATTCTACATACTTATAAGGCAGAGCTGAGCAGTGCAGAGAGAGAGAGGGAGAGAGAGAGAGGAAGAGGTAGAGAGAGAGAGGGAGAAAGAGAGAGAGAGAGGATAGATAAATAACTAGGTAGGTAGATAGATAGATAGATAGATAGATAGATAGATAGATAGATAGATAGATAGAAGAGAAATTGCATTGGTAGTTTTCTTCCTTCTTCATTTATTTAAATCAAACCTTTTGCAGAGAGAAACTGTCTTTGGTTGGGTTACACCAGAACTAGAAAGTAAGATAGAGATCATTTCAGTATTGATACCAGGATTAGTGAAGTGACAGAAGGTAGGAAGATCTCCATAGAGAGGACATAGGCAAGCAAGAGCCACTGTGGGTAACTGGGACTTAACCCAGGAAACTTGAGTGAAGTCTACAGATTAATAAACCTGCAGGTGTTAACAGGTCTGAGATACCGAAATGGTCAAGATTCTGTTTCAAACTGTAAATATGATTATGCCATGCCTTCTCTCGATTTATTACTCCAAGTTCTTTAATAGACACCAGAGGCCAGACATGTCTTCTGTCTACCTGCCCATTCTCATCTTGGTATTCTGTCACTCACATTTAAACTCTGTCATTGGCAAATTGATTTCAATTCCAAGTTCATACTTAACCCTCCTAGATTTGAGAACAAACTCCCACTACATTGATGGGAGTTTGGGTGAGTGATCTCCCCCTTTCCCTCTCCCTCTCTCTCTCTCCCTCTTCCTCTCTCCCTCTCCCTCTCCCCCTCACTCTCCTCTTCTCTCCCTCTCTCCTTATCCCTATCCCTCTCCCAGTCCCTCTTTATATAAAAAAAAAAAAAAGACTCAACTTTGTTAAAGATAATACCTTTACCAGGAAGTTTTCTCTGACTCACTCAGTTAAAAGACAACTCAGGTTCTTTTCTCCTGTACATCCTTAATATATTATCTATATCTCTGCTATTGTATTTATCATATTAGAATTTTGTTTCTATGTTAATTAGTTTTCTTCAGTTAAGTTAGACAGTTCTTCGAGACTTAGGAATTTTTTTCTTACTCATCTCTGTATTCCCAACACTTGGCACAACACCTCACACATAATAGAATATAAATGTACTTTATTAATAATTATTAATGATTTAAAAAGTGATAATTTTTAAAGAATGAATGGAGAATTCACAGACTGGGAGAAAAATCTTTGCAAAATACATATTCGTTAAAACTGACATGCAGACTATACAAAAAAAAACTCTCAAAAGTGAGAAAACAAAGAATTCAGTTAAAAAGTAGACAAAAATATAAACACATCATTGGAGAATATACAAATATGGCAGGCAAGCATATAAATAGGTGCTCAAAATCATATGCCATTAGAGAAATGCACATTAAAGCAGTGAGATAGCACTATACAACTACTAGAATGTCAAAAATCTTTGTTTACTCAAAGGAGCTAAAAAGTTGTGTTTGAATAAAAATATGCACTTTACTGTCAATAACAATTTCATTCACAGTTGCCAAAACTTAGAAGCAAGCAAGATGTCCTTCAACATATGAGGGATAAACTGTGTTATAGCCACACAAAGGTATATTATATAGCAATAAGAGGAAATGAGTATCAAACCATGAAAAGACATGAAGGAACTGTAAATGTATATTATTAAGTAAAAGAAAGCAATTGGAAAACACTATGTATTACATGATTCCAATGACATGAAAAGACAAAACTACTGAGACAGTAAAAAAAAAATAGTGGTTACCAGAGATTGTTGTAGTGGTGGGGAGGGAAGTAATGAATAGGCAAAACAAAGATCTTTAGGGTGGTATAATTAGTCTGTATAAGATTTTTATGGTGGATACATTAATTTAAAAAAAAAAAAACAGAATACAAGGCATTGTTAGGACTAGTGGATTTGCCGTCTCCATGAGCAACCTCATTTCTGGAATGGAATGAATAGAACAGAGGACAAGGTGGAAATTCATTTCACAAGATTCATAATATTTAAACAGTGGGACTTAAGGGGAAAGGAGTATTTTCACAATGCATATTATTGATCTACTCATGGAAATTGCCAGCTCAGGTAGGATAAAGGGCAAGATCTATATGGAAAAGAATTGAATTTATAGAACTGAAAGGCCAGTATGTTTGAAGTGGCATCAATTTGAATATTGAAGTTCATGATAGAAGTGGTGCTGGAGAGAAGTGAGGGTAGTTGTGAATCAGCAGATAATTTTTTTCTAGAGTGACAAGTGACTGAGGGTCAGTAAAGGGTAATTGCCAGAGGAATGGTGAAGGACAGTTTGTTAACTTGCTATTTAGAAGAGGAGAAAGCAAAGAAGACTTGGAAAGAAGAGAAGGAGAATGGTGTGGACTTTGTGATAGAATGCAAAGGCTCACTTAGGACCTGCAGTCTTTTCCCACCTAGGAGCATTAAGAAGAAAAAGGAGGGGGGAGAAACAGCTATATGTGGAGATGTGAAGAGAGCTGCTAGGAAACTAAATTACCAGTCAGGTCAGTCACAGCAAAAAGGCCAAGTTCAGAGAAAATACTAAAGACATAAGGGACTAAGCAACTCTTAGTGAATTCAGAGGCTGTATGGAAGGGTTTCAACAATTTGGGGATGCACTAAGAGAAGAGGAAGAGCACAGTTATTGGAGCTGAATAACCTGAGTGTGAAGGGTGACCTGGGAGTTTGGGCTGCTTGTGGCAACCACCCATCTTAAATAGGAATGAAGATCAACATGGATTGCTCTCTGGTGGTCTCAACTCTCACAACAGTGGGGGCTGGGGGAGACATGAAATCTCCTTCCCATGAAATATCTTGTGGGTTTCCTTTATGTTCCTGCCAATGGTTATGTAAAGGTTGAGGGAATGATGGTCTTATTTCACAGAGGGGCAAGAGGTTCCCAGGTCCTTCTGAATAGCTGGGAAAGAGGATGCCACACCAGCATTTATACACATAGATGGAGTCACAATAGAAAGGCCTTCTGAGAAAGAGAATATAGATAAGGACAGAAAGAAAGAGTATGTAGGAAAGAGAGAATGAATGCCAAACTTAAGGGTCAGCTTTATGGATCCATTTTGAGATATTGAAGCTTTGAGGAAATTCAGAAGTCTAAGATGTGTATGTCTTCATTTCATTGAGGAAGAAACTGGAGTTCAGAGAAAAAGAATGAACCCATTCTAAGTAGACACCAGTGTGATGTATCTTGGAAAGCCCTCAAACAGAATTATTCCAATAAGAAAATAAGGGACCACTTAGTTAACTTATTATTGAGAAATTCGCTAGTGAGAATTAGATAAAAACTGTTTTAAGATGTTTATAATCAACAACAATGAAAACCAAGGGCAACAAAAGGGAAAATAAACAAACAACTATAAAAAATAATTTTAAAAAATGTTTATAATAACTATTGTAAAATTGCTGCTGGCAGCATTATTATTGGTAACTGCTTCACTGGTGACATTAATAAATCCACACTGCACAATAGTAGAAATGTATTTTTCTCAGAATATTTGGCATTATAACCACTAGTTGAAGATTCTGAGGTGAAATCTTCTGTTACATGACAAATCTAAAATCCTAACTTTAGGACTTAACATTACAACAATTTAATAGATGACTCATTGAAAAGATTAAAAATCCAAGTGCCTAAAGTCTTTGTTTTAGGTGGCCTCAAGGGGAAAAAAATAAAGTATTATTTCTGCATATTTTAGTTTAGTAATATTTATGAAATTGGACTATGTATAGTTGTGTGAATGTATTGACACCAGGGTTTTTGCTGGGACTCAGAGCTGACATATCAAAACCACTCTTTCTGGTGGCTATTTTTTCTTCTCTCTCTCTCTTTTTCTATTTTATTTGATAGGACAGAGAAAAATTGAGAGGGAAGGTGAGATAGATAGATAGATAGATAGATAGATAGATAGATAGATAGACAGAGATAGAGATGGAGACACTTGTGAACCTCCTTCATTGCTCGTTAAGTGTCCTCCCTACAGGTGTGGAACAGGTTACTCATCCAGGTCCTTGGCGTGATAATGAGTGTGCTCCACTCGCCACTGCCTGAGCCCTTTACAAATTATTTGGTAAAGCTAGATTTTCTTGATGGCTATTAACTAAATGCTATTATTTCTTAGAATATGTCTATTTTATCAAGCTTCACTCTCTACTATAGGACTTTTAGGCTTCTGAGATTACTCTTTGAAAGTCCAAGTTGATTCCACCATGACTTGGAGTAGGTTTCGAAATAACTTTTAGAAAACATAAGTGTATTTCATATTTAGGACTTTCTTGAATGACTTTCATATATGCAATTTACTTGTAATGTAACCATACTTTACACATAACTTATACAAACCATGTATGTATTCATTTATGTAATTTATAACCAAATTTATCTTAACAAATAAAAATATTTTTAAAGTATGATAAACAATTAAATCTCTGTGGTCTGGGAGGTGGTGCAGTGGCTAAGGCACTAGACTCTCAAGCATGAGGTCCTGAGTTCAAGCCCTGGCAGCATATGTACCAGAATGATGTCTGGTTCTTTCTCTCTCTCTCCTCCTATCTTTCTCATAAATAAATAAATAAAATCTTAATAAAAACACTTAACTCTTGCTACAACTTACTCTTATCTATTAATTTGGAAAACACATTCTAGATAATCCTCTCTACTGAGAATCAGTTCCTCCAGTGTAGTATCAAGGTACCATTAACTATCGTTTCCACTGCCAGCTGACATTGTGGTTTTGCACTGAGCACTTTTTCCTTGTGTGAGTATAGAACAAAAGATATTACTAAGGTAGTATGTGAGTAATCAACCAAACCTGTGGTATCTTCTGCCATGAAAAATTTTTTTCTCAGTAGAAAAGTGTCATTGGTCATTCCCAAGATGCTGCACATGAACAGGAAAAAAAAAAGATGAACAAGAAGAAAACAGAATAATGACTCTTACATTTTTCTCTAGGAAATAAAACTTAGTTCTTCATTTGTGGTTAAGGGCAAGTCACCGCGGTGACATACACCATTTTTTTTTCACGAGGAGAGGAGCTTAGCAGGAAGCAGTGACCTAAGACGTGTCATCAGTGAATTTTACACTTGTGATATTCACTTTACTTTAATAGATGCAGTCAGAAAACATGAAAGTTACTTTCTATATACTTCCCCAATTTTTCCCTTCTGGAAGTTCAATAGATTGTTTTCTATCAAAGGTACACTAATTCTTTTGTTTTCCCATTCAGTTGCTGTCTCAAAGAGACTAAATGAAATAGTATCTCTGCATAGTCAGGTTTTTCTTTAGGTCCATCATAATAAAATTCAGTACCAGTAAGTTAGGTGGGTTTCAAATTAGGAATATTTCAATCCTTAGTAACTGGTGGGAGGTATGAGGGCTCAGGAGGTACAATAACTCCAGTATAGACAAGTCCATACATTAGTGACTTTAGACCTTTGCAAAGTTCACTGATCCACCCTTCTTTTCATCTCCATTACCTCCTCCTAATCCAAGATGCACAAGTGTCTTTTAATTGCCTCCCAAGCTTTCATTCTTATAATCAAGGGTTAGTGATCTGTTAGTTCACTGTATACAGTCAAAATCCATGCCCCACATTTTGCCAGATATTTCATAGGCTATGATATTCCTGTAATCTATTTGCCACATCATAACTAGAGTAATCTTTGCAGCAAAAAAAAAAAAAAAAAAAATCATGGCTCGACACTCAGCCGATTGTGATGATTTTGTCAGAGTTGACTAGTGACTTGTGACATGGAATAGAATGGTGGTTGCTGGGAACAAAGGGATGGAAAAAATAGAGAGATGCTGGACACAGGATAAAAATCTCAAGTTGTGGGGATACAGCATAATAGTTATGCAAAAGACTCTCATGCCAGAGGCTCTGAAGTGTCAGATTCAATTCCCAGCACCACCTTAAGCCAGAGCTGAGCAGTGGTCTGGTCTTTCTCTCTCATTAATATACAAAATAAATAAGAAGAAGGCCAGGCAGTGGCTCACCCTAGCACATGTAGCACCACGCACAGGACCTGAGTTCAAACCCTCGATCCCCACCTGCAGGGTGGTCCACTTCAAGGGCAGTCAGTGAAGCAAGTCTGTAGGTGTCTGTCATTTTTTCTCCTTCTCTATCTCCCTACCTGTCTCAGTTGCTCTCTATCAAGTAAAAAATAGGAAAAAAAAAAAAGTGGTAGAAATGGCCCCGGGGAGCAGTGGACTTGTTGTGCAGGCACCAAGCCCAGTGATAATCCTGGTGGCAAAAGAGAGGTAAATAGATACATAAATAAATAAATAAATAAATAAATAAATAAATAAATATTTTTAAAAACCCTCTTGAGGTATAAGACACATCCAAGGAATATTAAGGTATGCTGATTATAGTTAATATTGTGTTATACATTGGAAGGTGGCTAAGAGAGGAGATTTTAAATCCCCTTACCACAAGATCAAATTATTAACTAACACTATAGTGGTAATCACTTTGCAACATACGAGTATATCAAATTCACATATTTTACATTAAACTCACCTAGTGGTACATGTTATTGATATAAAATAAGACTAGAAATCCTTGTTAAAAATAAGCCATTACTTCATTTAAAATGCAGGGACAGCTAGTGAGTGGATGTCTCAAGATGAGCTTGAATGAGGACACACAGTATCCCAGAAACCATGATCAAAATAAGAACAAGAAGAAAGCTGGTCCAAGAGCAGAGCATGCAACTGATCATTCATGAGGTTCTGGAATTATATAGGACATGCCGTGGACAGTACTGGGGAAGCTCTGTAGATGGTGAAGCCGTAGTGTGGTTTCTCTCTTTGATTTCTTTCCTCTCTCTTAATGAAAAAGTGGGCTTAGAGATATCACACGTGTGGGGCTCTGAATTCATGTGTTTGTGCCACATTGAAGAAAGAAAAACACAAAAGAGTAGGACTGGATAGATATTACAATGATTTGAGCACCAGAGTTTCCTGTCTGAAGCCCCAGAGATCCCACATTCAATCTCTAGCCCTACCATATGCTGCAGCTGAACAGCGTTCTAGTCTCTCTCCTGCTCTCTCCTTTTAATTTTATTAGTGAGTTAATATTAATTTACAAAATTATATGTCAACAGGGGTATAATCGCATACTGTTCCCACCACCAGAGTTCTGAGTCCCCAATACCTCCACTGCAAGCCACAGCAGTTCTAAGGTTGCAGACATGGGTTAACTATCTTCTCTACAACTATCTGTCTAGATTTGTACATAACTTGCTCCCTTTTTCTTCCAGGTCCAGTCCTCTCTCCCCCTCCAAGCCACACATAACCCTAGTACTACATCCAAATGTCCCTCCCTTTTTCCTCCTCTCTCTCCAGGTCCTGATGGAGCTGGAGTTCAGAGCCCTCTTATCCTCTTCCTATCACTTCTCCCCCACTGGGAGTATGGGTCAAAATTATTTTGGGGGTGCAAAAGGTAGGAGTTCTGGCTTCTGTAATTTCTTGTCTCCTGACATAAGCGTTGGCAGGTCAATCCATACTCTCAGCCTCTTTCTGTCTTTCCATAGTTGGGTAGAGTTTTGAAGAGGTGAGATTCCAAGACACATTGGTGAGGTCATCTGCCCAGAGAAGTCAGGATGGAATCATGGTAGCATCTGCAACTTGGTGTCTGGAAGGTGACAGGATATAAAATGAGACAAAATGATTAATGAACAAGAACCAAAAAGTAGGAACAGAGCCAATGAGATTAGGGGTCTTAGGGTGGAAGGAAGCTAGGAAGTCTATTTTTTGGCATGTTTCTAGGAGCCCATGACTATGGTAGTTTGGCTTGAGTTTTATACCTATCATTAAGTTGGATGAAACCATTGTCTGAGGAAATGGTGTCAGAGTAGAGAAAAGTATTAGAGAGTTGGATTAGGGCCGAAAGTAGCTCTCATTCTTGAAAAAATTCTATGAAAAAAAATTAACTATTTACCTCCATCTACCTGAACCAGGGAATATATATATAATTAGCACCAGAGCCTGTGTAACCTCTAAGTCCCTATTGTTCTGAGCTTGAAGCTCATGATCACAGCTGGGAACATTGCAGGCTGCACTCATTTCAGGACCAGTCTTCCTCAAGTGGCAGGGCACCCTACCCTCCCTTTGGAGACTGGGGCAGTCCCTACCATCACTGTTTTTATGGTGAAGGCAAAGTCTTGCTAAGACCTGCAAGAGGGCTTATGATGACCTTCCTGATGAAAGTGACCATTGGTGGTGGAGAGAGGGATCCACTAGAGGTCTAGGCTCATCATATTTGTGTGGGAGTCCAAAGACTCTCTGACCAGGGCCCCTGGTGATGAGGTGGTGTGCTGTTGACCAAAAGGGCCATTATTAAATGATCCAGTCTCTTGCCCTTATCCGGTAACTTTTGTAGTCTTCTCTTTATCTGACGACCTTGGACTTTCTCCCAGTTGTTTAAGCGCTTGAGTGTCGTTTATTGAACACGACCAGAATTGGGTTTTTGGAATCGGTCTTCTTTGGGCCTTTCTGCTAGATTGCCAAGCTAATTTTCTCTAAGTCTAATTGATTGGAGACTTTATAATGCCTTCTTTAGACACTTCAACTAGGATTACAGGTTTATTAGGTCTAAGTCTAATCATGGAAGACTATTGAGAACTTTTACTTTGGGTTATATAATTGCCCCTTGCTTGTGGATACATGTACATCTGTACCCAGTACCCTAAACCCAAGCCTTTATTATCTAGTATTTCTAACTTTGTGGGATGATGTGCTATCTAGCGTGGATGTAGGTAGTCCCATGTGTTAGGAAATATCCTACCAGGTTTGAGGAGTTGCAAGGTTGACATCTCGGGCTCAGTATCTCTGGCTACCGTCCACAGTAAGAATTCACTTGCAGCATAACATGGGATGGACACACTAGTAGCGATTTGGTTGCCACCAACAGAGTTGGTGTGGTGGTAAGGAATCAGAGAAAAGAAATATCAAGAAGTATGGGAATAGTCCTAGAAGTTTCAGGACTAGGAGAAATGAGGATCTGAAAGAGAATGCTTCTTGTAGTCTTAGAAAGAGTTTATTTTTATTTTATTTTATTTTTGAATACCAGTTCAGCACAGTTCAACTCTGACTTACGGTAGTGCAGGGGCTTGAACCTAGGACTTTGGAACCTCAGGCATGAGAGTCTGTTTGCATAACCATTATGCTATCTACCCCCTACCTAGAAAGAGTTTCAAGTAGCAATAATTAATTATTATTATTATAACCAGGTTACTTGGGGTTTTGTCTTCTATGATAATCCAATGATTAACATCTATAGTAATATGCTTGACCTGACTGTGCTTTGTGGCCTTTAGTGGTATCTGAAAATCTCCATATTTTAGATATTGACAGGACCAAATGGTTTTGATCTGTCTGGCCTAGAGTTGTAGTTGAAAGTTTCTCTCTCTCTCTCTCTCTCTCTCTCTCTCTCTATATATATATATATATATATATATATATATATATTATATATATTATATATATTATTAAAACAAAGTAAAAAAATTAATTAAATAAAGAGGAAGGGGGTGAAGGAGAGGGAAAAGGAGAAGGGCCATAAGCCAGAGAACTGCTCTGGTGTATGCAGTACCAGGCCTTGAACTGATGATATGAGGATGTGAGTCCTCACCTCTACCAGTTGAGCTATATTCCTGGCCCAGATAAGTCAACTTTTGGTGTTTTCTTTCAGTGAGATATTTAGATAAAACTTAACTTCTTTTGTATACTGTATGTATATTAGCTTTATACCTCTACATAACAAATTTAAATATTTAAAATGATATGGGTGGCGGCACACCTGGCAAGGTGCACATGTAACCATGTGCAAGGGCCCAGATGCCCACCTGCAGCAGGGGAAGCTTCATGAGTGATTAAGCAGTGCTGCAGGTGTCTTACTTTCTCTTTCCTCCACTATCTCTCCCTTCTCTGTCAATTTGTCTTTATACAAAAATAAATCTTAAAATACTTTAATTAAAAAAAACAATACGGGGGGGGGGGGTCAGCGGTAGCACAGCAGATTAAGCACACATGGCGTGAAGCACAAGGACCAGTGTAAGGATCCCAGTTCCAGCCCCCAGCTCCCTACCTGCAGGAGCGTCACCTCACAGGTCTGCAGATGTCTCTCTTTCTTTCCCCCTCTCTGTCTCCCCTCCTCTCTCAATTTCTCTCTGTCTTATCCAACAACAACAACAACATCGATGGCAACAATAATGACAACAACAAGGGCAACAACAAGGACAATAAAATGGGGAAATGGCCTCCAGGAGCAGTGATTCCTACCAAGCCCCAGCAATAACCATGGAGGCAAAAGAAAACAATACAGGAGTAGAGCCTGAATAGGTTGTAAAATGTAACGAGACACTCAGAATAAGACAAGTAATATTTTCACAAAAACTGCGGGTGTGTGCTTCTTTAAAATTTGCAAATCAGGTGCCCCACTGACCTCATCCTAGTTGGAAGCCACATATGGAACTTGTTTATTACAATAGGGGCAATTGGTTATCACTGAAGGGTGTTGGACTGTGAGGGAGGCGGACATGGTGTAGTACTTTCCCTTTTTTTTTTTTAATTTTTATTTATAAAAAGGAAACACTGACAAAACTCAGAGGATAAGAGGGGTGCAACTCGACACAATTCCCACCACCAAAACTGTATCCCATCCCCTCCCCTGATAACTTTCCCATTCTTTATCCCTCTGGGAGTATGGACCCAGGGTCATTATGGGGTACAGAAGGTAGAAGGTCTGGCTTCTGAAATTGCTTCCCTGCTGAACATAAGTGTTGGCAGGTCGATCCATACTCCCAGCCTGTCTCTTTCTTTCTCTAGTGAGGTGGGGTTTTGGGGAAGCGGGGCTTCAGGACACATTGGTGGGGTCGTCTGCCCAGGGAAGTTTGGTTGGCATCATGTTAGCATCTGGAACCTGGTAGGTGAAAAAAGAGTTAGCATATAGAGCCAAACAAATTGTTGACTAATCATTTACCTAAAGGCTGGAATATTTCAGATGAAGAGTTGGGGAGTCTCCATTTTGCAGATAGTTAGTAGGCCTATTTTACTTATATTCCAAAGAGCCCATGACTATTCTAGTTTTGTTTGTTTGTTTGTTTGTTTTTCCCTGAGCCTGACATCTGATATGCTGGTGGATCCAGATTATTGTCTGGGGATAGTACTTTCACTTTTAAAAGCTCTCCCTGGCTATCCCGACAAGGAAGAATCTAGGCCAAAATAGTCAGTGTGGGGCAACAGATAATATTTAGAAGAAGCGGCACCCATTTGGAAACCTCAACCACTCACAGACTCCAGAGGATTCTGGAATGTCATCAAAGTGACACAAGCTCCTCCGCTTCTTTGTGATTCTCTAAACTTTGGTGTCCTTGTATTGACTCTCTCCTTAGGCTAAATTTCTTATAGTAAATGAGATGCCCATAATAATATCTCCTGTTACAGTCTCTCTCATTAACATCAGAACAAAATAGTATTCCTCTCATCAATCACTGATCAGAATCTATGAGCTTTAAAATGACAGGGATCCCTCTGAATGAATCTCCAAGACCATGCTAATTCCCTCAATCCTGCATTACCTGAACCATTCATATAAGACATTGACCTCTATTGACCCTTACCCTTTGCCACTCCCTCTCCTTCTCTTGCTTGATTTTCACTCTGTTGGCCTATACAACTTATTTTATATTTGTGTTTGTCTTATTATTGCCTATTGCTTATTAAGGAAATGTGAAGTTTATGAGGATTAAGATTTTGTTTTGTCTCCCATGCCTAGAACTATACCTGCTTGCTGGATAGGGATGGATGGATGGATGGATGGATGGATGGATGGATGGATGGATGGATGGACAGATGGATGGAATGGGATACTTTGAGTAGTGAATAGCTGTTAGAAAGCAGGGTGTAGCTAAGCTGGTTCTGCAAGCAAAGTTAACAGTAAATGAAAAAACTACAGGGTTGTGTGGCTAGAAACCAAAGGTGAGGCTGAGACAAGTTTCCTTTTTTGAAGAAGAGAGGTTTCTACATATTGATATGTTGAAGAACTACCCAGAGAGAGATTTTTGAAGTGTGACCTGCACTCTTTTTCCCTAATGTGTG
Organism: Erinaceus europaeus; assembly: GCF_950295315.1. Classification (NCBI taxonomy): domain Eukaryota; kingdom Metazoa; phylum Chordata; class Mammalia; order Eulipotyphla; family Erinaceidae; genus Erinaceus; species Erinaceus europaeus. Next base: position 96,174,179 of record NC_080168.1, on the reverse strand, counting down.
TTAACTAGGAGAACTAATTGCCTTCCATTTCTTATTTCAAAAAGTAAAGCAAATCAGTTTTAACCTGTATGTTGTTTTCCTTAAATGATATCTCAAGTTAAGTTAGAAGTACTAATTTCAAACTTCTTCATCTCAAGATTTAAATTTGTCTGAATTGATCTTTCCCGGCCATTTTCTGTGAAACAAAGACCAAGATGTCACTAAATGATAAGGGTAACATGCTTTTGAATCAGAAAACTTTCTAGACTCTAAAGAGTTCACCCTTTTCCTAAATATAAAATAAGAAAGCACTTGAATATGTTTAGAAAACTTATTACTTATTACTATAAGGACTAGCTAGTACCCAGCTTTGCTATGTGCATCGCCCAGGCTCCAGCCCAGTCCCTGCTCCCCACATTAAAGGACACTTCAGTACTGTGGTCTCTCTCTCTTTCTCTCTCTCTCTTTCTCTCTCTTTCCCTCTTCCCCCTCTCCCTCTCTCCCTTCCTCCTTCCCTCCCTCTCTGTTTCTAAAACAAGAAAGTTATTAATGTGTTAAATAAATGCTGGTATTTCACAGAGCAGAGTGAGAAATGATAGTTTCAGTCATGTTTGCTCTTTTCTTAAGCATAAGGTCCACCTTACTTTGTGTTTAGTGCTTACTTTCTGGTCTAAATGATCTGTGTAATCATAGGTAGTGGTGCATTTTTATTTATTATTAAATTATTTATTTATTATTATTCAATTAATTATTTCATCCCATTTTCTCTCTAAGCACTTTACAACTCCTAAGAGTTTGTTATCCAATTTTTGTTTTGTAAAATAAATAGTTTCTGGGTCAACAAAATAGCTCACCTAGATCCTGTGCCTGCTTTGCTGTGTGCATGAGACAGATTCAAGCCTGGCCCCCACCACATTGGAGGAAGTTTGGGTGCTATGTTGCCTTTCCTGCTCTGTTTGTTTGTTTGTCTCTATCTGGGGGGAGGACCTGGTGTAGTGAAGCCTTGGTAATTACAAAAGAAGAATAAGGAAGAGGAGGAAGAGGAGAAAAGGAAGAAAGGAAAGAAACTCTTTTGTATATTGAAAATCATCAGGTAACACGAGAGAAAGCAAAATACAGAGACATGTAAAGTCTTGTGCATTATGAGTTTGATCTGCTTCATAACCACTAGGCAATTCTACTGAAAATACACAGGCTCCTCAAGCTTTGGGTTCTAGACCCACAAAATCAGTAATATTTTTGTTGTTTACTTACCAGTCACTGTGAGACTCCTTGAGATCTGTGCAAATAAGTTATTGCCTCATTTGTGAGCCTTTGTATGAAAACATTCTTTGGATGTATGCAAACCCCTCTCATTTGGTCACCTTCCAAGTTTGATTTCTACTATCATTCCTGACATGCTTTATTTTACTTTTTTGAAGCAAAAATATTTAGCACGGCATCTACCCTATCAACAATAGTGCATAATACAATGTTATAAACCATAGACACATATTATCAGATGACTAGAATTTATTCAGCTGATATAGTTAAAATCTTTTTTTTAAGAATGTATTTATTTACTCACTTTTGTTGCCCTTGTTGTTTTATTGTTGTAGTTGTTGTTGTTATTGGTGTCATCATTGTTGGATAGGACAGAGAGAAATGGAGAGAGGAGAGGAAGACAGAGAGGGGGAGAGAAAGACAGACACCTGCAGAGCTGCTTCGCCACCTGTGAAATGACTCCCCTGCAGGTGGGGAGCTGGGGGCTCGAACTGGGATCCTTAAGCCACTACTTGCACTTTGTGCCACATGCACTTTACCAGCTGTGCTATTGCCCGACTTCCTTATAGTTAAAATCTTATACTCACTGAAAAGAATCTCTTCAGTCCCCTTTTTCCCCTGCTCCTGGAAATCATACTACTTTCTGATTCTATGATTTTGACTGTATTAGGTATCTCATATAAGTGAAATCATGCAGTATTTATTCTTCTGTGACTCACTTGTTTCATTTAGCATAATGACCTCCATTTATCTATGTGGTTGTATATGACAGAATTTTCTCCATTCTTGTTGATATCTATATCTATATATAGAAATGTTATTTTTTATTCATCTATATACTGATGACCATCTAGGTTGTTTCCATATCTTGGTGATTGGAATAATATTGCAATGAACATAAGAATGCTAATATCCCATTGAAATTCTGATTTAAATTCTTTTGCATCTCTATAACTAGAATTATATATAAGTGGTGCAGTGGGATTACTTGTATCACATGATAGTTGTATTTGTAAAAAGTGCTTAGAAACTTCCATACTGCTTTACATAGTTGTATACCAATTTTTCCACCGACAGAGTACAAGGACTCCGGTTTATCCACATACTCATAAACATTTGTCCACACTTTTCATGATATCAAGCATGTGTGAGGTGATAGCTCATAGTTATGATTTTCCTTTGCAGCATCTTAGTGATGCTGAGCACCTTTATCTATGGCCATTTAAATGTTCCATTTGAAGAAATATCCATTAGTCCTTTGCCCATTTTTAGCATCAGATTATTCAGATGGTTTTTTTGTTACTAATTTATTTGAGTTCTTCATGTATTTTTGGATAGTGCCCTCTTAACAGATATATGGTTTGCAAGTAATTTCTCCCATCCCATAGATTATCCTCATATTTACTTCTTTGTTTTTCATTGGTATGGCCCTCTAACTATAATGTTATTGTCACCTGTTCAACTTTTAGGAACAAATCTGGCTCTAATAAAGTGAAATAAACCCATCTTTACTGGCAAAATAGGTAAACACACCATGTATTTATGAAAACACTTGGAAATAAGTATTAGAAAAGATTGGAATTTGATATAATATTCATAAAATCAGGCATACAGTGAAAGCTCAATGTATATTTATAGCCAGCATTTGGTAACTGACATAGCTATCATTTATCCTGTCAGCTATGGTGTTACCATAGCTTTAGGAGACAGTAGACAAGAAGAAAGTGTCAGGAAAATATAGAATTTAGCCAGAAATATAAAAGTAATGAGAACATAGCAGATGGACAAGATGGTATGCACAAAGACTAAAAAAAAAAAGCAAAAATAAACTTGTCTCATCTGTTGAGGTTTTGTTGTTTTTTTTTTTAAATGGGCCCATCTCAGGTTAAGTGTTCTTGTCAATGGCTAGGAGAAATAGATCAGTGAACCCTGTCAGTCACTTGTCAACAAATGCTTGCTAAGCACACACTCCATACTGGAATTTGTGTTAGAATTGGTTGTAGCAGAGGGCCAGCTGGTAGAAATGCCCATGGTATCTCAAGGGGCTGTTTTCAGAATAAACAAAAGAGCGTGCTCAGAGTGTTCTGTACACCACTGTATTCTATTATGATGCACATCCATATCATTATCCAAATGGATATTAATCTGATAAAAAAAGAGAGAAAGAAAGAAAGAAAGAAAGAAAGAAAGAAAGAAAGAAAGAAAACCTATTAGGCCATAGTGGCCACAGTAGTATATCTCTGAAGATTATACAAATATGAGAATTTAGAAGGTATGGTTATGGGGAAAGTGGGGTATCCCTAAATTAAATGCATAGAGAAGCAAACCTGTTTCCAGCTCAAGAAAAAAAGAAACTACTAGAAAAAAAGTGACAAACTCAACCTTTAGCTTGGATACAGACTCTTAAAACTCTTCTGAAACTAATAAAACATTTCTCATTGCCTCATTTCAAAGTTTCTGAGTGGAAAATCGCCATTGACTTAAGGAAACTAGTGACTTTTAATACAGTCCAAAAATCTACTAGAAAAAGCAAAGCTACATCATGTTCCTCAGTATAATATTCTGCCGCAAATTAGCCAGCGACAGCAATCATTTTTCTCAAAACAACTCATTAAAAAAGTAAATTAACCTTTAAAGAAAATTACTATTTTACACACAAAGAACAGAACATGTCTCTTTTTATTCTGACAAACTTATCAAAACCTTTACTACATGCACTAGATAATACCTTAGTACTTCTTCTCTATAAGTGATGAGTCCCTTCTGTGTCCTAAACTCTGATTAAATATTGGCATCCCAAAGATCAATGAGATATGATGTCTACTCTTCATGAACTCTTGATCTGATAAAGGTATTAGACAAGGAAATCAAACATTTCCATGCACATGGTAAGTGACAAATTTCTATGTATTTGTCAAGCATTTTGGCAGCAAGAAGGTCACAGAGAGGGAGTGAAGACTAGAACAGGAGTGAGAGACAGTAACAGCAATAAGTAGAGGTGGGGGTCATAGACGATCTAGATAATGAAGATTGTAAAGAACATCATCTGGAATGACGGCCATGGGAGGAGCCAGCTGTGCAAAGAATCAACACAGGGCATTTCAGGGAGAAGTAGCAAGCCAAAAAGGCTCAACGGGAGTGAGCATGGATGTTTCAGTAACAGTAACATGAATAAGCCAAGAGGTGAAGTCAGTGAGGCAAGTCAAGCTGTTCATCTAGGTCCTTCCTAACCTCATGCTCTGGTTTACACTAGCTGTGATAGTGCTAGATTCAGGGCCAGTGGTGAATAGAAACAGTGAGATCATATAGGGACTTCTGCAGTATCCAGATGTCAATACATTGATGGGGGAAGGAGGAACAGAAAGAATTGGGGTGTGTCAGAGAGATAGACCTGACAGGACATGCTGACTGATGCACTTCATCCTGACATATAATGGGAAATAAGAAACTAAGGATAACCCTTGACTCTTGACTTTGAATTGAGCAGTTAGCAGTCTAAGTGAAAAAAAAAAAAAGCTTATGTTTTATAGCTTTTATTATGTACCCTTGATGGCTCTAGCTAGCTTGCATATATTACCTAGTTTCTCACAGCAATAGTATCAAATAGGTGCTGTTACCCCTGTTGCATGGATAATGGAGAAAGACTAGACAGTGGCACGGGTGGTGATGCAGTAGTAAAATTCAGACTGCGTGAGCCAGAGTGACACTCTTGTTCTCTCTCAAACATTCTTTCTTCCTCTAGAAATAATTTTTAAATATTTATTTTAAAAACCCGATAGGTTCAGTATCAAACCCTTTCAAAAATTAGATAGACAGACAGACAGACAGACTAGACAGTTTAAGCTCACTCAGTTTTTTTAAGTCAGAGTCTGCATTTGAACCCAGGCTCTACTGGTGCCAGACTCTATTCTTAACCATGATATCATTTGTCTTACATAACTGAGTTGTGAAGACAAACAGATGAGCTGATTTCTAAAGGATAAACAAAGTTTCTGTTTTGGCATATTGTGTTCCAGATACCTCACATAGAAGTGTCAATCACACAGCTAGAGGTGTGAGTATAGAATTCAAGAGGCTTATTAGCTTGCAGGCATGAGTAGGGTCATCAGCCATCTGAAGTGTTTAAATTCATTAGGCTGAATTAGATCTCTCTTACTATACAGTGCCTAGAGACTAGCAGAGGTTCAAGACCAAGTCGTTGGCTCCCAGTTCAAAGTATTTGGATAGAAAAGCACATGAGAGGCTGATAAATAGCATCCAAGTGAGATAGAAGGAACCTCGGTGAAGTGTGGATTTTCTCAGAAACTGAGTGATGAAAGTATTGTCTTAATTCTCAGCTGAATGTGTCTTTATGGTGGCAACATGATGACAATTTCAGACCATATCCTTCCAAATTTAAGGCTCACAGAAAAGAGGGAGAGAGACTCCCTTCCCAGGACTTATTTGCTAAGTCTGGGATTTACTCTAATTGGGTCTTCTTCAATCATGGTCCCACCTCCTGATTACCCACCAATGATCTTGACTAGTTGGGTAGGGCTCCATCTGAAATATATGGGTGAAAAACTGGGACTCCGCTATCCTCTCTATAGCTTGCACCTTGCATGAAATTATCCCATGGCATGTTCAGAATTGCATGGCTAAAAATTACCACAGGGACCTAATTTCTATGGAGAAACTGTTTCATTGCGAGTTCCCAAAAGAGTCACAAAACACCATTTTACTGTGCATCATCTACTGACACTCGGAGTTGTCCCCATCTAAGCCCAAATATGCCCTCTGAGTTTAAGCTTGATCTAAATGGGACAGGCAGTAAGGACTCAGTTACACATGATATGGGCAAATGGAAAATAGAAAGTCACCAGAGCATCATTTGAAACCAACTAATTTGAAAATAGTTCTGCTTATAGGAAATGTGCCCACATGGTTGACGAGTCATCCCATCCATTCCCTCCTGTGAGTTTCTCTCCTGTCACAGAAGGTGAGCTTAGCTACTAGCCCAGTTAGGATTTTTAGTATCCTTGGCAACTCGAGACCTTTGGTTCCTTCTTTTTAATCTCCCCTAACACTATCTATCCTCTTACTGACTCACTTATTCAACAAGAATGTATTGAGTACCTACTCAGATAAGGCACTTTTAGGTATTGGAAACACAAGTGTGAATAAATTATTTAAAAAAATCCTAAAATTTAAATCCTAGTTGGGAAAAACAAAAGTCAATGAGTAAAATAATACCAAAGCCATTTATGTAGCATGTTAGAAAGTGGTATATGATTGCTGGTGGGAATGTAAATTGGCACAGCCTCTGTGGAGAGCAGTCTGGAAAACTCTCAGAAGGCTAGACATGGACCTTCCATATGATCCAGTAATTCCTCTCCTGGGGTTATACCCCAAGGACTCCATAACACCCAACCAAAAAGAGGTGTGTACTCCTATGTTCATAGCAGCACAATTCATAATAGCTAAAACCTGGAAGCAACCCAGGTGCCCAACAACAGATGAGTGGCTGAGAAAGCTGTGGTATATATACACAATGGAATACTATGCAGCCATCAAGAACAATGAACCCACCTTCTCTGACCCATCTTGGACAGAGATAGAAGGAATTATGTTAAGTGAGCTAAGTCAGAAAGATAAAGATGAGTATGGGATGATCCCACTCATCAACAGAAGTTGAGAAATAAGATCTGAAAGGGAAACTAAAAGCAGGACCTGACCAAATTGTAAGTAGGGCAACAAAGTAAAAACCCTGTGGTGAGGGGTAGACATGCAGCTTCCTGGGCCAGTGAGGGATGGGAGTGGGTGGGAGGGATGGGTCACAGTCTTTTGGTGGTGGGAATGGTGTTTATGTACACTCCTAGTAAAATGTAGACATATAAATCACTAGTTAATTAATATGAGAGGGGGAAAATCAATTGTATGTCTCAAAGTTTTTCAAAACACAAACTGAATCTTTTCAATATATAGGCTGTGTATTTGATATGCAGACTCTCTCAAAAGCCTAGACCAAGTAGATCAGAAGCATCCAATAGCACAGCTATATACAAGATACTGGGTACTGTACAGCAAACCATAACAAAAGGACTTTTCAAAGTTAACCCAATTACCAAATAATGTGATGATAACATTAACTACCGATTGTCTTTTTGAACCCTAAGACAGCAGGAACCTCATATCTCCACTATAGAGCCCCTACTTCCCCCAGTCCTGGAACCCTTGGATAGGGCCCACTTTCCCGTATGCCTCTCCCAATCCATAGCAAATAATATTGCATCCGCCGATCACAACCCAACCAACGCAACGATTGCCACCTCAACATGCTTCACTTCAGACTGTGTCCAGAGACTTCACGTGTGGAATGACAACCCTTCAGCTTCATTACTCGGGTGAGACCTTTCCTTTCATAGTATACTCTAATTTCATCTCAGGTGGTTCACTTTCTAACAAAGTCCCAAAACCTAGATATACACCAGTTTCTGTGAGAGAGAGCATATGTTCACACGTATCCATAAACTACTGCAAAATATATACCTGAAAGCAGAAGTACACTAGAGTTTGCAGTGAGTACCCCCCTAACACTTCCTCCCCACTATTCCAAGCGTTGGGTCCATGATTGCTCAACAAATTGTTTGGCTTCGTATGTTAACTGTCTTTTCAGTCACCAGGTTCCAGATGCCATCAGGATGTTGGCCAGGCTTCCCTGGATTAAAGACCCCACCAATGTGTCCTGGAGCTCAGCTTTCCCAGAGACACACCCTACTAGGGAAAGAGAGAGGCTGACTGGGAGTATGGACCGACCAGTCAACGCCCATGTTCAGCGGGGAAGCAATTACAGAAGCCAGACCTTCTACCTTCTGCAACCCACAATGACCCTGGGTCCATGCTCCCAGAGGGATAGAGAATGGGAAAGCTATCAGGGGAGGGGGTGGGATATGGAGATTGGGTGGTGGGAATTGTGTGGAATTGTACCCCTCCTACCCTATGGTTTTGTTAATTAATCCTTTCTTAAATAAAAAAAAAGTGGTATATGCTCTGAGAAAAAAAACATGTGAAATGCCATAGTAGCTTTGCCATTTAACACTGGGTGGCCATCTTACTTTTTCTGAGTTAATTGTCTTTCTCTCCCTCTCTGTCTCCTCCTCCCTCTCAATTTCCCTCTGTTCTATCAGATAAAATAAATAAGTAAATCTGTAAAAAGTAATCTTCAGAAAATATAAAATAAAAAAGCTTGGAAATTGCTGTGAGGAAAAGCATGGCTCCAAGAACTCAAAAAATGTTAGGTATGAATGTGGAAAAGAATAAACTCTAGCTAAGAAAAGTACCCACAGCCAAGCCACTTGAGGATAGGCCTTTAGTCTGAAGAAGAGACAAGGTTGGAAGAGATGATGAAGCTGAGATAGAAGGAAAAATAGATGATTTTTTCTGCAGATATTTAATGTGTGGCTGTGTCAGCTGATATCCATTCACTTGCATGGTGTGGAACTCTCAAACTGTTGTGTGTGTATGTGTGTGTGTGTGTGTGTGTGTGTTGATTTAACATTGGCTTATAGTATTATATTTTAAAAGTATATCTTCATACCCCTAGACATATATATGTATACATATATGCCTACATATCTACTATATATGCATATACATCTATGTATATATATAAGACTCAGCACATCTGCTTTCAATGTCCCAGTACCAAATAGTACCTTATGCAGCACTTCAGACTTTTGTGCTTTTGTGAAGTCTCCAGTTCTATCCCTGGCCCTACATATGCCAGAATGATGTTGTGACTCTCTTTCTTGCTCTCTTACTAATAAACGATATGTCCCAAGATCATCACACAAAAGACATCACTCTCTTTGTTCCTCCTTGTCCCCACCACTGCAGTAACCCCAGTGATTTCACAGAGTTTGAGGGTCTGGCTTTTCCTTAAGGCCTGAAGTTTAATCACCACCACCACCATAAGCCAGAGCTGAACAGTGATTTGGATTAAAATAAAACAAACATTAACATTAAGAATTATTGTCATCAAAATGAATATACTACCCAGAGCCATATACAAAATTAATACAATCTCCATCAAACCCTACACAATTTTTTAGGAGAGTAGAATAAAAGCTACAATTGTTTATCTGGAACCAGAAAATACCTAGAATTGCCAAAACAATCTTGAGAAGAAAGAATAGAACTAGAGGCATCACACTCCCACATCTCAAATTGTCTTATAGAGCCATTATAATCAAAATTGCTTGGTACTGGAACATGAATAGACACACTGGCCAGTGGAATAGAATTGAGAGCCCAGGGGCCAGGTAGTGTGGTACACTTAGTTAAGCGCACACATTAGAATGAGAGTCCAGAAATAGGCTCCCACACCTATGAACATGTAATCTTTGATAAAGGTGTCCAGACTATTAAATGAGGAAAAGAGAGTTTCTCCAACACATGGTGTTGGAAAAATTGGGTTGAAACATGCAGAATGAAACTGAACCACTAGATTTCACCAAACACAAAAAAGTAAATTACAAATAGAATAGATCATGGACTTGGATGTTAGATCAGAAGCTTAGTGGAGGGGATGGGATACGAAACTCTGGTGGTAGGAATTGTTTGGAATTGTACCCCTCTTATCCCACAATCTTGTTGATCAATATTAAATCACTAATTTAAAAAAAGGTTGAAAAAAAAAAGAATCAGAGAGGTTTGTACCCATGTGTCAACAACTGAAATGTAATCTATTAATTCCTCAATAAAGTAAGCAAATAGGGAGTTGGGTGGTAGCACAGCAGGTTAAGCGCAGGTGGCACAAAGCACAAGGACTGACATAAGGATCCAATTTAGAGCCCCCAGCTCTCCATCTGCAGGGGGGTCACTTCACAGGCAGTGAAGCAGGTCTGCAGATGTCTATCTTTCTCTATCTCTCTCTGTCTTCTCCTCCTCTCTCCATTTCTCTCTGTCCTATCCAACAATTATGACATCAGTAACAACAATAATAATAGCTACAACAATAAAAACAACAAGGGCAACAAAAAAGAGAATAAATATATAAATAAATATTTTTTTAAATAAAGCAAACAAAGAAAAAGGGTCATTTTTCAAGTTCCTTAATTATTTATATTGAATAGTGCAATCATCCAGTAGTTATCATTCACTCACATCCTTCTTTTGCTTACTGCACACTTGGCCACCCTAACAAAGGCTACATTCTCCATCCTGGCTACAAAATGTGCCTTCATAACTAAGTGCTGGCACTGGTCTGTGGACTCACAGGGTAAATGTAATTTCCATCTGAACTCTTTGAAAGGAGCAGGCAGGATTTCCTTTTCTCCCACATACCATCTACCTAACCCACTTATCCTTGAAAGATGGGTCAAACTCCAAGTCTGGAAACTAGGAAAAATATGAGGATCGACTGCAGACAAATGAAACAAATTTTCTAGTAGATAAGATGACTTAGTGACAGGGGATTCTTCCAGGAGATAGTTGTTTAGTCTTCCTTAGTTGTTGGTGGTCAAGTATATGCCACATGGGGGCACTGTGATAAAGAAGATTCTGGCTGAAAAGAGAGTTAACATACAAAGCCAAACAATTTGTTGAGCAATCATGGACCCAACGCTTGGAATAGTGGAGAGGAAGTGTTAGGGAGGTACTCACTGCAAACTCTAGTGTACTTCTGCTTTCAGGTATATATTTTGCAGTAGTTTATGGATACGTGTGAACATATGCTCTCTCTCACAGAAACTGGTGTATATCTAGGTTTTGGGACTTTGTTAGAAAGTGAACCACCTGAGATGAAATTAGAGTATACTATGAAAGGAAAGGTCTCACCCGAGTAATGAAGCTGAAGGGTTGTCATTCCACACGTGAAGTCTCTGGACACAGTCTGAAGTGAAGCATGTTGAGGTGGCAATCGTTGCGTTGGTTGGGTTGTGATCGGCGGATGCAATATTATTTGCTATGGATTGGGAGAGGCATACGGGAAAGTGGGCCCTATCCAAGGGTTCCAGGACTGGGGGAAGTAGAGGCTCTATAGTGGAGATGTGACGTTCCTGCTGTGTTAGGGTTCAAAAAGACAATCGATAGTTAATGTTATCATCACATTATTTGGTAATTGGGTTAACTTTGAAAAGTCCTTTTGTTATGGTTTGCTGTACAGTACCCAGTATCTTGTATATAGCTGTGCTATTGGATGCTTCTGATCTACTTGGTCTAGGCTTTTGAGAGAGTCCACATATCAAATACACAGCCTATATATTGAAAAGATTCAGTTTGTGTTTTGAAAAACTTTGAGACATACAATTGATTTTCCCCCTCTCATATTAATTAACTAGTGATTTATATGTCTACATTTTACTAGGAGTGTACATAAACACCATTCCCACCACCAAAAGACTGTGACCCATCCCTCCCACCCACTCCCACCCCCCACTGTCCCAGGAAGCTGCATGTCTACCCCTCACCACAGGGTTTTTACTTTGTTGCCCTACTTACAATTTGGTCAGGTCCTGCTTTTAGTTTCCCTTTCAGGTCTTCTTAGTCAACTTCTGTTGATGAGTGGGATCATCCCATACTCATCTTTATCTTTCTGACTTAGCTCACTTAACATAATTCCTTCTAGCTCTGTCCAAGTTTGGCTTCATATGTTAACTCTCTTTTCAGTCACCAGGTTCCAGATGCCATCAGGATGTTGGCCAGGCTTCCCTGGATTGAAGACCCCACCAATGTGTCCTGGAGCTCAGCTTCCCCAGAGACACACCCTACTAGGGAAAGAGAGAGGCAGACTGGGAGTATGGACCGACCAGTCAATGCCCATGTTCAGTGGGGAAGCAATTACAGAATCCAGACCTTATACCTTCTGCAACCCACAATGACCCTGGGTCCATGCTCCCAGAGGGATAGAGAATGGGAAAGCTATCGGGGGAGGGGGTGGGATATGGAGATTGGGTGGTGGGAATTGTGTGGAGTTGTACCCCTCCTACCCTATGGTTTTGTTAATTAATCCTTTCTTAAATAAAAAAATAAATAAATAAAAAGAAGATTTGGCATAAGATGCAAAGTTCAACAACTCAAATTTGATTCCTTTCAAATGACAAGGTTCTGTGCTCCCCTTGAAGACCAGATTTCTAAGCATTTCTTTGACCAAAGGGGATGCTAGAATTTTATCACAATGAATTTTTTTCCTAATGCAGATGAGTTGAGACTATAGAACCCTAGAGGCTTCCTAGATGCCCCCTCAGCCAAATTCCATTGGTCACTCAGTTCTCTCTCTCTATTTTTTTCTTTTCTTTTTATTGGGAGGTGAATGGTTTGTATACAGTACAATTGTTGATACATGAGTACAGCTTCTCATCTCACCAAGATAGTTGTCTGCAAAACACTCTCATCCTCATTTTAGATCCTTTTCCATGATCATATACCAGGACCTGAAAAAAACCCCTCCCCCAGCCCCTCTCCTTGTCCTTCCAGAGTTCTTTACTTTACAGACTTGGTGATACACCAAACCTGTCCAAGTTTTACTTTATGAATGAGATCGTCCCATATTCATCCTTCTCTTTCTATGATTCCTTCAAGTTCTATCCAAAATGAGATGAAGGAGGTGGTTTCATCATTACTAATAGCTGAGTAGTATGTATATCAATCTTCTTAGCCACTCATCTGTTGTTGGACACTTAGATAACTTCCAGGTTTGGGCTATAACAAATTGTGCTGCTATGAACATAGGTCACCAAGTTCTATCATCTCACATCCTATTATCTTCCAGATTCATTTTCTTCTTTCCCAGTCTCACTGCCATGGTTTTCTTTCAAAAATGTTTTCTGGTAGAAGACAAGATAAAGATAAAAAAAAAAATGTTTTCTGGAGTTGTGATATAATGTGATCGACATTCATTTAAAATACACTGTGTGACAGACAGGCAATGAGCCCATCCTGGGAGTGGAGGCTGAGAGGAGGGGGCCAAAGAAGCCTCGCTGGAAGTAATGACAACTGAATTGAGTCTGAAAGGGTAACTCATCTCATACTTTCCTTGCCTTGGACTCCCAGCCCACCAGACTTTGTGCTTGCATCACACCTTGTGAGCAATCACTTCCCCCTCTCACTCTCCCTAGGGTCTACATTGCTAGAAAGAACTTGTAAGTTTCATGTTTCGTTCCCACCTCAGTCATGACCCAGTGACTAGCAGATATTAAACATCCATTAAAAAAAAAAAAACAGTAATAAAATTGACTGGTTTTCATTTTAGTTTAACTAATCCACACTCACAGGAAAGGACTCCATTTTGAAAATGATTCACATACTCCTAGTGTTCAACTTAACTTAGCTTTCACTTTTTATCCCTACTATTGTGTGCACATCTGATGGATTCAGAAACTACCATGTAGGACTGTCCATCCCAATCCCTCCTCCCAACATACACACACACACACACACACACACACACACACACACACACACACACACGCACTCCTGAGAAGATGGACACACTGCCATCCGATCACCCTGTGTCGGGAGCCGCAGAAGTCTGATGATGGAATGACTGACTGTCTGGGTGTGTGTTTGTGCCTCTGTCTCTGGAAATAGTGACAGGACCTCTGAAACCAGTTTGAAACCTGTGTGCACACCATGGCTTGACTTTTTCTAAACTGGTGTCTGTGGGTAGGATCAAATGATCAGGTTCTAATTTCCAACTGTTTCTAACTTGGGCCAGAATGAGGCAGTGGAAAGTCATTATAATGCAGTGTTTCCCTATGTGTAAGACACATTCCGCCAGAGGTTTGACAGATGCTTCGATATGACATTCAAGTGAACTTTTTTGAGGAAAGACTGTATGCATTTAAATTCAGCAGCTTTTCCCCCAGTTATATGCTTATTTGCAACTTCCTTTTTTTATTTCAACTTAAAATAATTTCTTTGATTTAGTTCATTTTTCTTATATTTAATAAAACAAAAAGAGAAAATGAAAGGGGAAGGGGAAATAGAAAAGGGGGGAGGAAGAGGGAGAAAGAGAGAGAGAGAGAGAGACCTGCAGTACTACTTCACTGCTCATGAAGCTTGTTGTCTCCTGCAGTTGGAGGCTGGTGGCTTGAACCCAGGTCCTTGTGCATGGTGACATTTGCTCAACCAAGAATGCCACTCTCAAGTTCTGCAGTTGTGTCTTTATAGGAAAAGCAAAAAAAAAAAAAAAAGAAAGAAAGAAAAAAAAGGTGCTCTCAGAGGACTAAGGCTGGAACATCAGCAAGGTTTAAGTCAATCTGTAAAACTCTGGTGGCACAGAGTCTTTGAGTAAAAGACACTCTTGAGGCTGTCTAAACCAATTCACTGATTTATCATTTAAATTTTTATATTTTTTTAATTTTTAAAAATATTTATTTAAATTTTTATTTTTGTTTAATCATTTAAACTTTTTTAGGCTCCTACTGAATCTAATGACCTTGGAAGAGCTGTAGTGGACCAGAGAGAGACAAGCTTTATAGATACAACCAGTCAAGGAATTGTACTTCTGACAAAGTAATAACTAAACCATGGTGTTTGGTGTTTTGCTTTACTTAACACTTTCCAGGAATTTTTTAATCCAGGCAAGAAGAATATCCAGTTCACTGATGGCTTTGTAGACCCCCTTGTGTCCAATCTGCAGGTAAAGAAGAAATGTAAGAGGAGAAACCTTTCATTTTTTTTTAACTTTATTTATTTATTCCCTTTTGTTGCCTTTGTTGTTTATCATCGTTATTATTGTTGTTATTGCTGTCATTGTTGTTTGATAAGACAGAGAGAAATGGAGAGAGGAGGGGAAGACAGAGAGGGGAAAAGAAAGATAGACACTTGTAGACACTTGTAGACCTTCACCACAGGCGGTGAAGTAACTCCCCTGCAGGTGGGGAGCTGAGCCGGGGACTTGAACCAGGATTCTTGCATCAGTCCTTGCACTTTGTGCCATGTGCTCTTAACCCACTGTGCCACCACCTGGCTCCCACCTTTCATGTTTTTAAAGACAAAATATTTGAAAGCAAAGAGTTGCCATACTTACCCCATAAAACTTTCTTTTTATCCTAGTGATGGTTTTCGTCTGTTTAACTGATAAAGCACAGGAAATCTAATGATTAGAAGTAAAGAAAGATAACACTGTTTAAGAAATGCTAAAAATGTCCATAACCACCCAATAAACACTATTGAATAGGCATTATGTGCTGGATTTGATTATGCGCAAATAAAATATGGTCTCTATCCTCAGAAACTTACAGTAGCCTGTAAGAGGGGATGACAAATAAGAAAACAAATATAAGACAAAAATATGATAGCATGGAACCTGCTCTGGGAAGTAGCTCAGTGAGATGTAGGGACATTGTGAGGATATGGTTAATCATGGTGTGGGACCTCCCATTGAAAAGTGGGAGCCTGGTTGGCACGACCTGTCCTATTAGTCTCTCTCTACCTGAGATTGATCATGGAGGGAAAACGACCACCAGGAAATATCTTCTCTGTTAGTCTCCCTACCTCACAAAAGACTCTGCATACAGCCCATTTCCTTGTTCCCAAACCAGTTGGTTCATTTACTCAGGTTAATAGAAGTCCATCTTCTTTGATCACATATGGCCCATACATCATTGTTCTGCTCCGTCAAACAGTAACTAGGAGCATTCTCCTTACTCCTCTACCCCCTCCAGTCATTTTAATCTTACATGATCTATCTTCTCTCTTAAGGCTCCTCTCGGGGTGGGGGTATAGCATAATTATTATGCAAAGAGACTTTCATGCCTGAGGCTCTCAAGTCCTAGGTTCAATCCCCCACACCCCCATAAGCCAGAGCTGAGCAGTGCTCTGGTTAAAAAAAATAAATAAATGTCTGCTGGTTATTGATAACCCTACTTCCCCCATTCCTTTGATCAACTAAACCCCTTGAACATTTACTAGGAATGCTCTGAACTTTTCCCAACCCTCTACTTCTCTTTGTCCCTCTTCTCCCAAACCATATATGGAATGGATAACTTACTTCCTCCTACAACCCCTTGTAAACCTTATTTTGCTGTTCAATAAATGGATTGTCCATTAGACAAGTCCCTGGGTCATCTCTTGTCGCAACACTAGCACCGGACACTGAGAGAGTCCTGTGCAGCTCCACCCCTGCTACCCCGGAACATCCTATAGGCCCCCACATCTGGAGCACTACAGAGTGGGTATGCCGGAGGTCTGTGCCTGGGAAGAGGTCTCTCCATGAGAAGTCCGGCAGTGAGAGAGAGGAAAACTTACCTGGATGTCACCTTTGGCTTCATTTCTATCAGAAAATACCCTGTCCTCTCTCTCTCTCTCTCTTTCTCTCTCTCTCTCCACCCCCCCCATCTCTCTGGTCCAATCTCTTATTTAATAGTCACCAGAGAGAGGGAGTAAACTCAACACCTTGAGAACGACTCATATCAGTAAATAGTCTCCAGGCCCAATTTTTTTATTCTCTATTTGTTAGGGCAGAGAGAGAAAAAAAGGAAAGGAGAGAATGCAAGACAGAAAAGGGTGATACCACAACACTAGTCCACAATCCATGGAGTTTCCCCCTACCATCCATGGTGCTCCCATGTGGGGCAGGACCTCACTCATGATGAGGTCTGAACTCTACTGGGCAAGCTATTTTCCCCCTCCCTCTTTCTTCCTCTGTCTTTGTCAATAAACAGACAAACAAATAACAAGATCTGTCTTAATGCTATGATTATAATGCACTAAATAATAGCACTTTACAGAAATGACCACTTTCATTTTGTAGTTATTGTTATCTTGTCATTGGTGGGGCTTAACCACTCTGGACTAATTATTTTCAGATAATGACAGAGATAGAGAGATTGGGGTGGGGGGAGAGAAAGGGAAATGACAACACTGTTGCTGAGGAGTTATTCTGATGCAGTCTCCGCCCCTAGGTTTTTCTATGCCCCGCAAAATCCTAGAGTGCCCCCTTCAACCAATCCTGGCCCTACACGTCACCCCTGGTTGTCGCCCAATAAAAAGCCCCCTCACCCCCCCCCTCTCTCTGGGCTCTCAGCTCTCTCTCTCTGAGATTTGTGTACCCCTTTGCCCTGGACGTCCACTCTCTTCTCCGCGGTGCAGCCTGACACCAGACCACCACAACAACACAACACCAAGGCTTCCCCAATGTGGTGGGACCAGGCTTGAACCTGAGAAGCACATGGCAAAGAAAGGTGGAAAGAATAACTTACTTTTGATCCACTATTCAGGGGAGCTGTCTTAAAGAACAACATTTAAAGTAAAGTCTGGGGAGTCGGGCGGTAGCACAAAGCACAAGGACTGGCATAAGGATCCCAGTTCAGACCCCCAACTCCCCACCTGCAGTAGAGTCGCTTCACAAGTGGTGAAGCAGGTCTGCAGGTGTCTATCTTTCTCTCCCCCTCTCTGTCTTCCCCTCCTCTCTCCATTTCTCTCTGTCCTATCCAACAACGAACAACATCAGTAATAACTACAACAATAAAAAACAAGGTCAACAAAAGGGAATAAATAAATAAATATTAAAAAAATAAAGTCTGAAAAGTGAGGACCCTGATGTATGAACTAAAAGAGAGAGCTGGGGAGGGTGCAGGGGAAACAATCCTCAAGCAAAGGGAAAGCTGACCAAAGGACCTGAAACAGGACAGCTTAGTGCTTCACGGAAGCTGAGGGAAGGAAAGTGTGGCTGCAACAATTAGAAAGAAGATGCAAGAAGGGTGGGAGATGTGGGGATGGCAAGGAAAAGGTTACTCTCAGCAAAAATGCTACATACATTGCACATTATGATATTCAGGGACAGGTTGTCATGAGAAAACACCGGGAACGTAATATCCTTTTCTAAATTTGAAGGAGCAAGTTGACGCCCTGTATTGATAGATTATGGAAAACCACCTGCAGGAAGTGAGTTTACAAATCCTTTCTGAACATAGTAATAATCACTGAGGAGTAAACTAGGAAGGAATCAACATCCTCCTCAATTTTTACAAGTTAGAGAAAAGAGAAAGTTTTGGAAATACCCATTATATATGTTTAGTTTTGTTTTGAGGATTGTTTGTTTGAATAGAGAGAGAAATTGAGAGGGGTGATAAAGAAGGAGGAGTCATTCACAAGAGCACCCACTCCCCATCTGCAGGTTCACCACTTTATGAGTGGTGAACCAGATCTGCAAGGTGTCTATTTTTCTTTCTCCTTCTCTATCTCATTCTCCCCTTTCAATTTCTCTCTTTCTTATCAAATAAAATATAAAGGAGGGGGAGAGGAAAAATAGACACTGGGAGTGGTGAATTTGTCATGAGCATTTGTCACTGAGCCCCAGCAATAACTTTAGTGGCAATAGAAAATGAGAGAGACA
This sequence comes from Erinaceus europaeus, assembly GCF_950295315.1. Classification (NCBI taxonomy): domain Eukaryota; kingdom Metazoa; phylum Chordata; class Mammalia; order Eulipotyphla; family Erinaceidae; genus Erinaceus; species Erinaceus europaeus. The sequence goes on along the minus strand of NC_080168.1, from coordinate 96,155,617 downwards.
GACAGACAGACAGACAGAGAGAAATGCAGTATTCGCTTCACCACTCATGAAGCCTCCCCCCTGCTGGTGGAGACCAGGGGATTGGACCAGGACCTTGAGCCTGGGTCCTTGCACATGGTAACATGTGCGCTCTACCCGATGTGCCACCACCCAGTCCCTTACTCGTCTGGTTTTTATTCACAAAGCCTTAGTACCAGGCTAGACCAAGGAGATAGTATAGACTAATGCTTCTCGATTCTCCATAAGGCACAGGCAGTTAAGTCACTTGCCAAGGACTCACAGAAGGTCCTTCCAATCAGGAAGTGTTACCAATCAAGATTACAATCATAGCTCATGAGATGGAAACAGCTAAATGACAAAGAACACTGTATTAAAAAAGAGAAAGAAAGAAAGAAGGTAGGAAGGAAGGAAGGAAGGAGAGAGAGAGGGAAAAGAGGAAGGAAGGGAAGAAAGGAGGGAAGGAAGGAGGGAAGGAAGGAAGGAAAGAAGGAGAGGAAGGAAGAGAGGAAGGGAGGAAGGAGCCAGTATCAGCCAACAGGTAGATTGCTTTAGGTCCGAATACAAAGAGAAGAGTAGAATTAGGGCAGCACAAAGGCATTCAGTTTCCTTATCAAGAAAGACTAATTGAGATGATTTGACAGCTCCTGAGTGCTGCTGCAGGGACTTGTGAAGGTGGTGATGATGTCATGACAGTGCCAAAGGAGAGCTTATCTTTCAAGTCAGACCTACACAGCAAGGAAGAGAATCTTCTCTAGGCAGGCCTTTCATGATAAGACACAGAAGAACTCTGGTCTCCTGGAGCTGTGGACACAGACTGTTCAGGTTAAGGAGGAGTTTGTGGGATTCAACTGGTTAAGTTTGGACCTCTTTGGGATGAGTCCTGAATTAAAAAAAAAAAAAAGACAATCTAACTCAGACTGGATCCTATGAAGCTAAAACACATGACAGATCCAGGACAATGATGGCTAATAGCAGAGAATATGGTCAAAAAGAATTAATTCATTCATTTGTTACACTAATGTTCATGAAGAAATTACAATATACCATATTAATTCAGTGACTAACAAAATCATCTAATGTAGTAAATGCAGAAAATCTCTCCTACAATAATCTTAGATCTTCATACAACATTTCTCCATGTTCCAGCAATAAAAAAACTAGAGAACTAGAGTTTCTAAATATTTTAAATGCAAACAGATAATAGGTCAGGATAACTTCACTGTAGTTTTTTTTTTTTTTTGAAGTTCTCAGTGTAATCATCATTCATCCAAATTAGTTCATACTATTTCATGTATGAAAATTTCTTACTTGGTGATAGAAGGGTGCTTTATTATTCTAAGAGGGTATATATATATATATATATATATATATATATATCATTAACTAATGAAGGATTTTTCAGCAAGAGACTCTATACTATAATTAGAAAATAAATTTACCAAGATTAAAATTAATTACTCATAGATGATATATTTTCTTAACTTGTTGGATGAAATAGAGAGAAATTGAGAGAGAAAAGGAGAAATAGAAGAGGAAAGAGAAAGAGAGACATCAGCAGCAGTACTTAGCTGCTTTTGAAACTTCCACCCTACAGGTGGGGGTCAGGGACTTGAACTCAGCTCTTTGCACATTGTGACAGGTATGCATAATGAGGTGTGGAAGAACCTGTCGTCAATGGATCTCTTCAGCTTGAAAGCATTACTATAAATTACATACTCTTTATGTTACCTTAGTGTATGTTAATACTAACATTATGCACCAAAATGTATTTGTTTAAAAGAAGCAGGTCTTTAAAAATTGTTGAGAAGATAGAACTGAAAGAAAGTTAGTGTTCTATTAAGGAAAGCAGTAAAGGAAGACACTAAGAATTTTGCAAAACCGCTGGGTACTCTTAACACATTATTTAATTCTTCCAATAGCAGCAAGATGAGATTATTGACATTGTTAAAGATAGTTTTGGACTTTGCAATTAATGAATGAATAAAGTAAGATTGATCTTACTTCCTGGATTTGTTAGTGCAATTGCAGGAGAGAAATTGAAATTACAAGGATGAATAGTTGGCAGTGCTTCACAAGTTGATAAGCTAGTTGCAATTAAGGATAGAAATTAATGACCAAAAACACTACAGGAAATGAAGACACAAATATTCTACTAGCTAAGACTTATCAGACATTAAAATTCATTATATATGATCAATATAAAGATTGTATTGCTCTAATTGCCAATTAGTAGTCAGGCTCTCAAAATGCTAATTAAAGTCGGTGATGAAATCTTGAAAACTAATGGATTTTTTCTCCCAGTTTTAACTTTGATCACTAGCAATTAGACAAATTGTATTATGAATTCAACTATGTAAATGTTTAACTTCCCTTTAAAATCTGAGCATATCTGAGTCCTATAGTTCTCCAACTACTATGGAGATAGCAAAGATAATAAAAACTAAATTTCTACACTACCCATCACTTACTTAAGCAGTTAAGTAACTATCCTACCGAAACTACCCAAATCAAACTGACTGAAAACTATTTTTATTGTGTGATGAAAATTCTCAGAATGTTGCCTGATGATTATTATGATGTTATGTCTAAAGAGTAACCAAGAATGTCTTACTGGATTGAAAAATAAAGGCAAGTACCTCATCGTTAGAAAGTCTCAAAAATGAAAAATAGTTTTAAGCCCTAGTCAATACCCAGAAACTAAGAGAAAGTAACAATAAAACTAATAGTTCACTGATCACCTTAAAATGTTAGAAAGCCAATTCCATACATTTAAAGTTAATAAATAAAGGGGGATAAAATTCATCATAGTATCTAGGAAGGTGAGATAGCTTACCTGAAAATCTGCCTTTGCCATGTGTGTCACTCTGGTTCCAGCCCAGTCTTCACTGCACTGGGAGCTGCAGAGAGTTTTGGTGTTGTGATCTCTCTCTCTCTCTCTCTCTCTCTCTCTCTCTGTGTGTGTGTGTTTGTATGTGTGTGTGTGTGTGTGTGTGTGTCTTTTTCTATCTGAAAAAGCAGGCCCAGGGCAGTGAAGCCTGGCAATAATAAAAAACAATTATAATTTCTTGTGTTCAATAACAAATTTTCAGGCATGCAAAGAAGTAGCAGAAAGCGATACCTTTCAGTGTCAACTTCAGATTCACTTTGTAGAGGAAGGCTTGAGCTACAGGATTGTTGTCAGTGGTCAGTTTGGTATTGTTGTCAAATGAATTGTACCATTATCAGTAATCAGAAATATTGAGCTACAGGATTGTTGTCAGTGGTTAGTTTGGTATTGTTGTCAAATGAATTGTACCATTATCAGTAATCAATAAAATTCCATGTAAATGACAGAGCAGGAGCGAGATCTTGGTCTTCTTTAGCCAATCATAGCATGTGATCCACCAGTCCAGTTACTATGATCCACTAGTGCTATTAATATGACACTCTTTACCTTTCTTCCTCTTGTGATAATCACTTGCGAAATAATTTTCCTCTCTTCAACTCGACAACCCACCTAAACATAGACATAGACACGCATACATACCCCCCCACACCAGATCTCCTGGAGGACAAGGTCTATGCTTTATTAATTTTCCACAACACTCTAATATGAAAGAGAACAGGTAAAACATGACTAGTGTAATTATTTTTCTCTATATGAACTGTTTATTTATTTTTTTTCCTCCAGGGTTATTGCTGGGCTCGGTGCCTGCACCATGAATCCACCGCTCCTGGAGGCCATTTTTTCCCCCTTTTGTTGCCCTTGTTGTTATAGCCTCGTTGTGGTTATTATTATTGCCATCGTTGATGTTGTTCGTTGTTGGATAGGACAGAGAGAAATGGAGAGAGGAGGGGAAGACAGAGAGGGGGAGAGAAAGATAGACACCTGCAGACCTGCTTCATCGCCTGTGAAGCAACTCCCCTGCAGGTGGGGAGCCGGGGGCTCGAACCGGGATCCTTACGCTGGTCCTTGCGCTTTGCGCCACATGTGCTCCACCCACTGCGCCACAGTCCGACCCCCTGAACTGTTTGTTTTTTACTCTACTTAGTGGCCATTATTCTAACTAGAAAACATCTAAATTAATGTCTACTTCATGCCTTATAGCTTTTCCCGGAAAAACAAGGGACAACTCATTTAAATTTCCACAATGAGTAGATGCTCAGTAAATGTATATTAAAGAAATTCCCACTTCTAGTGCCCCAGATACAAAAACTATGATTGGTCAAAAGATTATAAGCTTTCATATATTAAATCAGTGTCCTAGGAGCCTTAGGCTAATCCTATGACTTTGCTATACATAGTTTCACTTTGTAAATGTTATTGGTTTACCCAAGGACTGAAATATCATAGCTTGTGAGACAAAAGAAGCTAGCCAATTTGCCAGCTTGAGGTGAGACAAATGGAAGCACTAGCCCAGGAGAGCTAATAAGGTTGATTGCGTGGCATGTTCCTATTTGACCATAAGGGGGAGCCAGTCACATTGGTAAGAGGTTGTTTTTATCAACCTGTTTTAGCCTACTATGAAGCAAGTCCATGGAAGAATGTCTGCTGGCAATCTGAGATTCCTGGGATTTAGGGAAGGGAGAGGTGTTGTTGGGGTGGGGTGTTGGAACTTCAGAATTTTTCAAGGCCACCAGAGTTTCTCAACAGTTCTGTTTTTTTAAGTTATTTATCTAGAAGTATTACTTGGGTTTGGGTCATAACAATCCTCATGCATCCATTCTAAAATGATTCAAAGGAAAAAATAAAAAGAGTATTCAAAGGAAAAAATAAAAAGAGAGCCAGGCATCGGCACACCCTGTTGAGTGTACATGTTACAATTCATAAGGACCTGAGTTGTTTAAGCCCTCATTTTACACTGGTGTGGGGGTGGGGGGAGAAGCTTCACAAGCAATGAAGCAGTGCTACAAGTTGCCTCTTTCTCCCTCTCTTTCTTCCCCTCTCCTCTCAATTTCTCTTTCTCTCTCCTATCAAATAAAGAAAAAATGTTAAGTCTCAGTATAATGTATTGGGATGTGAGTTGCTGAGTACTTTCACAGGTGACCAAAAAAGGCATCCTCGTTCTTAAAAAATAAAAATCCACATCCAACTAGCCAGCATTTAAGCCTCAATGACCAGGATGCTCACTGACAGCCCAAAGACTGTGTCAATCAGCACCACCCACCTCCCACCTCGGGAGGCAGCGGGAAGCATACCTGAGGCCTCAACAAAAGATCCCACACTCTCCACAGAGACAAGTCAACTAATATTACACAGATCTTGGTGTGGTTGCTTCTTGTTTGATTTTTTTCTCTCTCCATTAGTTGGTATCACAGTGGATGTCTTTATAGAAGCACGATCACTTTTGCCTTCTTAATTAGTTCCCCATCACGTATAATGACAGTGACCAAGCTACAGCGTGAAATAATTGAGACACCAAAGACAGCACAGTGCCCCTTTTAAGTTTTGACAGGCACTATGCTTTAAGAGGGCATGGCTAAACCAGGAGAGATAAATCACAGTAGAGCAGAGTACATGCATGCATGAAGTCCCAGGTTTGATTCCCAGCAATGCCATAGGCCAGAACTGAGTAGTATTCTAATCTCTCTCTCTTTCTGTCTCTCTCATAATTTTTTTTTCTTTACTGGGGGATTAATAGTAAAATACAGTCATTGGTACCTGTGTAACATTTCTCAGCTTTCCACATGCTACCCTAACCCCCCCCCACCTAGGTCCTCCACTGCCATTATGTTCCAGGATGTAAACATTATGTTCCAGAGTTCTTTATTTTGGTGCAATACACCTCATCTAACTACAAAAGTTAGAAAAATGTTTTTAAAAGGAAATCTAAAAACCTCCAGCAACTGGGGAAGGAAGAAAGCAAAAATAACCGAGACTAGTGGTTGCCTCATAATTGGTGCTTAAGAAATATTTGTTAAGTAGATGAATTACTCAGAAATGATATAAAGAGAAAATGATTAAAAATAAGTATTCATTTGGGGAGGATCCCCTGTCATTTTAAATAGCCTCAAGATGTTTCACTGCTTAAGAAATAAAGAACAGTTCTATATCATGAATTATGCATGCTTACTTGATGCTGATTCCCTGGTGATGAACTCCATTTGGACAATAAACCAGCAATTAAAAGAGTCCCTCACATACCTCTCCCCCACCCCATGGTGTGAAGCCAGCCTCCTCATGCTATTTTTTTTTCTTACACACATTTCCAGAGTCAAACGTACTTTGTGTGTCTACTTACACAGCGGCTCCAGTTCTGCCTGAAACTGTGAAAATCTTCCACAAAGTGCATTTCCTTATAAACTCAGAGTTGACCAAAAACATCTTCCATGAAGAAGGAAAAAAGTTGCTCTTGGAATCTACAATTTTTCTACAAATAGGACAGAAATAAATGGCATAAGAATTTTTCTACAAATAGGATAGAAATAAATGATACAAGGTAGGAAAGGAATAGCTCTAGTCAAACACTATTGAAATATCTGCCTGATTATTACTTAATGACCATCTAGAAAAATGTTAAATCAAGGGGGTTGGGAGAGAAAGGACACCAAATAAGTAGAAACACAAAGAGGAAAAGACCCATTGGCTTACCATGAACGCCTTTTGTGTCTTCTTTTTCAACAGTCTTATGTTTTTAATGTGATCTTCCTACAACAAAACCAAGGAGAGTCCAGTGTTATCCAGAAGGACAGAGATGTGTAGATCCTTATTCTAAATGGAACCCAGTACTTACAGGGACAGTTGCTTTGAGCCAGGCTGCCTTGATATAGAGCAAGTCCACCGCTTGGGACAGTGTTCCCCTGGGGTAACAGCTTTTGGTGAAGATGGAAGATTGGAAGATTGCTTGTGCTTGGCGATGGCAAGAGACAGAGTGACAAACAGCAAGCCCAGCCTCAAAATGCACCTCACCAGCATTGCCCTCCACTCTGCCTGGGCTCTTGACACTCAGAGCAACCAGACAGTGACTGGCATTGGTTAGATGAGAGGATAACCTACTTAACCCCTCCAGGCTGCCTCTCCAATGAGATGCTGTGAAAGATAACTTATGGTTTATATAGGCTAAGGTCACCCTGGTCGGTTCTTTCTTTCTTCCTTCCTTTCTTTCTTTCTTTTTTAATTTTTTTAAGTCTGCTTTATAATCAAAAAACACTGACCACACCATCTGTGACGGGAAGCAAAAGTTCTCAAGTTAACTGGTAAGATCGGGCCCAATTCCAAAGAAAAATCCAAACTTCAGTTGTGTTTCTAGCAGATTTTATTATTTTTAAACACTGTGGTCTTGCCAGCAAGTGTCAGATCTTCAGGAGGCTGTGTGATTACTTTTTAATGACTCATTAAAAGAAAAATTCTTTTCCTAACCACTGTCCCCCTCCCCCCCCAAAAAAAAAGAAAAACTAACCAATGGGTAGAATGGGCAGATGTAGGAAATGGACTCATGACCTCATGTGTTTTATATTGACTCTTGGTCAGTTTGTTCATCTAACTCAGCCTTCGTCTCTCAGAAACCATTGTTCTAAAGCTGCATGAGGATTCAAGAGGAAAGCTTTCCCATTATTCTTGAGAAGTTCTCCAGCCCAGAAAAAAATAACTCCTATTAACCTACTTAAGACTCATCTAGGGAGTCGGGTGGTAGCGCAGCAGGTTAAGCACATGCAGCGCAAAGCGCAAGGACCGGTGTAAGGATCCTGGTTCGAGCCCCTGGCTCCCTGCCTGCAGGGGAGTCGCTTCAAAGGTGGTGAAGCAGGTCTGCAGGTGTCTCTCTTTCTCTCCTTCTATCTGTCTTCCCCTCCTCTCTCCATTTCTCTCTGTCCTATCCAGCAACGATGACATCAACAACAATAATAACTAAAACAACAAGGGCAACAAAAGAGAAAATAAATAAATAAACATTAAAAAAAAAAGACTCGTCTAGAACTGGGAGGTTCCACAATTTAGCTAGTTTTCTACTGTCTCCATCCAAGTTGGCTACCTGGACTTTTTATCTGAGTCTAGACTTCTAGTAGGATGTGAACTCTTGGGAAAAGACACCCCAGGAGGCAGGAAGGTGGTGCACCCTGTTAAGCACACATAGTATTAAGCACAAGAATCTACTCAAGGATCTGGGTTCAAGCCCTCGGCTCCCCACCTGCAGAGGGGACACTTCACAGGCAGTGAAGCAGGTCTGCAGGAGTCCCTCTGCTTCTTTTCCTCTCTATATCCCTCTCCCTTCTCAATTTCTCTCTGTCCTATCCAATAAAATGGGGAAAAACTGTCTGCCTGGAGCCATGATTCATAGTGCTGGCACCGAGCCCCAGTGATAACCCTGGGAGAGAGGGAGAGAGAAAGAGAGAGAGAGAGAGAGAGAGGAAGGACATCGCTGTCTTTTTTTACCTTCCGCTCCTTAGCATTTACTGTGGAGGCTAATCACAACATGCATATCCAACAGTAGCTGAATCCACATCATGATGTGTCCTCAATGGGGCTTCACCACTCTAGGTTGACGTTTTCTTTCTTTTTTTTTTAAAACAAAACACCTTTTTTAAATTTTATTTATTTATTTTCCCTTTTGTTGCCCTTGTTGTTTTATTGTTGTAGTTATTATTGTTGCTGTTATTGATGTTCTCATCGTTGGATAGGACAGAGAAATGGAGAGAGGAAGCGAAGACAGAGAGGGGGAGAGAAAGACAGACACCTGCAGACCTGCTCACCGCCTTTGAAGCAACTCCCCTGCAGGTGGGGAGCCTGGAGTTCGAACCAGAATCTTTATGCCAGTCCTTGTGCTTCATGCCACATGTGCTTAACCCGCTGTGCTACCGCCCAACTCCCGATGTTTTCAAATAGAAAAAGAGATCGAGAAAGAGAGATAGAAAAACACCACAGAGTGGAGTTTTACCCCTTTTATCCTATGGTTTTGTTAATGTCTCCTTTTTAAAATAAATTTAAAAAAAAAGAAAGACAGCACAGCACCAAAACTTCCTCCAATAGAAGCCAGACTCAAACCCAGATAATGTGTATGACAAAGTAGGCACACTAGCCTATCCAGGTGAGCTACCTTGCCAGCCTACAAATATGTTCTTTAATGAATTCCATTACCAAATTCTTATCAAGCGTTGGCTGACGTGTACAATGAACAGTGTTAGGTCCCCAGGGTCCTCAAAAACGGATGCTGCCTGATTCTCGTCCTTGATTCTATCCCAGTTCTTTCTGTGGTGATCAGTGTGGTTCAGTTGGGGCAGCACCTCCAAGACAGGAAGTAGAAGTAACCCTGAATGAGATACTGAGCAGAAGAGACAAGGCCCCAAAGCCTTGCTAGAATAGAGTCAGTGCAGTAATGAGCAAGTCAATTGTAGGAATCCAACTGTGAGAAACTCATTAAAACTAGGCAGAGTTAACATCAAGTGGCCAAACCTGGGAGGCATTTTTAAATCAAGGCAAGCAGGGCTGGCAAAGGAGAAAGTATGAAGTGAATGGCCCAAACACATGTCAGTATGTTTGCTGCTTCAAAAAGTGAATGAGAGGGAGCTGGGTAGTGGTACACCAGGTTGAGCACACATGTTACCATGCTTGAGGACCAAAGTTCGAGCCCCAGCTCCCCACCTGCAGGGAGGAAGCTTCACAAGTGGTGAAGCAGATACTACAGATGTTTCTCTCTCTCTCTCTCTCTCTCTCCACCTTCCTCTCAATTTCTCTCTGTCCTATTAAATAAACAAACAAACAAAAACGGGGTGGGGTAGGGGAATGGCTACCAGGAATAGTGGGTTTGTTGTGCAGATACCAAGCCCCAGTGATAACTGTGGGGGCAAAAAAAAAAAAGTGAGAGACTGGGGAAATAGTCCAACCTGTTAGATAGAACACCTATTTTCCTGCCTGAGGTTCCAGAGGTAGACACAGGTCCAGTCCTTGGTACTACCTTATGCCAGAGCTGAGCAGTGCTATGCTCTTGCTCTTTCTCCCTCTTCTACTTTCTCTTATAGTAAATGAATAAATCTTTAAAACTTTTTTTTTAATGTGTGGTAAAGGTGGGGAAGAGCACACTGGGTTGGGCTCTTGTCTGTCTTTTCATGCTTGCAGTCCAGGTTCTTTTTTTAAAAAAAAAATTTATTTATAAAAAGGAAACATTGACAAACCCACAGGATAAGAGGGGTACAACTTCACACAGTTCCCACCACCAGACCTCCGTATCTCATCCCCTCCCCTGATAGCTTTCCTATTCTTTAACCCTCTGGGAGTATGAACCCAAGGTCATTGTGGGATGCAGAAGATTGAAGGTCTGGCTTCTGTAATTGCTTCCCTGCTGAACATGGGCATTGACAGGTCGATCCATGCTCCCAGCCTGCCTCTCTCTTTCCCTAGTGGGGAAGGGCTCTGGGGAAGCGGAGCTCCAAGTCACATTGGTGGAGTTGTCTGTCCAGGGAAGTCTGGTCTCATCCTGCTAGCATCTGGAACCTGGTGGTTGACAAAAGAGTTAACATGCAAAGCCAAACAAATTGTGGAACAATCATGGGCCTAAAGGCTGGAATAGTGCAGATGAAGCGTTGGGGGGGGGGAGTCCTCCATTTTGTAGATAGCTAGTAGGCGTATTTTAGTTATATTTCAAAGGGCCTGTAGCTATACTAGTGGTGTTTGTTTGTTTGTTTGTTTGTTGTTTTTGTTTTTGCCTGAGCCTGAAATTTTATATGCAGGTGGATCCAAGTTATTGTCTGGGGAGATGATGTCATGGCTGGAAAAGGACCAGAAAGCTGGATCAGGGAAGAGAGTAGCTCCCTAATATGGGAAAGGGCTATAAATATTGTTGCAGTCCAGGTTCTAATCCTGGCTCACAGAAACGATGCTCTATAACACCAGAAAGAGCTGTAATGCTCAGGTACATATGTCCCTCTCTATATTTGTCCCTCTGTCTCTGTCTTTTTGTCTATCTGAATGAACAAATACGTGAAAGACTCCACATTAAAAAAAAATGAGTAGATCTCTGAAAGCCTAAGCCTTATTTTCACAGGAGCAAAACAAGATGTTCAAGAAATGCATTCACTGAACATCTATAAACATTCAAGAAAAGGAAGATTTCTTTTTAGCAGGAACAGCTTGAAAGGTGTTTGAACTACTTCATAAAATAATACCCAAAGCTTTTTTTTTTCAGCACACTATTCAGAGTTGCTCTGGAAAATAAGAATGTGAACACCAACAGTCAAAAGTTCAAATGCCTTTGGAGGGCATGAAATTAACATAAACACTTAAGTGTAGATGGATACAAATCAATTGTAGCTAAACTGCTTCCCTCAGTGTGGTGTGGGCTGGGCTCAAACCAGAGTCAAGCATATGGCAGAGCAGGGACCCTTCTAGGTAACCTGTGTTGCTAGCTCCTCAGTCCTTGTCTCATCCCTTCCTTCCTTCCTTCCTTCCTTCCTTCCTTCCTTCCCCCTTCCTCCCTCCCTCCCTCCCTCCCTCCCTTCCTTCCTTCCTTCCTTCCTTCCTTCTTCCTTTCTCTCTATTATTCTTATTCTTGTTTTTGTTCTTATTCTTGTTTTTACTCCTATTCCTAGTCTTCTAGCAGACAGAGAGAAACCACAGTACTGAAGTTTCTTTCAATGAAAGAAGCTGGACTCAACCCCTCGTTTTCTAAATGCATCAAGAAGACTCACAGAACTAACAGTAAGAAATGAGGTAAAGTTTAGACATTACACTAAGGAAGATCCCTGGAAATAGATGTGTCTTCTGCTAAAATGCACTAATCCTTAGTCCACCTCTTCGTCCCATGGGACTGGACCACTCAGCATAAGCCATTGATAGAGTCTCCTCAGGCAGATCAACGCATCTGAAACTGATTGTCCAGGACACAGACAACATGATCTATCTATCTCTCTCTCTCTCTCTCTCTCTCTCCTTCAGGACTTCCCCTCACACTCATATCAAAAGGCAAAGTTCTTTCAGTAGCCTTAGCGTTTGCTTGGCTTTACCTATTTCCCTAGACTTTCTGTTCTCTTCTCCTCTTTGCTTACCTGCTCTATCTGCATAAATCCTTCTTTATCATTTTCATTAGTAGTTAACAAGATAGTAAAGGTATAGTTGTATCCCCACCCTGTCCCCAGCATAACCATCTTAGTTCTTCTTAGGCAGGCTAGCTACTTTTATGTTTTTTGTTTGCTTGTTTATTTTTATTTCTGCTTTTGTTTTTGCAAGTTCCTATGTTTCAGTTCTTTATATTCTACATATGAGTGAATCCTTCCAGTAGTTGTCTTTAACTTTCTTACTTCACTGAGTACACTCACCTCCAATTGTATCCATTTGATTCCAAAAGACATATTATTGCCTTTTACAATTGCTAAGTAGTGCTCCTTTGAGTATCTGTCCCATAACTTCTTTATCCCGCTATGTCAGTAGACATTTAGGTCACTTGCATCTTTTGGCTGTTGTAAATAGTGTAGGTGTAAACATAAGGGTGCTTATGTCCATTTGAATCAGTGTTTTCATGTCTTTGGGATGAATGTCTAGGAGTGACATTGCTGGATCATAGGGTATGTCCGTTTTTACTTGTCTAAGGATTCTCCGTACTACTCTCCATCACAGCAACACCAGTTTGCATTCCCACCAGCAGTATAACAGAATTCAACTTTCTCCACATCCTCTCCAACACTTGTCATTCCTGTTTCGTTGATGCAGGCCATTCTCACTGATGTGAGGTAGATACTCAGTGTGGTTTTAATTTACATTTCTCCAAATAAGTAAAGTATCCACATAGATACTTGTTGCTCTTCAGATGCAGCCTGTATCTCAGAGGCTTTGCACCCGACTTCATATCTGACTGGAAAGCTTTCCTGAATATCTCTTTGGGACTCAGTTGTGCAACACACACACACACACACACACACACCATTATGACTACCACCATCACCACCACCACCACCATATATATATGTGTAAGTTCTAATTTCTAGAACCTTAGCATGTGGCTGCATTTGGAGACAGGATCTTTAAAGAGGGAAGTTAAAATGAGATTATATAAGTGAATCCTGATCCAGTCTGACTTGTATCTTTAGAAGAAGAGGTGATTGGAACACAGACTTTAAAGAGTCATGTGAGAACAGAGAGGAACTGGAGAAGGAGAGAGGAAATTGTCCACGCATGTATTTGGGGGTAAGGTAAATAGTCACCTCCATGGGTTCCACACTGAAAGGCCAAGAGGACAGGTTTTTTTTTGGGGGGGGAGGGGAACCTAGATGCAAGATTGCCGCCTCCAGGACTGTGAGAAATTAAGTGTCTTTCTATTATGGAAGTCTCCCCACCCTCAGTCTGTGATGGTTAGTTACAGCAGACCTGGAAAACTGCTACAGCCTCCCAGTTAGAGTCAGCCCTACTTTCATCCCCTGTCGCTTTCTGTTTTCTTTTTTCCAAAGTCCTTCTCTCTACCTGACTTATTTTACTCATACACTGAGTTTCCCTCTTTGTTTCCCTTTGCTAAAATCTCAACTCTGCTGCAGCAAGGCTTTCTGTTTGCTTGTCCCTGCTATTACCCCAGTTCTAAACAGAGACTGGCACATAGTGTGTGCTCTAAAAAATAAAAAAAAATAAAAAAGACTGTTTGAGGGGATGACTCAACTAGTAAAGTACATGCCTTACCAGTATAAGGGCCTGGGTCCAATCCCCCCACACATGGTAACACCATGTACAACATCAAAAGAGCTTCAAGGATAGTGAGAGAGTACATTTCATGTTCCTCCTTCTCTTTCTTCCCCTCTAAAAGAAATATGGCTTGATGACTGAATGTACCCCACTATGCTGACCACAGAATGCCCTCTGAGGTGAAGACCAACAGGCAACCAAAAGTCTGACAAAAAGAAAGGAAGACACTTGAGTGCTGACACAAAGATAATCAGCTCTAGGAGTGTCTCTTGTCTTCTCCTTGACCTACTTCTGAGCTATATGAGGCAGCCGTGGGCAGCTTATCTTCAAACTTTGCCTTTGAGATCACAGATCCTGCAGTGGGCATCCCCCTGCCTTTAGTGCTTCCTCTCTCCTTTGCCCTTAGCCACACACCAGCCATGTAGAAGGGTCAGGTCAACTGAACATCTGGGCTTCGTGACACTCTCCACGGCAGCTGAACATGGAGTGGTGTTAACTATTCCTTTCTGCTGGTGCCTTTTCTCTCAGATCTGCCCCCGCACCAGCTGTTCACTTGAGTGCATTTAAATACATCTGTTTCATTGCATTGTAGGCCTGGGTTCTCTCTGGAGACAAGAACCAACTAATAAGTCTTTTTTTTTCTTCCCAGCAATGTTATTTCGTAATTGGGTATTCTAGGGGTTCTGTCCTGAATCAGTGCATTGATTAATTTTCTTCTTTCTTTATTTTTTTCTTCCTTCCTTCCTTCCTTCCTTTCTTTTTTTTTTTTTTTTTTGTTGTTGTTTTCCTTATTGCCACCAGGGTTATCACTGGGTTCAGTGCCAGCACTACAAATTCACTGCTCCCAGTGACTATTTCTCCCATTTTTTTTCCTTTTCCTTTCTATTATACTTGATAGGACAGAGAGAGAAATTGATAGGGTAGAGGGGACAGAGAAAAAGATAGATACCTAGAGACCTGCTTCACTGCTCATGAAGCTTCCCCCCATTGCAGACAGGGAGCAGGGGCTCAAGCCCAGGTCCTTGAACACGATAATACGTGCGCTTAGCCAGGTGTGCTACTGCACATCCCCCAATTAATTTGTTTTTATGTTTATTTTTTATTATATATTTATTTAGGATAAGAGACTGAGAGAAATTGAAGTGGAGTAGAGAGAGAGACAGAGACAGACACATGCAGACCTGCTTCACTGCTCATGAAACTTTTCCCTCTGCAGGTGGGGACCAGGGACTTGAACTTGAGTCCTTGCACATTGTAAGAGATGCGTTTGTAGGGGAGAAATAGCATAGAAACTTTCATGCCTGAGCCTCCAAGGTCTCAGGTTCAGTCTCCCAAACTACCATAAGCCAGAACTGAACAGTGATCTGGAGGGGGAAAAAAGCTCTGCTTGGGATAGTGATGCACCTGGTTAAGGACACACATTGCAGTGCACAAGGACCCAGGTTCAAGCCCCTGGTCCCCATCTGCAATGGGAAATCTTCACAAGTGGTGAAGAAGGGCTGCAGGTATCTGTCTCTTTCTCTCTGTCTCCCCCTCCCCTCAGTTTCTCTCTGTCTCTATCAAATAAATAAATAAAAACATTTTTAAAAATAGGTGCACTCAACGAGGTGTGCCACCAATTAATTTGTTTTTTTTAAATATTTATTTATTCCCTTTTGTTGTCCTTGTTGCTTTATTGTTGTAGTTATTATTGTTGTTGTTATTAATGTCATCGTTGTTGGATAGGACAGAGAGAAATGGAGAGAGGAGGGGAAGACAGAGAGGGGGAGAGACAGACAGACACCTGCAGACCTGCTTCACTGCCTGTGAAGCGACTCCCCTGCAGGTGGGGAGCCGGGGGCTCGAACCGGGATCCTTACGCAGGTCCTTGTGCTTTGCGCCACGTATGCTTAACCCACTGCGCTACCGCCCGACTCCCTAATTTGTTTTTCAAATGTAATGCAAACACAGTTATTTCTTACAGACCTTTAAATTAGATGTAAAGATATATACAGATGTGCATATTTTATAGATATTGAGCACCTCTGGTGTGCCAGGCAGTATTCAAAGCAGTAAGCAGAATAAATCAAATTCTCACCCTCAAAGAGCTAAATGAGGAATTCTAATGAGGAATAGACTTTTTTGCAAATTCCCCAGAAAATAGAGTCGGGGTAGAGTTTGAGCCATGCTGCTTTATTAGAGAGGGAGAAGTGAGCAGAAGGAAAATTGAAATTAAGCCAACAAGAACGTCTGTAAAGTTATGATGGCGTTCAGTAGAATTTAATGAAGGGAGACACCAGTCTTGGGCCATGTAGGTTATCTCTAGACAAGCTGACTAGACTGTCTCTTAGGTCACATCAAGGGCAGGGCACAGAAGTTATATGCCAGACTCCTTTTAGAAGGTTTAACCCACAGGAAGTTGACTTCTCACATGTCAGGTTTCTGTCTGGTCCCTTCAGTAGCCAAGGGGAAGGTAGAATGCATGACCTTGCCTCATAGCCTTTTAGCAGTTAAGTCCAGAGAGCAGGAGGAGTTGAAAATGATCCCTGTGGGGGTAACTGGGAGTAAAAGAGGCCAAGATCTCAGATGTTAATTAAGATAAAATACAGAGATATACTTTCTCTTGAAATAAAAGTTTTAAAAAAATTCTCTGGAGCCAGGGTCATTCACCTGTTGGGTGTGCAACTTATTGTGAGCAAGCTCACAGGTTCAAACTTTGATACCACATGGAAGCATCGTGGACAACACTGGGAGAAGTTCCACCACTGGTGGTGTTTTGCACTCTCTGTCTCCTCCCACCCAACTCTCCCCCTCTCCCCATCTGAAATAGGCAAAATAAAAACTATCTCAGGAGCAGTGGAATTCCCTATGTTCAAGGCCTCAGCATGGAAAAGGAAAAAAAAAAGGAGGTAGAGAAAGAGTGAAAGCAGAAGGGAAGAGGAAGAGGAAAAGGAAGAAAGGGAGGGATGAAGGAATGGAAATAAAATAAAAATAAAATAAAACATCAGGGTTAGGGTCAGAGTCAGGAAGATAGCATAAAGGTTATGCAAAAAGCCTTCACACCTGAGATTTCTTTTCCATAAATCCTACTGACAGGTGAGTTTCCAAGTACAAAAAAAACCCAGAAAGTCGAAGATTAATGTTACCCATTGTGGTCAGCTGTATCATTCTACACAGCCTATGTATGACCTAGTCACACCGAACTTCTAGTCTCCTGAACATTGTGTCCCCTTTCACAACTTCATCCTCTTGACCATCCTGACTCTTGGGCCAAGAATGTTCTTCATTCTTGCCAGCATTAACTGAGCACCTATGAAGTGTCAGTCACTTTAGGTTCTAGAAGACAAAGATGCATAATAGCTTCTGACCTTGAAATGCTCTTGAGGTAGATACTTAAGGAGCAGTTAAGCTACAGGATGATAAATGCTAAGAGAAAAGGAGATGTAATTACTTTTTTCAAGTCTTGAAGATAAAGCAATTAAGTTTGCCTAGGTCATAAAAGGAAATCAAAGGGGGAGTTTGCAGAGATGACATTTGATCCTGTTGTTATTCTTCTGATCCTTCAAAAGATCAGCTCAGATGCAACTTGGTTGCCTTCTGCAATGCTGATGATATATCACAGGCTATTTCACACCATGAGGTGCTTGTCTTTTCCATAAGACCATAGTCTCCATGAGAATGACACTCAAACAATGTCAGACTTCTTACTTGTTGGGAGCACTACCAGTGGTGAGCAAAAGGAAATATGGGACATGTCAGGCTGATGTCAAGAGCATGCAACAGATGTACAGAAACTCACAAGGGATTTGGGGTATGAGAGACTATTTAAGCAAGAGTCTAGCAGGAGTTCCCCCTTTTTGCTTTTCCCCTCCTCACTCCCTTTTCCTGCTTGCTTTCACCTGGTCGACTCCATCTTGCCTTTTCCTGGGACCCCCACCCCACAATGCTGTTTCCCTTGGGACCCATACATGTTGCAGTTGAATGAACTAAGTGAACTAAGATTAAGGATTCATGTATTTGCCACATGTCTAGCTAGGCTTTTTCTATTTTCCCATCGTGGCTTTTATGTACCTAAATAAACCTGTGTTTTGCTAAACTCCAAACAAAAGCCCAGAAGACATTTTTACATTTACATACTATCATACCCACAGTACAACATCTCTCAGTCCCATGATCTAAATCATTGTGACTGAACCACATTGAACTGACCAGTCTTAAGAGTGTTACTGAGTCAAGCAGCGATGCCTGAAGCATAAAGTGCTTGGACATCCATTAGCATAATGAAAATGTTGCCGATGAAACAACTCAGAGTAGGTTATCGCAGCAATTCGGTTTTAAAAAGAAGCAGCACCTGCTAGTAAAGACACAACTGACCAGTATCTAGGTTGCACATTGCAAAAGTAAAATATGGAAATCAGAGAATGACTTAAACAGCCAAATTTCACAGAAAAAGGAAGGAAGGAAGGAAGGAAGGAAGGAAGGAAGGAAGGAAGGAAGGAAGGATGGATGGAAGGAAGGAAGGAAGGGGCATAGTGGGAGGTGGAGGGCATAATGGTTATGCAAAGAGACTCTCATACCTGAGGCAACAAAGTCCCCTTAAACCAGAGCTGATCAGTGCTCTGGAAAGAAAACAAAACAAAACAAAACCCTTATTGCACACCTTACCAAACAGCACAGGTTCCTGGGTTCAAGCCCCAAGGTGTGGGAACACTATAGACAGCATCAGGGGCAGCTCCAGAGATGGTGAAGGGGTGCTTAGGTGTCTTTCCTCCCTACCCCACCCCCTCTGTCTGCTGCTCCTTCTCTTCTAAGAGAATAAGAAATCAGTTTCAGGAGGCAGTGGTATCAGGTCCCTGGGTTCACTCTGTGGCATCACTAAAGAGAGAGATGTGTGTGTTGGGGGGGGAGTGTGGGAAGAGACTGTGACTAAAAGAGGTGGAGGATCATCCTGAATAGCTATAGTAGCTGGAACAAAAGCAGAGCAAGGTAGGTAGGAAAGAAGGAAGGAAGGAAGGAAGGAAGGAAGGAAGGAAGGAAGGAAGGAAGGGAGGGAGGGTGGGTGGGAGGGAGAAGAGGGTGGAGGAAGAGGGGAAGTGAGAAAGCCAAAGGAGAAAGAGGGACTACACCCCAAAAATACAAGAGATGCCACCAAATTGGGAGGTTGCCAAAGAGTGCAAGTAACCTCTGCTCACTGACAGATGACTGGATAAAGAAGTTACAAGAGGAGGGGTCAGGTGGTGGTTCACCCTGTAGAATGAACACCTTAGAGTGCACAAAAAACCCAAGTTCAAGTCTCCCCCCACTGTCCCCCAGTCCTCCAGTCTCCATCTGCATTGGGAAAGCTTCACTAGTGGAGCTATATTTACATGTGTCTCCCTCTCTCCCCCTCCACTCTATTTCTTTCTGTCTTATCAAATCAAATGTTAAATAAATATCTTTAAAAGTTATGGGATATATACTCCAGGGAAAACTACTGTGCAATCAAAAAATTATAATGCCCTTTGGAACAAAATGGGTGAAACTGGAGGTGATTATGCATAGTGAAATAAATAAAGAAGTGAAAGACAACTAGCCCGTGGTTTTACTCATACTCATATGTGGAATCTAAAGCACTGAGACATATAGACAAGAAAGATAGAAAGAAAGAAAGAAAGAAAGAAAGAAAGAAAGAAAGAAAGAAAGAAAAGAAAGAAGAAAGAAAGAGAGAAAGAAAGGAAGAAAGAAAGGAAGAGAGAGAAATGAAGGAAGGAAGGAAGGAAGGAAGGAAGGAAGGAAGGAAGGAAGGAAGGAAGGAAGGAAGGAAGGGAAAACCAAGAAATAAACAAACTATCTCTGGTACTTTGTGAAAACTATGGTGGTTATCATTGGGTCAGGTCACAGAACTTTGGTGGTGGGTGCGGTAAGGAACTTATACTGTGTAATCTTACAATCTTGTAAACCACGATTAATCACACCTTTTAAAAATGGCTTGATAAAATCAAATAACAGGTTGAGAGGAGTCAGAATGATCCAGGTGTAATAAACAGTCCTCCCATCCTCTGGATGGCACAGTAGCCCAGCTTCAACAAGGACACTCTTGTGTGAGGGAAGAGGTCCCCACAGACTCAAGGGCACCCCTGGACCACAACAGTGAGCACATGTTCCCTTGGCTCCTTAATATAACGCTGCATGTTGACTTAGCACTTCCATCTCCCTGTGGAGAAAAAAATCAGATTTTTTTTTTATAGGAAAGTTAACTAACCCCAGATGGGCTTGGAGTCATCAACAGAGAATTCCATCCCGGTGCAGCAAAGTTCACATTTCTCTCAAATGCATACAGAACATTCTCAAAGAGAGACCATATGTTAGAAGATAAAACAACTGTCAGTAAGCTTAGGAAGATTAAAATCAGACTAAGTATCTTCTGTGGTCACAATGTAATAAAACTGGTAGTGAAGCACCAAAAAATAAATTAATTAATTAATTAAACAAATAAAAACTGGAAAAATCTCAAAGATGTGGACATGAAACAGCATGCTTCTGAATAACTACTGGATCAGCAAGACAATCAAATCAGGAATTAAAAACAACAATTATAATTAAAACAGCAAGTTGGAAATATAGGTGATTCCTTGCTTCATGAATCCCAAGAGGAACAAGTAACAATTTTCCAGTACAAGACAGAGTCCCATAGCTCAAGGTGTGGGCACAACCACTCCCCAGTGCCCAGCACAGTTTGCAATGAAGAGAGAATGGAGGGGATTTGTGCCTCAAAACTACCTGGAGACTTTGGACTGGGGCAGGGGACACATTCAGGGGTACTGGTGAGGGGAGAGCAGAAATAGGGTAGAGGCACCATCCCCTCATCCAGATGATCATTACAGAGGAGCTTGGATGCTCTGTACAGGCTGGGACCTCCACAGGGACAGGGACAACAAACACAGCACACCAGACTCTATCTCCCCACACCCATCAGTGAGACCAGCACTGATCTCGTGAAGTTTACTTACAGCGGATAGACTGCCCAATTCCATATCTTGACCCCAGAGAGGAGGGGATATCTGCATTGTCATAAGCATGAACCAGCCACCTCCCTCCCTCTCTCCTTGCCCTCTTCCCTGCTGGACACAACAGTGGCTGGACCCTTCCCTGCTCCTCTTGTATCCTGTTAACATAGCAACTGAGAACTTCGCTGAAGTCAGCAGAGGTCAAATAAAATTACGTAACCCACAGTGCCACCTGCTGGAAAAGTAATAGTTGCAATAGTTCAGTGTTCTTAATTATGATCCAGATAGAAAAAGAAAAAAAGAAAAAAAAAAAAGGAAGGAAGGGAGGGAAGGAGGAAGGATGAATGGATGGAAGGAAGGGGAGATCATGGGTCATTTAAACTAGTAAAATATGTGTAGTACATGTCAACTTGAACCTCAAGTCAATATGACACCAAAAGGCGGGAATGCTTCTCCTAAAACCGACTTCAAAGACACAAAAGACTATACCCCTTGTCAGCAAGTTCTAAATTGCTTTCTTAGTGCAAAGAAACCTACCCCATGACACATAGTAGTGAAACTATCAAAAAAGTTGGAATAAAGCAAGAATATTGATGAAAATAAGAGGAGGGGGAAGGAAGGTACTTTCACTTCCATCAGACTCAACAAAAACTCTAAAACTAGAGGCCAAAAGAGAATAAAATGATATATTCAAAATAAAACTTCTACCAGAGGACACATGTTAGAGTGCTCAAGGACTAGAGTTCAAGTTCCTGGTCCTCACCTGTGGGGGTGGGGGGGGGAGTTTTACAAGCAGTGAGCTATGCTGCAGGTATCTCATGCACAGTCTCTGTCTCCTCTTACCTGTCAATTTCTCTCTGTCTCTATCCAATAAATAAATATTAAAAATATTTTTTAAAAACTGCTATCAGAAGAATGTTCCATCCTCCGAAAGGAGGATGAACAACATACTCTATGCTACACCTGAGGAAGATGGGTCAATATAGGGAAGATGGGTCAATATAATCATGGAATGCTCCTACTCATGACCAAAGAATGTGAGCTCAGATCTAGAGGGATACAGAGGTCACACAGGCTCCTAAGCTAATTATGGGCCCCAAATCACATCAAATCAATGGGGTTTACAGTAACCATATTTATACCCCTTTCCCATATTAGGGAACTACTCTCTTTTCTGACCCAGGTTTCTGGTCCTTTTCCCAGCCATGACATCATCTCCCCAGACACTAACTTGGATCCACTGCCATATCAGATTTCAGGTTCAGGAGCAAGAAGAAAAAGGAAAACAAACAAACAAAAAACAAAAAAACTAGTATATCCATGGGCCCTTTGGAATTTAACTAAAATATGCCTACTAGCTATCTACAAAATGGAGGACCCCTCCCCCAACTCTTCATCTGAACTTTTCCAGCCCTTAGGTCCATGATTGGTCAACAATTTGTTTGGCTTTGCATGTTAACTCTCTTGTCAACCACCAGGTTCCAAATGCTAGCATGATGCTGACCAGACTTCCCTTGACAGACAACCCCACCAATGTGTCCTGGAGCTCTGATTCCCCAGAGCCCTTCCCCACTAGGGAAAGAGAGAGACAGGCTGGGAGTATGGATTGACCTGTCAACGCCCATGTTCAGCGGGGAAGCAATTACAGAAGCCAGACCTTCAATCTTCTGCATCCCACAATGAGCTTGGGTCCATACTCCCAGAGGGTAAAAAAATAGGAAAGCTATCAGGGGAGGGGATGGGATACAGAGTTCTGGTGGTGGGAACTGTGTGAAGCTGTACCCCTCTTATCCTATGGTTTTGTCAGTGTTTCCTTTTTATAAATAAAAAATTTTTTTTAAATGCTACCAGATTCTTAGAATACTGAAAAGTATTGATCTTCACAAACAAGCAAAAGCTGAAAGGACTTGACAGCACTTGATCTCTTTTTAAGATATATTGAAAGGAGCTCTCCTGGACTGGAAATATCATAGAGTGGTTATGCAAAAACACTTTGATGCCTGAGATTCCATGGTTTCATCTTCAGCCTCCAGTACCACTGTTAACCAGAACTTGGCAGTGTCCTGGGGGAAAAAGAAAAGAAAAAAGAAAATCCCTCTCCTGTATAAATGAAGAAAAAAGGAGGTCCTCTGCAAAGAGACTCTCATGCCTGAGGCTCCAAAGTCCCAGGTTCAGTCCCCTGCACCACCATAAGCCAGAGCTGAGAAGTGCTTTGAGAAGAAGAAGAAGGAGGAGGAGGAGGAGGAGGAGGAGGAGGAGGAGGAGGAGAGGAAGAAGAAGAAGGAAGAAAAGAGGTCCACAGAAAATTAAATAAAGAACTAAATAGACATAACATACAGATATAATGACTATTCCCCTTTTTAAAAATATATTTATTTATTTATTTATTTTCCCTTTTGTTGCCCTTGTTGTTTTCCATTGTTGTTGTAGTTATTATTGTTGTTGTTATTGATGTCATTGTTGTTGGATAGGACAGAGAGAAATGGAGAGAGGAGGGGAAGACAGAGAGGGGAGAGAAAGACAGACACCTGCAGACCTGCTTCACTGCCTGAGAAGCGACTCCCCTGCAGGTGGGGACCTGGGGACTATTGCCCTCTTATATCAATAACTAAAATGACTGAACTCACATCACCAGTCTAAAGACACAGATATATTGATTAATATATAAAGCCTATGTGTATAATGTATTCAGTAGACTCACTTTAGCTTTAAAGATAAACAGAATTAAAGTGGAAGAAACAGAAATTGATACTCCAAACTAAAAGAAAAATTTAACAGACAAAACCCACTAAACTTATATCTGATAAAATGAACCTCCAGTCACTCCCTCCCCAGAGATATTATATAATGATAAAGGAATCAGTGCAACAAGAGAAAATACTGGGAGAGAAACAAAAATGAACACACACAGCAAACTTCAACAGAAACGGAGAAAAATCTCAAGTAAGCAATTTAACTTTCCACCTAGAGGAATGTAAAAAAAAAAAAATGAAACTGAAAGTCAGCAGAAAGAAGGACATAAAAAATAGAGCAGAAAGAAATAAAATAGAAACCACCAAAACAATATAGATAATAATTGAAACTGGGTATTTGGAATTGTAAATACATTGAAAACCCACTATCTAGGCTCATCAAGAAAGGAAGAAAGAAGTTCAATAGTTAGAAAAAAGAAATGAGAGACACTATATTAGGCACTACAGAAATACAAGAAATTATTAGTAACTACTATAACTGCATCAATAAATTTGATAATCTACAAGAGATAGATGCATTTCTAGAACAATAGAGCTTTATAAGATTGAATTAGGAAGGAATGGAATACCTAAATGGACTACAAATCTGAAAACTGAAATAGTAATGAAAAGAAAATCTAAAAAATAATAAATCTATAGGGTCATACAACATTACTAGTGAGTCTCTCTGTCTCTAGCTCTATCTGAAAAAGTTGTGTTTTTTCAATTTATTTATTTATTCTTTCTTTTTTGAAAATCACTACCAAGGTAATTGCTGGAGCTCAGTGCCACTCCCAGCACTCATTTTTTTCCTTATTTACTTTTTTTTTTCTTCTTTCTATTTTGTTGGATAGGACAGAGATAAATCGACAGGGGAGGAAGAGATAGGAAGGAAAAAAGAAAGATAGACACCTACAGGCCTGCTTCATTGCTTCAGGTGGGGAACAGAGGTTTAATAAAGTCCTAGTGTTTGTACATACTGATGCATGTGTCTAACTGGGTGGCCACCACACAGACCCCAGTGTTTTTATTTTATTTTATGTTTTGAAGGACCAAAAATTCATACAACTCAAATACAAAAAATAACTAGCTTTATTACCCACAAATTATTTCCTCTAAATTATCTGACTCCATCCTATGGCTAGGTACAGGCAGGGAACAGAGAAAATAATAATAAGTCATAATCTCAGCTGACAAATGGACTATACTCAACCTGTGAAATGAAGAAAAGTTCAAAAGATAGGATTTTGTAAGGTGTGGACAGAGTTTATGGAACCCCACAAGAAATAGTATAATGCTCTGAGGCTACCAGTAGCCAAAAGATTGTTAGGGCTCAGAATTGAGAGGTATTTCCAGAACAATGAAAAATAACTGGTATGGAAAATGGCTGTCAGCAAGGTGCTTGTGGTATAGGGAGTAATTCTAAAAAGTGATGAGTAAGTGCTGTGCAATGGGCTTGCATTAAGAGAGATCCCTACCTAGTTCAATACCTGGCACTCATATAACAGCCAGAGCTGAGAGGTCCTCTGGTAAATAAATTAGTTAAACATTAGACACTACAAGTGCTCTCCATATAAGATGTGAAGGGTAGAGGGGACAAATGATGAACAGAGCATTCTCTGCTATTCAGAAGACATAGATGGATAATCACAAAGATTTTCTGCATCTCATTTCATTCCCCTTTGCCTTTTGTCTGTGTTTCTGTTGGATGGAATCCTTCACCTAAGGAACTGATTTAAACTCTCTCATTCCTGTACAAGTAACCCATCTGATTTGAGATTGATGCAGCTTTTCACTACTGAGTCTATTGAGCAGACTGAAAATTAAGTCCTTTTGTCCAGTTGCAATCTACCTAACCCTCACAATGTAGCAGTATTTTTTAAATTTAGTTTATTTATAAAATAGAAGATATTGACAAAACCATAGGATAAGAGGGGTAAAAATCCACACAGTTCCCACCACCAGAACCCCTTATCCCATCCCATCCCCTCCAATGGAAACTTTCCTATTCTTTATCCCTCTGGGAATATGGACTCAGGATCATTATGGGGTGCAGAAGGTGGAAGGTCTGGCTTCTGTAATTGCTTCCCCGCTGAACATGGGCATCTAGTAGCAGTATTTTTATCTCCTTTTGCTGACCACTGTCACTTTTCTCAGCCTTCTTTCTTGTTTTGTTTTTTCAACATACACGTTCTTAAAAGCTTTTTTATTATTTTATTGGTGATTTAATACTGATTTACAAATTATGAGAGAACAGGGGTCTAAATCCACGCCTTTCCCACTGCCAGACTCCTGTGTCCCCATTCCCTCTGCTAGAAACCACAGTTTTTGTCCCATGGTTACAGTTAGGGGTCGACTATTATTCTGTGACTATCTATATTTATACATTTGCCCATTTTTTCATGGTCCTGATTTCCCTTCCTGTCTAAGTCACACCTACACCTCTTACTACTACTGAGTGTGCAGTAATAGAAGCTATGGAAACCTCCCCATCGACACCCACAATTCCTTAATTTAATCTAAGAACTGTTAGTGGTGCAGGTGGATTAGTTTTGATCTCTTGACTTTATTTACTTTTCTTTCAGCAGTGTGCCAATATCAGCACAGTAAATCTAGAGGGGTAACATTGCAGAGGGCTTGCAACACAGATATATTTGACTTACAAAGGGTTAACTACTTCGAGTTTTGTAATGTTTCTTGACATACTCTTGTCATAGGGTCTCTCTGGTGATCAGGAGTCCTGGTTTTTCTTACAAAGGTGAAAATTCCAGGGAAAAAAATGGCCAAAAGAATCCAGCAGAGGTTTTTGATTTTATTTTTTTATACTTATTCATTCATCTGTTTATTTTGGATAGAGGAAGAAATTGAAAGGGAAGGAGAAAGTAGAAAGGGAGAGGAAAAGAGAGACACCTGCAGCACTGCTCCACCACTCTTTGAAGCCTCCCTCCTGCAGGTGGGGACCAGAGGCTGGACTCAGGGTCCTTGTACACTGTAATGTGTCTTCCCTACTAGATTCACCACTGCCCAGCCCCTACTAGAAGTTGTTTGATTGTTTTAGGGCAGTGCACTTTAAATATTTTACTAAGAGAGTGAGTGGAAGTAGAGGAAAATATACTTCAAATTTCCTGCAGGTGCTACACTTATAGGGTGGGACATGGGTAGGAGACAGCTGCAACATTCCCCTCCAGACAAGAATTTTTTAATTTTTGTTTATAAAAGGGAACTATTAACAATACCATAGGATAAGAGGAGTACAACTCCACACAGTTCCCACTACCAGAACCCTGTGTCCCATCCCCTCCATTAGATGCTTTTCTATTCTTTATCCCTCTGGGACTATGGACCCAGGGTCATTATGGGGTGCAAAAGGTGGAAGGTCTGGCTTCTGTAATTGCTTCCCTGCTGAACATGGGCGTTGGCAGGTCGATCCATACTTCCAGCCTGTCTCTCTCTTTCCCTAGTGGGGCAGGGCTCTATGGAGGCTGGGCTCCAGGATGTACTGGTGGAATTTTTCTGCCCTGGGAAGCCAGGTTGGCATCACGGTAGCATCTGGAACCTGGTGGCTGAAAAAAGAGTTAAGATATAAAGTAGAACAAATTGTTGACTAATCATGAACCTAAAGGCAAGAATATTACAGATGAAGATTTGGGGTATCCATTTTGGAAAAAGCTAGTAGACCTATTTTAGGTCTATTCCAAGTGGCTCATGACTTCACTAGTTTTTGCCTGAGTCTGACAGCAAACATGCAGGTGGACCTAAGGTATTCAGACAAAAAGTTTTTATGGCTTTCTCTTTCCAACCCCTAAACACTTACTCAAAATCTGATTGTAACTTTAAAAAAAAACAAACTTTATTTATTAGAAAGAGACAGCCTAAAATTGAGAGAAAGAGGGAGAGAGACTGACACCTACAGACCTGCTTCACGACACTTAAAGCTTTCCCCCTGCAGGTGGGAACTGTGGGCTTGAACCCCATTCCCTGCATATTATAGCATGTGTGCTCAACCAAGTGCACAACCACTCGGCCCCTGAGTGGATGGTATAACTACACTAGCATAGTGTTGCCATGATTCAAGTCAGTTGTGCACCTGTCATGCTGTCTAGTATTGCCATGGCCAGCAGCACAGGGTTAGGTGCTTGACTTTTGCTTGGGGTCAGCTTGTCCATTCAGTCCCTGTGATTGTTGTATTCCTTTAGAGCAAGGGGGGAACCAGAGACGACCCGAACTGCCCCTGCGGCTACAGACAGACTATGACCCACATAGTCAACGACTGCCACCTCTCCAGATTCAAAGGAGGTCTCGAAACTTTACATCAGGCTCAACCTGACGCTGTTGACTGGCTATGGAAGCCATGCATCCGGCATGAAGCCCAGCCAGTCTATCTTGGCGTTACTCTCCATCGCACTCTGTCATTTCACAAACATCTCATAAAAACTGCAGCAAAGGTGGGCGCGAGGAATAACATCATTGCAAGACTGGCCAGCTCCTCATGGGGCGCGAGCGCTTCCACACTACGATCATCACCTCTGGCATTATGCTATTCCACTGCAGAATACTGTGCCCCAGTATGGTTCCGTAGCCCCCATGTCCATTTGGTCGATTCCAAATTATATTCTTCCATGAGGATAACTTCTGGAACCATCCATTCCACCCCGGTTCCATGGCTGCCAGTTCTTAGCAACATCGCCCCGCCAGATATTCGTCAGGATGCAGCATCATCTAAGTTCATTTACACGTCTACGCTTGACCGGACCTGCCAATATACGCGGATATCTTCGCCCACCCTGTTCAACGCTTGACGTCTCGTCACCCAATCTGGTCCCCTACGCCTACACTGAACTTCTCTGTTCCAGTCTCTTGGAAACAGAGTTGGCAGTCAGCTGAGGTAAAGAACAAACACCTCATCACAGACCCCTGCAAGCGTCAACCCGGCTTTGACCTAGCACGTTATGATTGGGCCCTCCTCAATCGCTATGGAACAGGCCATGGCCGGTGCGCCGCTATGTTCCATCGCTGGGGAGCCAGAGACGACCCAAACTGCCCCTGCGGCTACAGACAGACTATGACCCACATAGTCAATGACTGCCACCTCTCCAGATTCAAAGGAGGTCTCGAAACTTTACATCAGGCTCAACCTGACGCTGTTGACTGGCTATGGAAGCCATGCATCCGGCATGAAGCCCAGCCAGTCTATCTTGGCGTTACTCTCGATCACACTCTGTCATTTCACAAACATCTCATAAAAACTGCAGCAAAGGTGGGTGCAAGGAATAACATCATTGCAAGACTGGCCAGCTCCTCATGGGGCGCGAGCGTTTCCACACTACGATCATCATCTCTGGCATTATGCTATTCCACTGCAGAATACTGTGCCCCAGTATAGTTCCGTAGCCCCCATGTCCATTTGGTCGATTCCAAATTATATTCCTCCATGAGGATAATTTCTGGAACCATCCATTCCACCCCGGTTCCATGGCTGCCAGTTCTTAGCAACATTGCCCTGCCAGATATTCGTCTGGATACAGCATCATCTAAGTTCATTTACACGTCTACGCTTGACCGGACCTGCCAATATACGCGGATATCTTCGCCCACCCTGTTCAACGCTTGACGTCTCGTCACCCAGTCTGGTCCCCTACGCCTACACTGAACTTCTCTGTTCCAGACTCTTGGAAACAGAGTTGGCAGTCAGCTGAGGTAAAGAACAAACACCTCATCACAGACCCCTGCAAGCGTCAACCCGGCTTTGACCTAGCACGTTATGATTGGGCCCTCCTCAATCACTATCGAACAGGCCATGGCCGTGCGCCGCTATGTTCCATCGCTGGGGAGCCAGAGACAACCTGAACTGCCCCTGCGGCTACAGACAGACTATGACCCACATAGTCAATGACTGCCACCTCTCCAGATTCAAAGGAGGTCTCGAAACTTTACATCAGGCTCAACCTGACGCTGTTGACTGGCTACGGAAGAAGGGCAAACGCTAGAAGAAGAAGAGCAAGGGGAGGGGACTTGCTGGAGTCATATAACCAAGAATGTTCCCTTCTACTTTGGATAGCTCTGGTTTCCACCTGGACTGTAATTTCAGTACCCTAACACTCTGACTCAGTTTTCTTACCTGTAAAATGCAGGTAATACTACTAGTTTCATCGTTTTCTTAGTCTCAACAATAAAGTGATTTATATGAGGTTCTTAACCCATTTGCAAGTGTATGTGGTTGTGTGATGATAGGATAATGTTAATAGTGATAGCTAATGTTGTTTAAGAAGAGAATCATGAAAACACAAGATTCCAGATATCCAAATGTTTATTAAGGTCAAATAACATAGCTTCATAATTATTGCCATAAATATTAATATTAGCCTTATATCAAGGAGAAATACATATTGTTTCCATAAATAAAGGCATATTAGTAAAGTGATATAAGTTAAACATGTAATTATAAAATAAATAAGTTCATAAATATAAGATATTGATCATGGGAGTGAAATTATTAGGTCTTTCTCCTACAGGGATAGAAAATTAATTTGTTTTTTCCTTGTGGGAATAGACACTTGCTTAATCAGTAAATTTCTGTATATAAAACATAAACTAATGCTATGAATAAATATCATTTTTCTTTAAAAAAAAAAAAACAACCAAAGCAGGAACTTATTTAGAATTCATATATGACTTTCCCTTTTGGTAAAAGAAAACTAGGGATTTCGTTTTTCGGACAGATGAAGGTTTAGTTATCCACTTTCCAGCTTTGCTTTAATCAAATGCAGGCATCTTTCAGGTATATAAACAGCAAGTTCAGCTCTCCGATTACTTTGATCTCTCCACTCTCACCAAGCTGTGAAAATAAGAACATAGAAGTATTTACACATTTACATCATGCTTTTTTAAAAGCAGTAGATTAGAGAGGCATGGCATGGTTAGGTTACTAATGACAGGAATCAAGTTTCAACCTTTACTAAGGTTTATAGTAACATTCTTAGCAAGACTAGAATATGGGGGCCTGGTAGTGGTGCACCTGGTTGGGCGTTTATGTTACAATGAACAAGGACTGGGGCTCAAGCCCCCGGTCCCCACCTGCAGGGGGAAAGCTTTGCGAGTGGTGAAGCAGGTCTGCAGGTATCTTTCTGTCTCTTTCCCTCTCTATCTCTTCGTTCTTCTGGATTTCTAGCTGTCTCTATTCAATAAATAAATAAAGATAATAAAATATTTTTTAAAGGACTAGAATATGATTTCTGAAGGATTTAAAGTTATGCCTATCTGAATGAAGAGGACACCATCAATCTCAGATGCCCCTAACAGTACTAAAACCCCTCCCTAACCAAAGCAAGCAGATTGGAATTGTACTGGAGTCTGGAAGCCAAAGATTTCCATCTCATATGCCTTGCACTTCTCTTTATCCCTGCAAGAATTAATGACTCATGCAATCTTGAATCAAAAGCACACATTTACTAATATTCTTGGACTTTTCCTGTTCCAAGTTTCTTAGCAAAATTTAAAAAGCAAGAAAGGAAACAAGTTTTTGCTTTTGTAGCTGGAGTACTGAATACATTTTTCAGCTGCTTTCCTAGTATTGTAGCAAGTCAGATAAGGGTGCCAAGGAGCCTGCTTTTCTCCTCAGTAGTATGCAGATGAGAGAAGGCGGATTCAAATTCCAGTCCAAAGTACCTACCTCTGAATTTCACCTCATCGACTGGGTTTGCTCCACTTTATTTCATGTAAAATCCAGAACTCATCATTTCTCCCTTCACACTTTGTTCTACCACCCCACCTTTCCGTACTTCGTTTGACATAATGTTATATCATAAACACTCTCAAGACTACAAAGACTTCTAAACTTTATCTTGCCCTACTGTCTACTATCCATTCTTCTACTCTCCGGTTTTAGCTCCAGCCACAGGGAATTATCCAATAGTACTTTGCAAGACAGTACTCCCACTTGAGACCCTGCTAGCCAGTTTCTCTTTTCTTTTGTTCTCTCTCTTTCTTTTTTTACTCATGTTGAAATTTCTTTGAATAACTTTTCATCTCTCTCTCCATATATATATCACTATGGGGGTGGGAGTGGAGAGAGTATAATCACTCTTCCACATGGCAACCTATTGCTAAAGTGAAATTTCATTTTCTGAAAATGAATTAGAAACTTTATAGTCTGTTTTCCCACATAGCTTC
The DNA here is from genome assembly GCF_950295315.1 of Erinaceus europaeus. Taxonomy (NCBI): domain Eukaryota; kingdom Metazoa; phylum Chordata; class Mammalia; order Eulipotyphla; family Erinaceidae; genus Erinaceus; species Erinaceus europaeus. The sequence goes on along the minus strand of NC_080168.1, from coordinate 96,124,175 downwards.
ATGGTCAGACTGTTCTCTCCCAGGCTTCACTTCTAAAAACATCAAAGTAGACTTTTCACCAGAGACTTTTCAAACAGAAATGCAGAACACTTCTTGACCACAGTAGCTAGTAGCCACCACCCCCCCCCACACACACACACACTCATGTCTAGAGAATAGCTCTACCACAGAAAAGTTGACCTTTGTATTGAATAATTAGTTGTCACTTATCAAAGGAAGAAATAGTCGCATCCATTAAATTATACTCAGGAAAAAATACCTTTTTTAAAAAAAATCAAGATGGAAAAGGGTGGTTAAGCTTGTTACCCAAAAATTCCATCCATGAGAGCCTTCAGGTTTCTTAGTGTTTAACTGAACCTGCCTTCTAGGGCATCACTTTCACTGCTGCTAATCATTCCTGTGAGTTGTGTGTGTGAGTCATATTTGCTAGTCTGAGTCTTGCACTGCTTTTCTTTTCTCCTAAAGAGACCACACTTTCATTCACTATAAAACTGCATGCTGGCCCAGGCTAGAAAGATGCTCTCTAGGGATTTGTTGCAGTGTAATGCAGAATTGTAGAAAGGAAGAGGAAAGGACAGAGGAAGAAAAGGATCCCCAGTCTGGATGCCCATTTTGACTGTAGCAATTCCGTTCTAAGATTTTCATTCTACTTGAAACTGGGTAAAAGAAGTTGTGAAGTTTTCACCCTTGTTTTTCACTTAAATAATTGTTAGACATTGTACTATAATATTTAAATGTAAGTATTACCTATTCCATAAAGTTATCCATATGCAAGTGCAGTTATTTTGTTATGTTTGTTCTGGGTTGAATTCTTCAAGTTTTTGTTTGTTTAATTTAATTTTCTTTTTAGTGATTTAATAATGATTGACAAGATTGTGGGTACTTCTTCCAGTTTTAAATCATCAAATTAATAACTTTAATTGAGTCCCACCTCCCTAGGCACTTCTCTGTTTGTGAACAAGTACTTCATAAAACTGGAACCAGGGGAGTTGGGCGGTAGCACAGCGGGTTAAGCGCAGGTGGTGCTAAGCACAAGGACCAGTGGAAGGATCCCGGTTCAAGCCCCCGGCTCCCCACCTGCAGGGGGAGTCACTTCACAGGCGGTGAAGTAGGTCTGCAGGTGTCTGTCTTTCTCTCCCCCTCTCTGTCTTCCCCTCCTCTCTCCATTTTTCTCTGTCCTATCCAACAACAATGACATCAATAATAACTACAACAATAAAAAATAAAAAAATAAAAAAACAAGGGCAACAAAAAGAATAAATAAATAAATAAATAAAATTAAAAAAAAAAAAACCAAAACTGGAGCCAGTAGGAGACTTAAATTTCCTTGAGTTGTAATAGAAGTAAAGCTTATGTTTTGTTTCTAGGAAAAGTACAACTCTGGGTGGGATTCAGGAGAATCCTGTTCTAGCCCAGCTTGGCCACTGGCCCTCCCTCACACAATGATCCAAGTTCCCAGCCTATTTTAGGACTCTATGATCTGTAAAACGGGGAAACTGATTTGCATATATAAAGAACTGTCTACATACCTATACACCTAATGGTAGGAGAATGAAGCGAAGAAAAAAAATCACAATAGGTGGGGGGAAGAAAGGAAAGGAAAACATTGTGCCTCCTGTTAGATGAATTCGCATGAGGAATTAAGCATCCAAAGTACCTTTCTCACTGTGTCCTGCAGCTCTTGCACATTCCTCTGGATCTGCTGGGCATCGCTCTTGCTATGCTGCAAAATGAAAAGGACAGTGACTGTTGTGACCTTGTCGTCCTGAAACTTTTATGCACCTTAGTGTCTGTCCCTCAGTAGGTATGCTATGATTCATCGGGCAATAAACTTCTTAGTGACTTTGGCCACGATGACCTAGATTTCATCAATGACCTATATTCTGAGCTCGTAAATTCCTCTGGACATTAAAATGCAGTCAGTCATCTCCCTTCCCTGGACCTCCCTTCACCTCTGTAAGATCCTACTGGAGTTATGAATAGAGTGGTTTATGCAAATTCTGTCGAGAGCAAAACCCTGACTATCCCTCGACAAAAGTGCACACTCAGAACATAGAGCATCTGTGTGAGCTGAACGGCAGGCCCTCCTCCATGAATACCAGGTTCCCTTCGCTCTGCTCACTTCACTCAGATCTTTTCTCATCATTTTAAACGTTCAGTGACATCAAGTGCACCCACTTCTGATATTGTCACTTCTCATGACATCTAGAGGGGAGTGGTCTTGGGCCACTCATTGCAGAATGTACCTTCTCATTTCTCTTTCTCTTTTCTCCATCCCCTCCCCACCTCAACTTATACTCGGTAACTCAAATTCCATTCCTGAATGTTTTTCTTCTTCTTCTCCTTCTTCTTTCTTTCCCTTTAGGTCCATTCCTTTTCTTATCTTGTATAACCTAATTTATACAAGCAAACAACTTGAGACATCTATTCACTTGTCCTTCAGACCTTGTCTATCAGCAAAAACTCAAAATGTGACTCAAAACAGAACCACTCTGTAATTCCATAAAAGTGACACTAAGGCACCTCTCTGAGCAAGGGATGCATGGCAGTGTGGGCTGGAGTAAAGAGAAGTCTATACAGATGAAGAGGAGGAGAACTAGGACTGAGCAGCACTTACACATTGTCTCAGCATGTTGTTGAGCCTGGCAAAGAAGGGCACAACCTCCTGCATGTATGGTTGGAATTTATCCTGTTGGGGAAACAGCACTTCTTCAAGGGTAAAGTTTAGCACCTGTTTCATCAGGTAGCAGCGTTCACTTATCTGAAGAAAAAGAGAAATGGTAGGGGGGTCACATTGAGGGATATGTAGAAGACCCAAACCCTCATCACCGCCTCCCTACTTAGAATAACAATGACTTACATTGACTCCATGGTACAGGTTCTCCCCAATGAGCCGAACATCTGTATTGTTATCTGCCATACTAGCCTGAAAAAGAAAAGAAAAATGACTAAGTGCTTGCCCATTGAGAAGATGGCAACGTCTGTAAGTGGGGATGTTCATCTAGAAGAAAGATGACCTCTCTCCCTAGAGTTATCCTCCCATGGAGACTAAATAAAGCACTGAGATATATGCATGAGTTTAAAATAATGCAGAGGACTAAAGGGGAAAATGAATACCCAAATGGGCTATTTGGGAGGTAAAACTCAATGTCTGTATTCTAAAGATCAGAATGGAAGATCTTTTGGTAAACCCAAACCTCCAAAGAGTCTATGAAGAGACATTAAAACAAACAAACAAACAAACAAAAAGCTCTGGTATACATGTAAAGAAACACAATGAATAACCTTGGAGATGTTCTTAAGAAAATCTGAGGGGTTAAGTGCACATAGCTTAGGGTTAAGTGCACATAGCGCAAAGCACAAGTGGCAGAGTAAGGATCCCAGTGTGAGCCCCCGACTCCCGAGCG